>NW_004567119.1:34656709-34691476 GCF_000260355.1 Condylura cristata
GGCAGACCTCTCCTGACCCGCCCGCTGCTCCCCTCAGTAGTGTACTTTGTCGATCTGCCTGTTCTGCTCCCCACTCTGTCTCTGGTGAAGTCTCTCACAGCCCCTGAGCCTCTGGCCTGTACCCCAGTTCTGTATGTACAAATAAATAGTCTTTTAAAAAAGAAATGCCTTAACAGCCCTTTCATAGAGTAGGATAACTGAATTCCTTAACATGACACGCACGAGTCTTCCTGAGTTTTCCTGTCTCTTCTGGTTTCAATTCCTTCCTTCTTCTACTGGAATACCACTTGCTCTAGTAATTCCAAGCTCCCTGCGGGTTGCCTAGAGAGCTTCGTGCTCTCACAATCTTGTGCTTTTTCAGATTATCTCTTTGAAATGTCCTTTCCCACTGTTTCCCCAATCACTCTTTTTCAAGTGTCAGATCTTCCTATAAGTATCAAATAATAAGTGTAAAACTAAAGAGATAATGCCTTAGTAGATTTTAGCTGCTTTTCTACAACCCATTTTCTGGCAAAACCGATTATTGTTCTGCTGTATCAGCTGTAGTCTCCTAACCACAAAGAATATACATTTATTTTTTAAATAAAAGTGTATTAAAAAAATAAATACTCTTGAGGGCCCTCTCTGGTGGTGCAAGGGGTTAAAGCGCAGCACTATGAAGCTATCGCCAGCCACTGCAGCAGGAGTTCAATCCTGGCCAGGGGAAGTGACCCACATGGCACGGCAGATTGCTCGTCTCGTCCGCTGCTCCCCTTAGCAGTGTATTTCACCTATCTGCCTGTTCTGCTCCCCACTCTATGTCTGGTGAACCCTTTCATCCCCTGTAGCTCTGGTCTGAACCCCAGTCTTCGTATGTACACATAAATAAATCTTTTTTAAAAAATTAAAAAGCCCATTTATAGCATTTGTGTTTGATTTTATTGTGGTCTTGATATTAAATTTACTGGACTAAAGAAAAACACCCACAATCTTATCTCCAAATCAGATCAGTGTTTTGTCCATTTTATATTCATGTCTCCATCCGTGTACAGATTCTGTTTTCTGTATTTACAGTTCTGTGCTCCATAGAATTTCATCCCCCCTTTCTAGCTTGCCTTGGTCTTCCTTGCTTCTGACTCAGTCCTTCTCCTCCTTCCCACTGGGAAACCAGTGGGCTGAGAACAATTTGGGGTGCATCTACCCGCACCTCTCTCCTATTTTATCAGTTATATCTGAGGAGGGAGGAAGGAGGCTCCCTTCTTTGTTTCATATAAATGAGACTATGGAACACACGTGTCTTTCCCTCTTGCTTTTCTCATTACCAATGCATGGGAATCTCTCCAGGCTAATCAACACAGCTCTAACTCATTCTTTTGGCTGCCTAATATCCTAGGGGATGAAGATACCCCAATTTATTCAGCCACTCCGGTGCTGAAGGGCATTGTGATTGCTTTCAGTGCTTTGCCACTCCCGAGTGCTGGTACAAGCAGCCTCCAACACACAGCCCCTCGTTCACTAGTGCTTTTGTTTCTAGGGGATCAAGTCTCCTAAATGGGAACTGTTTAGAGAAGGTAGGTTGGAGCGTGATTTAGAAATAAATAAAAGCACACAGCACAGTGCCATCCATTCAAAGAAGTTCAGTAAATGATGATAACGGCAAGGATATTTGTCTATGCGGTTACCTAGCAGCCTTTTGATGGGAAAAGATATGTTTCCCAGCAACTAGCAAGGATACATCATTGAATGAGAATTTGTAAAGAAAGTACAAAAGACAGAGCCTGGCTCATAGCAACTGAGAATCAGTGCAGCAAAGCAGATTTCCTGTTGTCCTCTCAGCCAGCTTCCACTGGTAGAGAACCAGGGATCTCTGCAGCCCTTTTCTGTATCCCTAGTCCCTGAACTTATGAGCTAACCACACTGCAATATAATTTCAGCAAACCTCAGCTTTGAAAGAACTCACCAACTGCCTTCCCTTGAAGCTGGCGACTTAAACGCTAGGAAGGTGTCTATTTAAGGCAGTATATTGTGAAAGAGCATGATATTAGGAGTAAGAAAACGAATCCTGGGTTCTGTCACTTGTCGTGTTCTAGCCCCTCCAACAAGCCTAAAAAAAAAATTCCCCTTGTAAAATAAAGCCAACAATACTCATGCTACCTGCTTTGCAGTATTGTAGGGAGGGACAAATGGAATTATGTAAATGGATGTGCTGAGAGAGGAGCTATACCTCTATTAGCATCTATTGTTAATGTTATTCTGATTCTCATGTAAGCAATGTACCAAGGATAGTGGCACTTTTCCTGTTCTTTGTATCCCCAGGAAAGAACATATTACCACTTAAAAGAAGATTGATTTTGTGGCAATCATGGAGTATAGGATGAAAGTACAGACGAATCAATATAAAAATAAACTAGATGTCAGCCGTCCAACCTACTAGTTCTATGGACTTCTCTAACAGTGAAAATATTTACAAAGCTGACTGTTTTGAACGTTTCATAGATAAATGAGAATAAAAAATAGAGTATGATTCTCTCCACCCTCCACCCCCCCTTTCCCTTAAGTTTCTATTTTTAACGCCTGTACAGTATCAGATGTAATATCCTGGTGTTCTTTCCCTAGTCCTGGCTTTGGCCCATAAAGTATACACATGCTACAGGAATCCAGCTACATTTGAGATGCTTCCTGCATAATTACTGTTCTACTTAAAACATTGAGAATTGGTACTCGACAGATAAGAATACTGTGCATACATGGTGGGTGGCTATGTTTGTGGATAAATTAGCAGACACCGCCTGACACCAGAGGCCATTCATTTCAGAAATGTGGTACACTTTCAGTCTTCAGTAGCACAGAATGTTGGTATAAGGAGTTCCAGAAACCTCAGTGCCAGTTGAAGTTTGGCAGTTGGTTCCTTCCAGCTGTTTTTAAAGGTATTCTCTCTGCAGAAATTTAAAAGTGTCTCATAGTTAAGACTTAAGATTTTTAGGTTTTAGCTGTTTCTGTTTTGATTCTTCCCTTGGGAAACAGAAAATGGGACCTTTATCCAGCAGTGGAGGGTTTCTGAAGTTCTGTAGAGTTAGATCTAAATTGTCACAACTGTAAATTGCTGGTAAAATCAGTGGTGGGAAAGTCACTGTGTGTAAAGCATACAATTAAATTATTATTCATGTTGGACTTTCAACAGTTATGGTGACATCAGGTAGACAGTGCAAGAAAAAAAAAAGGCAGAAAGTCTAGAAGCGATTTAAAATCCGAGGCTTTTTGAGGTCTTTTCATTTTGGGGTTTGATCTTCAGATCCTTAAGTGTGCATCTGTTAAAGAAAAAGTTAGATTGAAGCAAATTTTATTGAAAATTACTTTTCAGTCAAAATCCTGTTTTCAAAAGGGAGGTGTTTATTGTTGATCATTTTACATTATCCTCAAAGGTTAAGTGTATTAAATTTGAAAATGGATAATGAGTAACGTAGAAATGTAGTAAAAAAAATATTGGGACATGTGTCTCACTTTACTTAGACACAGAAAAAATGATATATTTTTTACTCTTTGAGAAAACTGAATTTACAAAATTATACATTATGATATACATTATGAAACACTTTGATTTTCAAAGCATCATATAGATTTCAGGAAATCAACTGAGTTTCTTCATATAGATAAATTGTAGGGAATATTATTTAATATGTAAGATATTGTATATTTTTGTTTTAAGAGTTATTTATGCATACAAGAACTGGGGTGCAGGCCAGAGGTACAGGGGTGAGGGGATTCTCCAGAGACAAAGTAGGGAGTAGAAAAGGAAGATCAATCAAAATATAGTGCTAAGGGGATCAGTGGGCAAGACAGGAGAGGTCTTCCTGACTGGGGATCAAACTCCTGCTGCACTGGCTGGTGAGAGCTTGATAGTACTGACTTTAACCCCTGCGCCACCAGGAAGGTTGTATTTAAATCAGGAACTCACCCCATTGCACAAAGCAAAATACTCCTATCTTATTTAATAAATAGAATAAAGATGTGAGTGAAATGCTCTCAATTTTACATCTCTATAACACAGTATGATATAACAGTATGATATAAAGAATCAGCAGACACTAAGAGGAGTTGATTTTTCTTCTAGTTTTTTCATAAATCAGAGAAGAAATATTTCTTTTTGAAATATCTAGGATAGGGCTAAACAGTAGCTCATAAAATGAGTAGCATCTAAGCAGTTTGAATTTATTGTCCACTGTGTAAACGATGTGAAGGATGGGATTGAGTGTTAGTGTCCACCTTTGGGACACCACAGCTCCACAATGCGTAAAGTTCTCAGTTGAATTTTCAAAAGTTTATAACCTAAGTGGCAATTTTTGATCGTTCAAAACATGTTATTAAGCTTTCATCCTAATATGAACACATGTACTGCAATAGTTTCTGAAATTTCCATATAGAGGTGGAAATTTGGAAATGGATACTGTAATTCGAAATAATAATATAAACTGTTGCAAGATATATGTGAACTCTGGGTACCACCTTAACATTTCTGTAAATCCAAAATTATTCTTAAAAATAGTCTCTTTTAAAAGACACTAACAAGAACAGAATTTATTTGTTTTATTCAATCTCTGGTCTAGTATTTTCCTTTATTACCTATAAGATGTAAGCATTTGGAGTAAATCAAATATGAAAACATTTCTATAGAATTTTTCTTCAAACGTGTCATATTATTTAACTCCAGAACCCTTCCCAGATTTTAGTTCAGACTGCCATTTGATATTTTATGAATACCTAACATGAATAGGACAATATATTTACTATCCTCTGTAAGGAAACAAAATGAAAAGCATCCTGCTATTATTATCTCTAATAATTTTAAACCATGTCATTTTATTTGCTTAAAAACTAAGATTTTAGTTTGAGTGAGATTTGATTTATAGTTTACAATTAATTAAGCATTTTCTAAAGCTAAGGACTAATAAATGGGAGGCCTTTGGAACTTTTAAATATATAGGGTAATATTTTATTAATATTAATAATGTGAATAATGTGAAATTTTATCTCAACTTAAATTGGTATTTTAAGTATTATTTAAAAACAATTCACACTTACTGCTCTAAGTGTATCCTTTTAACTTGTGCTTGACTATTAAATCCTCTTTGCCCTATTTAGGCTGTAACATTTTAGATGCTATACTCTAAAACAGTGCTTAGTAACACTGATGCTTTGGGCTATTTTTATGATACCTTAATGACATTTTTTGAATTTATTTTTTTCATTACCCAGTTCTATTTCAGAGACTGGCATATTGATTTTTCTAATTAATACAGCATGAGCTGAGATGGTGTTTTCGTCTTCTTTCTAAAGAATTGAATAGCACTCTAAGTGAAGTGCTGGTATGTTATCTTATAAATGCTCAAGGTACAGCTTCTAATGTTGAAAAATCGAAAAATAAATTGACCTTGATGAAGTGTGTCTTCTTTGGTCTGTTCCCAGGAAAGTTTATTTCAGGTATTTCTACTGCTGAAATGATTAGCGTTAACAGCCTTTTCCCTCCATTTTATTTTACAGGGTCTCTTCATCTTCCTGATATATGGGGTGTACAACACAGAGGTAAGTCTGCTCCGAGTATCTCAAGGCTGACAGAGTGAATGAGAGAAATGACAGGTTTCTTATCTTGATAACTGAGGAACAAAGTTGGCTTTTCATATGGGTGTCTTACTGCCCTTCACACTTGGGCTGGCTTATGTGCATCCCAGCTTACCATTCACCACTGACACCCTGAATAAAGGGACAGACTCATTTCTCATGGGCACTGACTAATATTTTACTACTGCCTCAAGTTTTTGAATTTTCAGTTTTTAACACTTAACTGTACTTGACATTATTCAAGTTTCACAGTGTAAGTGGCAGAATGCTTACATGTAGTTGCATGGAGTAGAAAAATACTAATATTTCTTTTCTAAAAATGCTCACTAAATATTCTCCTTTTAAGTTTTTGAGCAAGCTCAGAGAGGTTAATAGTTAATAATCTTTATAGCTTCAACTGTGAAATGTCTCAGGGCAGTTATTTTTCTTGTTTAATCTGAGAAGCGATTTAGCTAGAAATATTGAGAAAATTGATTTGCAATTGCATTAACAGATGCTGGGTAAAGGTATCATAATCGAAGTTCCAGTTTCTCCAAAAAAATTGCTGATTTATGAATACTGTTAGGGATGTAGCTGGTTTAAGTTTTTGCAGGCTAATATAAGCATGCCCCGTGTCCATAGGCACTGAATAAATATTTGCTTGATTTTGTTAACTCTTGGATGTCAATTTATTTTGTCATTTTCTTCTTAAGGGAAAAAATAATAATTTTGCAGTTGTTTCTCCGTATTCTGCACAGGTGGGTGGGGGCGGGAGGCCAGAGTGGATCCTAGCACAGGTCTTCCAAAGGCCTGCTGGCCCTCTTTTCCCAAACAACCTGAAAAACCAAGCAGCAAACGTGACAAACAGACTCATTAGGCAGGCTGAGAAGGTATGTGGGTATTTAAATAACATCTGATGATGATGAAGTATGCGTGTGGGCGTGTTTTACAGGCGACTGCACCTGGCTTACACCCAGTTTCCTTTTCCAGTAGCCTTCAGGTAGGTTGGCAGTAAGACAATTTTTTTTTTTTTTTTTTGCAACGGTACCTCTATTGCGGTTTCAAAGCAGGCTCCTCCTATAAATGCAAAAGATCTGCGCCCATTATTAAAGTGTCTCCAAACTGAGGGGTAACTGTAGCGATGTTTTAATAAATGTTGAGGATTTGAGGTTTAATGCCTTTATGTAGAATCAAAAGGGCCCTAAGTGGACCACGCTGCGTTTGGATTTTGCTTCAATACCAGGGCTGCAGACTGCAAAGTGAAGTCCAACATTCTGTCCTCGGTGTCCCCCACCTTCTCCTCCAGCCTTTCTCTGCAGATCCCACGCCACGCCGCAGCCCCGTCCCGCGGTAACTTCCCGCCCCTTAAGTTCCACCTCCTAAGCGTCTTTCCCCCAGAAGCCCTCACCCACGTCCTCCTCCCCGGTGCCGCCCACCAATCACGCCCATTCGCCTCGGAAGCCTCTCTTTAGAGGGGCTCCAAGTCCCCTCCCCTCCGGCCCAGGGCCTCTCCGCGGCCCAACCGCCCCAGTGATTGACAGGCAGGCCGGGCGGAAGCTGCGGCGCAGGCGCCCTGGCTCCGCCGAGCTCCCCTTTGGCCGGCCGAGTAGTTCCCAGCAGACACCGCGCCGCGGCTGCGCAGTGCCGGGGAGGCTTTTAATTCCATTGTGGAGAGGACGGCGTTATTTTTATTAACTGGAGGCGACGGCGGCTGCGGCGGCGGCGGTACCCGTAAGTGTTGCCGGTGGGTCGGAGAGGGCGAGGGCGAGGCCTGGGGAAGGGTCGCGGAGCCATGCGTGCCGGTGCCGGAGGCTGCTGGGCTGGGAATTAGAGCTGGGCGCGTTGCGGTCTGGGCGGCGGCGCGGCGGGGTCCCGGCGCTGCGGTGGTCCCGGCCCGGGGCCCGGTTCCACCTCCTTCCCTCCCTCTTCCCTCCTCCTCCTCCTCTCCTCAGCCAGGCCTCCTCCGGGGTATGAAAATCGGCAGTGGGTTCCTGAGTGGCGGCGGCGGTACCGGCAGTAGCGGTGGTAGCGGCTCCGGCGGCGGCGGCGGCGGTAGCGGCGGCGGCAGCGGCGGCGGCAGCGGCGGCGGCAGCGGCAGGGGGGCAGAGATGGAACCCACCTTTCCCCAGGGTATGGTTATGTTCAACCACCGGCTTCCCCCGGTCACCAGCTTCACCCGACCGGCGGGCTCGGCCGCCCCTCCCCCGCAGTGCGTGTTATCCTCCTCTACCTCCGCAACCCCGGCCGCCGAGCCCCCCCCTCCGCCAGCCCCGGACATGACTTTCAAGAAGGAGCCGGCGGCGTCTGCCGCGGCCTTCCCCTCGCAGAGGAGCTCCTGGGGATTCTTGCAGTCTTTGGTCAGCATCAAGCAGGAGAAACCCGCCGAGCCTGAGGAGCAGCAGTCCCATCACCACCATCATCACCACCACTATGGGGGGCTGTTCGCTGGGGCCGAAGAGAGATCCCCGGGCCTAGGAGGCGGGGAAGGGGCCAGCCACGGCGTCATCCAAGACCTCAGTATTCTCCACCAGCATGCCCAGCAGCAACCAGCCCAGCACCACCGCGATGTATTGCTCAGCAGCAGTAGCAGGACTGATGACCACCATGGCAACGAGGAGCCAAAGCAGGACACTAATGTCAAAAAGGCAAAGAGGCCAAAGCCAGAATCTCAGGGAATCAAAGCCAAGAGGAAGCCAAGTGCATCTTCCAAACCTTCTTTGGTTGGAGATGGAGAAGGTGCCATCCTCTCCCCAAGTCAGAAACCTCATATCTGTGATCACTGTAGTGCTGCTTTCAGAAGCTCCTATCACCTGCGGAGACACGTCCTCATTCATACAGGAGAGAGACCTTTCCAGTGTAGCCAGTGCAGTATGGGTTTCATTCAGAAATACCTACTGCAGAGACACGAGAAAATTCATAGTAGAGAGAAGCCATTTGGATGTGATCAGTGCAGCATGAAGTTTATTCAGAAGTACCATATGGAGAGACACAAGAGGACACATAGTGGAGAAAAGCCATATAAATGTGACACTTGCCAACAGTATTTTTCGAGGACTGATAGACTGTTGAAGCACAGGCGCACATGTGGTGAAGCCATAGCTAAAGGAGCCGCTAGTGCAGAACCTGGGTCACCAAACCATAACAATATGGGTAATCTGGCTGTGTTGTCTCAGGGAAATACAAGTTCTTCAAGGAGAAAAACAAAGTCAAAAAGCATAGCTGTTGAAAATAAGGAACATAAGACTGGTAAAACAAACGAATCACAAATCTCCAATAATATAAACATGCCGAGTTACTCGGTAGAAATGCCTGCCGCGTCTTCTAGTGGAGGCATGATTGGCACTGGGATAGATGAACTGCAGAAAAGGGTGCCAAAATTGATCTTCAAGAAAGGAAGCAGGAAGAATACAGATAAAAACTACCTTAATTTTGTGTCACCGTTGCCGGACATAGTTGGACAGAAGTCCTTGTCTGGGAAACCAAGTGGCTCACTTGGCATCGTGTCGAATAATAGTGTGGAGACTATTAGTCTTCTCCAAAGTACAAGTGGCAAACAAGGTCAAATAAGTAGTAATTATGATGATGCCATGCAGTTTTCAAAGAAAAGACGATATTTACCAACTGCCAGCAGCAACAGTGCCTTTTCTCTAAACTTAGGACACATGGTCTCCCAACAGTCCGTCATTCAGTCTGCAGGTGTCAGTGTTTTGGACAGTGAGACCCCATTGTCGCTTATTGACTCCTCAGCTCTCAATGCTGAAATTAAGTCTTGTCATGACAAGTCTGGAATTCCTGACGAGGTTTTACAAAGTATTTTGGATCAGTACTCCAACAAATCAGAAAGCCAGAAAGAGGATCCTTTCAACATAACGGAGCCACGTGTGGATTTACACCCCTCAGGAGAACACTCAGAATTGGTTCAAGAAGAAAATTTGAGCCCAGGCACCCAAACACCTTCCAATGATAAGGCAATCGTGTTACAAGAATACTCCAAATACCTCCAACAGGCTTTTGAAAAATCCTCTAATGCAGGTTTTACTCTTGGACACGGTTTCCAATTTGTCAGTTTGTCTTCACCTCTCCACAACCACACTTTATTTCCAGAAAAACAAATATACACTACATCTCCTTTGGAGTGTGGTTTCGGCCAATCTGTTACCTCAGTGTTGCCATCTTCATTGCCAAAGCCTCCTTTTGGGATGTTGTTTGGATCTCAGCCAGGTCTTTATTTATCTACTTTGGATGCTACACATCAGCAGTTGACACCTTCCCAGGAGCTGGATGACCTGATAGATTCTCAGAAGAATTTAGAGACTTCATCGGCCTTCCAGTCCTCATCTCAGAAATTGACTAGCCAGAAGGAACAACAGAAAAACTTAGAGTCCTCAACAAGTTTTCAGATTCCATCTCAGGAGTTAGCTAGCCAGATAGATCCTCAGAAAGACATAGAGCCTAGAACAACATACCAGATTGAGAACTTTGCACAAGCGTTTGGTTCTCAGTTTAAGTCGGGCAGCAGGGTGCCAATGACCTTTATCACTAACTCTAATGGAGAAGTGGACCATAGAGTAAGGACTTCAGTGTCAGATTTCTCAGGGTATACAAATATGATGTCTGATGTAAGTGAGCCATGTAGTACAAGAGTAAAGACACCCACCAGCCAGAGTTACAGGTAAGGTCCCAAAAGAGACCAGGCTGGAGGTCTTCTAATGTAACTTTGTTTTATTTTGAGAACACTGCCATTGGAATGTTTCTACACGATCCTATTAAGAATAATGTAATGCCCTTTCAATGCAACTTTTCATATTTAGTTTATTTTGTTAGCGTGATTTTAGCTGTTTGTATTATGATTTTTAATCAAAATCAATAGATTAAAAATAGTTTGACATTCAAAGTGACAATGTTTAGCAATCAAATTTACGTGTATAGATCGTCAGGGAATAGCCCAAAAGTTTTAAATGCAAAAAAAAAAAAAAAACCCACAAAAAAACAAAAACAAAACAAAAAAACCACACAAAAAAACTTTGTTGCTAGGATTAAGGTTATTCTAATTGCTTTACTCTCAGGAAAGTGTAATAACGCATGGGAATTCTGTACGTTATCACTGTAATGGAATATCCAATTTACAGATAGTATGATATACATTTCATCATTTAAGTAAGGGATCGAAAACATTTCAAATTGCTCTACCTGGGCTGATATGATATAGATGTAAGTTAAGGGATCGAAAACATTTCAAATTGCTGTCTCCACCTGGGCTGATCCAAAATTCTGAGATGTTGGCTACCTATATTTTGTTGCAGCTTTTTAACTGTACTCTGAACTTCCAAACCACATTCATTCCAGCCTGGTAGAACAAATATTCTTGGATCTTTGATCAAAGCCTGGAATGATAGCTTTAATAAAAGAAGAAGAAGGAAAAAGGAAAAAAAGCACCCTCTCCTTATCCCAACTTTAACAAGGCTGTAGTTCCACTGAGAGTCATCTGACATCTGATACAGGGTTGAAGCCCAAGTGGTTGGTTGGTTCCAGTATTTGAACCAAGTTGGAATGAAATAATTCTTTGAAATTTGGGTATGCATCCTCTGTTATACATGGCCTAAAAATACTGTCCTCTTGTCTGTGCTATTACATAGCAGCCACACTTGTGTTTTTTTGCTTTTCTTAACCTGTCTTTCTCAGAGTTTCTGGGCTGGCCTTGTCCCCTGTTCTATCTTGACAGTTTTAATTTTAGGATGATTTACATTCAATTGGTAATTCCTTATGCATTTTACATGCCTTGTAGCATTAGAATGCTAAACCATAGGCTAAGTATCCCTCCCTACTTTTTTTATTTTAATAAAAGAAAACCTATACAGGTTTCCATGTATAGTTAAAACCTTGCATACTCTCAGCTATAGCCATTAATAAGGTTGTAATTCCACCTGGTGACAGAGCTAGTGTGAGGGATTAAGAATGTGTCTGCATTTTAGTAGTGGCATCAGAACCTCTTTGTGAAATTGCAGCCTTTAATGTATATTTTAAAAGGGTGCATTAGTCAGTATTGTACAGGGGTCTTGTAAAGTCATCAGAACTTGCTATGAACGCTAATTGCCATTTGAAGCTACTGGTCGACAGTGGCTCTCTGCTCTAAACCACTTTTTAGCAATTGTATTTTTTTCCTGATTATATTTTTTAATGTACTTTGATGTTTATGCTGATGAGTTTTTTATGTACTTTTGGTGATGTTTCAGTCTTATGTACTCTTCTGGCGTCAGAAAAGTACCACTGGTTGTTTGCAGTCTTATTGTGTAATCAGCCTACCACAGGCTTCCATGTATAATAAAGTAATTAATATTGTGCAAGTGTAAAACACTTCTGTTATGAAAGCAGTGTTTGGAAAATAAGAAATTATTAAAAATGGTTACAAAATACTAGTTAATTTCCTTTCCCCACTTTCCTCCCTTCAGTCTGCTTTACCAGCTAAAGGGTCACCTATTTGTCATTGCAAGATTCTTAGAAAATGTGTTTAATCCTCTTAAATACACTCAGTACTAAAAAGTCTGTATTTCTTATTTTGGTAAGTGCGGTAAGTTCTCGTGGGTACAGAGTACAAGCTGTAATCAGAGGATGGAGAGGACCTTTACCCCACTGTATCTCTTGAGCTGTATGATTTTCTCCAGTGTTTTGTTTTATACAGGTTTTGACTTTCTTTAACTTTTATTGTGTGTACTGAATACTGCATATGTATTATTCTGATTGTTTGCTCTAGTTTACTACCAATAAAAGACCTGTTAATCACAAAATTGAAGAAAGGAGATATCACTTAATATCCAGCTTTTTATGATTTTCAGATTTTCCTGTTAACTTCATTTCACAAAATACTCATGGTCAGTGGTTTAGTTACTTCAATTTTTGTTGTATATTTTTAATCTTAAGTATTCCTGTTTTATAGGTTTATTTTATTTGGAAATTGGGTAAATATTTTCTTGGTGTTTGAGGTGCACTATATATGGGAGAGTAGAAATTTAGTATGTGAATTGGATGTTTTATTGAAATTGGGTTAGCCATCTTAAACATCATTCCAGAGAGATTATTTATTGAACTTTTATTTCAGATCAGGATTTCAGTATCTCTAGGTTCTAAGTGCATCGTTTTTTGCCTTGAAAAGGTGGTTATAAAATAATACAGCAAATAAAGATGGTCTTGATTATCTTTAATTAGACAGAAGTTGTTAAGAGTTCTAACATTGTTTTTAGATAGTTAAAAGTATATTTTAGAAGGAAAGCGCTAAGACGTAACTATTAAAGATGTGAAAACAATGTTTGCAAGTAAATATGTTAACTTTTAAAGATGAAGGAGGAAAAAATTGTAGATGATTGTAAAATCATGAGAAAATTGCTTTGAAATTTAGTCACTATAAATGTTGAGGACTTAGAGTAAATTATTAAAGGGTAAAGAGATCTTTGAGTCTTTGCCTTTTTTCCTACATGATACATTGTATAATGATAAATTACATTTCAGTATAAATAAGGATTTCTCTAGTGAGCCAGTATGATTAGGAAAAGTAAATTAGTTCTTTCTTTGCCAAGGTTAATCCCTTATTTGGTCATTTAATTGAGCAAAAGTGTTCAGCAGAATTTCTGATTCTGCATTGAAATCCAGCTCAGTTTCTCTGCACAGGTGATTTATTTCTCTGTTCTAGATTAACCCTAACATACTAATTTTCTTAACCCACCCACCTTTTTTTTTTTCTGTTCAGTAGAATGACAGAATTTTTCAGTTAAGGCATTTACTTTTTAATTGGTGCTAAAGAACCAATTAGGAAATTATGCATTGGTGTGGCTATAAATTCAGGGTAAGGACTGTCTTAATTTAGCAGTTGCTGGTCAGTAATTTGTGGGAATTTCATAGTGAAAACAGAAAAAGGTGGGAAAAAATTAAATTTGAATTTGTTTATAAGTGCAACAGTGATACAAATACTTCTGTCCCAACTTTATGTGCATTACATGCCAGATAACACAGGAGTGACTTTATTTCATTCCGGCTGTCTTACATTTTGTCATTAGTTTGTCACTAGTAGCATTTATGCCTGAATTGTGCAACAGTTTGAGCACTATGGCCTTTTAAGGACCTAGGTAATCCTTAACTTCCAAATTCAAGAGTTCTTGTTAAACTGAAGAACTATCCTCAAAAAAAAATGAGCTTTTGAACTTCAAAGTTACATTTTTAGAGTAAACTACATGTAAAGGCTGTCATTTCCTGAGTTTTATGATCATGTTTTCTGTGATGCATAATGACAGGATTTCATTTCTAAAATGTGATGCAAGATTCCTTTGTTAGTGTGTGATGCTGGTCCGTGCCTCACGTTGCGTGAGGTTATGTCAGTAATGTTCCTCAGATATTTTTGTTACGGGATCCCTCCTGGCATTAAGAGGAGAGCTTTGTGGTGCTTTGCCAATCTGTTTTTGTACCTTCTATGGAATGATAAGAGTTCCTGAGATAGATTTTGAGAAGAAATGTGTTGGTTCCACTTGCTGTGTTTTGTGTCCTGAGTTTATTACTTAAAATGAACATTAGCATAGAACAGCCTCTGGAAATGCTGTTGTCTTGTCCTTGATTTAAAAAAAAAATCCTTCCCAATTAGAGTTTAAAAGAGATCATTACTATAAAAGGACATACACTTAATTTTTTTCCCCCTCTGTACCTGTTTTGCTCTTTGAAAAAGTACAGACTGTATTTGAGTGACTAACTTTAAGTAGAGTCTATTTACATTCTAAGTGAACCTTTGACTCACTCCAGCTAGAGCTGCCTAACATTTTTAGGGTCACAGACTCTTTAGGCAGTTGATGGTATGATTGATGTCCTTCTCAGCCCCACACATTAACAATATTCCTAAACACAGAAGTTTACAAGCCAATCTATGCTTACAAGTCTCCTCCCCATACAATATTTTAACTTAACAGATCCCAAATTAAAACATCTTGCCTTAGAAGACTGCCTAAATACTGAAATGTGATTGTACAAATAAATAGGAAAGTTAATACTTAAAACTAAAAAAAGCACCAAATATCAGAGTACTTTAATATTTATCTGTAATTTAACATTCAAAGAACACTTTCAAGCTACATAAAGCCATAGAGTTTTATGATAAGCTGATTGAATAATTGAAAAGAATATAGTTCTTTGCAGTTTCTCATCTGATAAGTACTATAGAGATCCTTGGCTTGACAATAGTTCAGTATGTTCCATCAACAAAGAAATGTGTTCACAGTGTATAATAACTACAGTCAACTACTGTGATTCTTTTAGTTGCATAGAAATAGCTTCCCACAGATGTGTATTGGCAAAAATGAAACCCCACAAGCATCCCACACCTTTTACCTAGAAGTAATAATACTGAGTTCTTAATAACATTAAGACTCATTTCATATAACAATGTGATAAAGTTGAAATACACTGTGTAAGATAAGCCTTGTAAATAAAGCTTGTTATATGTTGTAATAGGTATCTGGAGAAGAATGTGATGATTGGATCTTACTCTGAGGGCAAAATGTGTTCCCTTATGTTTGTAGGGAATAAAGGAAGACTGGCAGAGACGGTATGGTAAATAACTTAACATGGAGAAGAGGCTTAAGTTTTGGCTCCACTATTGACAGGGGCACTGGGAAATTTAGAAGGATAAGGAGATCTTTGGTTGAAACCTCTGTTTTGTCTTTCAGTTTAGGCTTGTATTTTAGTTTGGTCTGAACTTTAGTACTATTGTGGAACAATTAATAAATAACTCTTAACAGACAACTGTGGTGAACTTCTGTTTACATTCCTAATCTAGGAAAAAGATGGCTAATCTTTGTGTTTATATATTGAATCTTTTCTCTAGTAACTCATAAAATCACACAGCCTTCACAGGCTGGTGAGAATTATTTCTTACCAAAACAATTGCAGTCAAAATTATTATATGATCAAGTGAATATGTACAGGAATTAAGACAAAAACTCTGAATCTTTATCAACACCCACACACACCCACAAAGTCAAAAATTTACAAGTATAGCATATAAAGACATGCTGTAAAGGAAAAGTGTGAGCGGTTGTAAAATGTTGGAAACTCCCTAATTATTTAAGTTTGCTTTGAAAGTGTTTAATTCTAACTTGTGACTGGCTCATTTGTTCCTTCTAATTTAAAAATCTTATTTTATTGGAAAGTTAATGTTTTCATCAAGAACTTAAGTTTTCATTTTGAGCTCTGGGTTAAGTACAGCTTTTTAAGTCTGGTGTGACACTTCAGTTTTTAAAGAGTGGATTGCAAGATTGACAAGATCAACAATATAACTATTTTATGTTTGTAGGCCCTTCCTACAAGGAAGCCTAGTGCAGACATTTGAGAGGGTTCCTTTTTGGAGGATAATGACAACTGTAAATGGGTATCATTGTGGGTTTCCATGAATAGTCTGCTCAGGACCTTGATCATTTCAGTGTGGAACTAGAGAACTCTTCTGAGACTGCAGTTTCTTAATGGTCCAAAACAGCCTAAGTGCTTAGTAAAGATTAGGAAGCAGATGAAGAGACCTGGAGTTTTCATCTGGCAAATGGATAAAGCACTGGAATAAAAATTACTAAATTGCACCTGATAGAACGAAGACATAATTTTTACTCAATCATAAGCACAACATTGAAAAACAGAGCAGGGTTGATAGCACTCTATCATTCCATTAAAACATTTGAAGAATGGTACTGCTTTATACTTTTGTTACAAGTAGCATTTCAATGACCATCTTAATATTGTGTTGTTAAGGGTTAAGTTGTTAAGGTAAGTTACTGTGGAATTTTGTTCCTTTGGATTTGCAAGACAATGTTGCAGCATTTCCAAGCATTTATTTTTTATGAAGTCCGCTAATACATTACATGTTTTTATAGGCAATCACATTTAGAAAAGTCAACTATTTGCTAAGTGTTTATGCCAATAATGAAGCTGATTGCTTAAAATTTTAGTTTAGAAAATTTGCAAGGGTAGTCAGAAATCATTATACTAACAGTTTTAATTGCCTCATTCTTAGTTGGGAAAAAATTAGGTTATGCCTAAACGTAAATGGTTCAAGGTTTAGTTGAAGAATTACAAAACATGAGTTTTAAACATGGTATAAAAAACAATTAAAACCCTTGGTTCAGATTCATCTATGAAAGGAAAGGAAGGACTTTTGTGTGAGGACAAAGTGAAAAGTGTTCCAAGGAGAGAGATTGTGATGGACATGTACCGTCACATGGTCATAGTTTAAAAGATCTTAAAGATTTGACTGAGGCATATGCGGGTGGCTGTTGGCTGATACGGGTTCCTATGGGTTACTGCTGGTAAATCGTTGGAATGTATTACGAAGGCAAAATTAAAATGCGATTTGGGGGGATTTCTAGAAAAGACTGGTAGAATGAATAGAAAATTACAGTTTTTGTTTTCATTCTTTGACTTTATTAAACTTAGAGAACATTTGGCAAAAAGAGAGAATATTAATGATACGGATTTGCTTTTGTTGAGAATGCCAGTGTTTGTGACCTAAAAAAAAAAGAGGGACAGTAGCATTCGGGAAAAGATGGAAGGAAAAAGTGCCTCGCAAATGTGTATTTCTAATAACATTCAAATGTCCTCTCTTGAAACTTGAAATTTTGAATTACTGCAATTCAGTGTGGGTAAACAATTTGGGAGGGAAAATACTATCACAGACAACTTATAATACAGGTAAAAATTTCATACTTAAATACTGAGTAGTAAAAAAAACTTTTGCTTTTAAGTTCTGTCAATTCCTCTGTATTTAATTAAAATCTTACATAATGTGCAAGTAAAATTTTACAGGGTTGGATATATAAAATTGTGAGATCATCTCAGGATTCTCCCATGGCATTTGGTGATGGAAATTATTTTTCTGAGTTTCAAACCTCAAGTAAATAATATGCATCTTAATAAGAAATTATCACTGCAGTACAGTTACCCAACTGAAGCAATATTCCATCTGGAACTAAAACATAAAAACATTTTGAGCTGTCTGAAAGTACTGTTTGTTAAGAATGTTTAGTACTGAAATACCAGTTGGAATTTTGGCAGCTGAATGTGAGAGCAGAAATTCAAAATATTTGTAGAATTGCCCTTCATAATTCAGTTAGTGATTCTGTTTATAAGCCATGTATAATTATTTAGATGATCAAATTTATTCTCACTATCTCCTTACCCCCATGTACTTGCTTTCTAATAAAATATTCAGAACACAAATTACTGGAGCTGACTATATAAAAAAAGAATTATATTTTCAGATGGAAGACTAGCAAGAGCAGATGGTAGGGACATTGCTCAGCAATAAATAAGATTAATGTGTTCAGAGCTATTAAATTGTGAAGAGAGAGGGAAGAAGTTTAGCCTATCAATAGGAAGCAAACCACTGCCTGACCTGACTTGTATTTTGAAAAAGTTCATTTCTGATAAACAGGCCTAGAAAATTGAATCTCAGAATAGATGTTGTTCTTGAAGTTCTTTGATCATACAAGGTTTAGGGAATATTCAGCTTATTCCGTGTCTCAAGAATAGCTAGGTCAGACCTGTAGGAGGCCTCCAGTGTTGGACAGCAACGTTTGGGTTTAAGTCAGATCTTTCTTTTTTTTTGAGGAAAATTGAAAAATTTCACTTGATAAAAGCCCAGTGAATTTCAAGAAATGTCTATTGAAAGGTGGAAATTAAATACTTTAAGTATCTTAGATGTTTACATAGTGAACATGTAAAATTTCTCTAAATTATCAGGTATTACAGTTGAATAAATCATAAATTTAGCTTACACGTCACAAGTGGATGTCCCCTTGTGAAACCATTAGATTGGCTGAAACCAGTTAATATAACAATTTATAAATGAATCTTTGTTTTCATTCTTTTTTTGAATTAGAATTTTTCCTCTTTTCTATACAATGCCATCTTTTGATAATTTTATAGTTGCACTTTGCTGATTTTGTTTTAAATTCTTTTGTAATAATAAATCAGCACTTCACTGTTACAGGGGGCCCCCACGAATGTGCTTTTTTTCAGTTGAAAATGATGATGCTCAGTGCCCCTCTTTATTTTGGTCCCAATTTCATTATAATGGAAATTGAAACAGGCTGGACAACTGCCTGGTCTTGAACTGGGAGTGTATCCCCCCCTCCGTTTTTGCTACTTTTAATCTCATAAATTTCAGCTGCTCATAGTGTACAGTTAAATTCAGAGGTGGTATGTGTGTTGTGCTAAGTGTTAAGTAATGTTGAAGCAGAAAGATTGTGAAAAAGCTCAAGCTCATCTGTTGAAATCAGAAATTAAGTTAAATATATTTTTACTTTTAAATATTCTACGTTCTACTATTACTTCCAAAACAGGACCAAAGTGTATGTTGATGCTCACTGCATTATAAAAGAGAGAATATATAAGTAGGAGAGATTATTTAGTACTGGGACCTGCAGTCTTCATAAAGTATTCCAGGCACTTCACTATCTTGGAAGCTGAAAGGAAGACAGTTCACAGAAACATGGCCTGTACTTTTCGTTGGCAAGCAGCTCGTATAACTAGTCTTCTACAGCTCTGTTTACCATTTCAGTGCAAAGTTGCTTTGCTCCTGCAACTGGGTGTCTCGGGCCTGCTCAGCAAATGGACCAGCAACACTGGCAGCTTCTAGGAGCCAGTTAGACATACAGGGTCTCAGCCCCACCCTAGGCCTGCTGGATCAGAAGCTGCATTTCTGCGGGATCCTCCAGGTACATTGCAATTAAAGAAGCACTGTCCTAAAACTTGCGCTTGTGTTCCAGTGCTTTCTTCTTGACTTTCCTTTCTCACCTGTTAGAAGCCACCACTTACCCTAGGTCCTTAATTCAGATTTCACTGGTATAGACTTTTCCTTCCTAGTCTTTTTTAAAAAAAACTGAGATGTGGGCCCTCCCTGTGTGGCACAGCGGGTTAAAGCACAGCACTGAGAAGCTAGAGCCACTTTTGCATGAGTTCAATCGCCGCGCTGGAGGTGGCTCACATGGGGTAGCAGACCTCTCCTGACCTGCCTACTGCTCCCCTCAGCAGTGTACTTCGGCGATCTGCCTGTTCTGCTCCCCACTCTGTCTCTGGTGAATCCTCTCACTGCACCTGCAGCTCTGTCCTGTACCCCAGTTCTGTATGCATAAATAAATATTAAAAAATTGAGATGTACCTGACAGGTGAGATTGTATTAGTCTTAGGTATACAACTAGTAATTTCATACATGTATGTATCACAAACTGACTACCACACTGGATAGACATAGTTGTAAACACTGGTTTAGTTGGTTTTTTTTGTTTGTTTTTTTAAGATTTATTTATGCATACAAAGCTGGAGTTTAGGCCAGAGGTGGGGTGAGAGGATTCACTAGAACCAGAGTGGGGAGCAGGACAGGCTGATCGACGGAAATACACTTTAGGTTTTGGAAGTCAATCTATGGAGCAAATATCTGGGGATCTACTATATGCTAGGCACTATGCAGTGTGCTAATGGTGAAAATAGAACAAAATTAAATATCCTTAAATTCTAGTGGAGGAGCTGGGGAAGCAATATACATTGTATGAAGTGAGGTAAGGCAAATGCTACAAAAAGAAAGGGACCAGAAGACAAAAGGAAGTGAGCTGTGTGCTTTCAGGTTGGGAAGGCCCTAGGCAGATTCACATGAGGTAGGAAAGTGGGTGAAGCGATCTTAGGGCGTCAATAGCCAACCATGAGTAATACAAAAAAATATTGAGATGGTCCTCCCTAGTGGCACAGTGGGTTAAACTGCAGCACTGCAAGCTGGCCACAGCTGCTTCAGTGTGTGTGTTCGATCTCCGGCCAGGAGGTGACCCATATGGCAAAGCAGACCTTGCCTGCTGCTCCCCTCAGCAGTGTACTTTGTTGATCTGCCTGTTCTGCTCCCCACTCTGTCTCTGGTGAATCCTTTCACACATACCCCTATACCTCTGGCCTGTACCCCTGTTCTGTATGCGGAAATACATCTTAAAAATAATTGAGTATAATCACTTAGTATGTCACAGACCACATAGCACTTGGAGGCATCATTCTGTAGCCTGTGCATCTGGTGGACACACAGACAAGGGATTAAGGGTCGTCTCTCCTAGGGTGATGTCACTGGTAGAACACAGTGGGCTGTAGTCACCTCATAGTGCTGAGCTTTAACCCGTTGCGCCACCAGAGAAGGCCCTCATTTGTCATCTTAAGGCTTTGTTCTGTTTTGCTTTTACTGTTTTTCCTCAGAGGTCTTGTAGATTTACGGAATGACCCATGTACAAAACTTTCTAATCAGGCCTAACTTTTAAATTCTGGCTCCGTCACTATAGCAGACTTACTTCAGCTCCCAAACCTGAATGTCCTCTCCTGTGAAGTGGTTGGTGTATTGAGGTGGCACCCTCGATGTGGGGCTTGGGAACTTAGCAGTTCAGAGGAATGACCATCACAGCCAGCCTGGTGCCGCCATTTCAGGCGCGTGTGTGCGCGAGTCTTGGGTAGGGAGTAAGGGAGTAACTTTATCACACCAGAGGTTCTCAGTCTGGCGTGATTTTATCTCCTACAGGCCAATGGGCAATATCGAGACATTTTTGACTGTCACAACTTGGAGAAAGGATGCTGCTAACATCCTGCCGTGCCTGGGGGCAGTCCTGCACAGCACAGTTAGCTAGAATGGGACACCCTAGTACTGGTGGAGAAACCGTACTCAAAATGGTGTTCCGCTATGGGGCTAGATGGGGGACAGGTGGTGAGGTCTGTGGCATGCTCCGATAACCTGATCACCGTCTAGATGAAGGAGGAGACGACAGCCAGTGAGCAGCTTTCCTAGAACTACTATTTCATCTCCAAGCTTGTTTTTAGGTCAATTTTATTTCTAAGTGTGCTTGTAATCTGACAACTATATTGGTTAATTAAAGGAACTCACTGCTTCTTAAAGCTAAAATTAAAACTACCGAATGGACATTCAATGCCTCTGTAGGCTTCACTCAGGCTCTCCTAAATTCTATTGTATGCTGGATAACTTACGCCATGCAAACTATGCTAGATTTAGGATGACAGGGCAATATTTTGAGTTTGAAACCAGCCTCATTTCTTTAGGGAGGACACATCTATTTGTAGTTGACTAAAACCCCCTGTCTGTATTAATTTCATGTTTTGTAGACAGTAGTGAAAAGTAGTGAAGAGGTATGTAATCCTCTCACTTCAAGGGTTTTCTTTTCTTTGTTTTCTCTAAAAAATGAAACCTCCCTGACAGTGCAGCCTTCCTCTCAGTGCCTTACCCAAGCAGCACCTCTATGCGGCATGCACAGACGGCAGTTGCCTGGCAATTGCTGCTTCAGATCAGTAGCAGCAGTAGTAGGAGCCCTGTCAGAGGTTGTTGTCAGGAGAAGTGGCTCATATATGACTCGACGTGCTAGTTGGTTGACTGGAACCTCATTGTGGAGCTGGTCCTGCCCCTAATCGTTGCGTGTCCTGTCATGCCGGGACAACATGTACTAACCCTTTCAAGTACACATTCAGAAGAGCCCAGATGGCTCATAAAACTACCACTGGCCGTGTGTGGTCTTTGAGTGTTATCACTCATTGAACATCTATCTGCTTTGTGCCAGAGTGTTCCTACTTTGCCTCATTTAAATCTCCTGAACAAGCCTGAAAAGCAGGATAATGACAATCTCGTTTTACAAAGGAACAAATTGGGTGAGGACACTTCCACCAGAGAAAGTCAGAGATGGTAAAGTGAGGATGCTGACCCAGGGCTTGGCTGTCCGCCCTGCTGCCCGAGGCTGGGTGTGCAGCCCACACCAGCCACACCGTGGTGGTGCAGTGCTCAAGCGAGGGCCAGAGGCGTGGGCTCCTGGAGCAAACCCTGGCTCCAGAACTTATGAGCTACATGATTTTGAGGACACCGCTAAGCCTATCAGGATGGCTTCTTCCAGGAATATCCAAACACTCACCTGCGTGGCTCCCAGGGCGGCAGCCAGTCTGGGAGCCGGACGGGAGCACCTTGCCATAGGTAAGGCTGCCTTTCCGCCTGCCCAGGAACCCTGACCTGCCCGTGTTAGGTAACAGAGGTTGCCTGGCAGAACTGGGCGACCTGAATGTATAGGAGAGAAGGGTTCTATTTTTACTCATCCTTTTGTGAAGAATCTTCCCCTGTCCTATTTGTGATTTCCCTAGCGGGGCAGTGTTGACGCCACTGTGTTCAGCTGTTTGTTTGCGTTTCCAGTGTGTATAGTTTCTAGTGCTAATATTTGGAATTTGCACACTAGGAGAGTTTTTTATTTGAAGAAAGCAACTTTAAAACATGAAAAGGTAGACTTTTTTTTTCTCTGATACTCAGATTATTGTATAGTTTCTGTTAGAAAGATGAAGATCAAGGAAATTTAGTATACATATGATGGCATGACAGTAATTCCTCATTTTGTTTCCCCCAAACCAAAACATAAGAATTTATAGAAACACTTTTCTCAGTAATCTGTCAGGCTATTCTTGCTTACTAATATGAATAAATAGATAAAAGGAAATAGAGTTTTATTAGCAACAAAATAATAATGTCAAGGTTGTTTGTATGCCATGAAGTTTGACTTGTTTTGTTTTCAGAGTAAATACTTCAGAGAAAAATATAGCAACTAATACATTGAAAATTAAAAATACTCAGTGTTTATATACTAGATACATGTTGGTTTTTTTTTTTAATTAAAATCTTGAAGTTTTTCTGAACTGTGAAATGGGAGACAACTTGAAAAAATATTTTTTAATATTTATTTATGCATGCTAGCGTGAGAGCTAGGGTACAGGCTGGAGGGTTCACCACACACTCAGTGGGGAGCAGAACAGGCAGATCCACTGAATACACTGCTGAGGGGAAAAGGGGGAGACAGAAGCTGTGCCATGTGGGTCAGCTCCCTGGGCAGGGATCAAGCTCGAGCTGCAGTGGCTGTCGGTAGCTTGATAGCGCTGCAGCTAAACCTATTGCACCACCAGGGAGGCCCCATTTTGAAGTTTTTTAAAACAAAAATGGCACATAACTTTTTTTATTTTTTATTTTTTTTTACTATTTCATTGGCTGTCTTGAGGTAAAATTGACAAATAAAATTTAATATGAATTAAAATTCATATTATGAATATATTGTGTGTATGAATATATTGATAAAGAATTCCCACAATCAAATTAAATTGATTAACAACATCTGTCACCTTGAATAGATTTTTTTTTTGAGAATATGTAAGAGCTACTCTTAGCAAATTTCAGTTCAACAATGCAATGCTTCCAACTTCAGTCACTTATTATTACATGTTAGACCTTTAGAAGTTCTGTATCTTATAGCTGAGAACCTGTCCCTTTATGGTAATCGTTCACTCTTCCCCTTACTCAGAGCCCCTGGCAACACCAGCTTATGTCTCTGAGGGCAACACTTTTGTTTTGGGTTTCCACATGTTACAGATGCCATACAGTCTCTGTCTTTGGTTTATTTCCATTAGCGGAATGTCAGCCACACATGACAGGATTCCTTCTTTTTAAAGTATGAATGATAGTCTGCTGCATGTATGTGTCACATTTCTTTGATCTGTTCATTTGTGGACTAAGGCATTGTTGTTTTCCACGCCTCGGCTATTTAACGCTATAGTGAGCCTCAGAATACAGGTATCTCTATGAAATAAGGGTTTGGTTTCCTTTGGGTCTGTACCCAGAAGTGGGGTTGCTGGATCACATGGTTGTTAGAGTTCACATTTTTTGAGGAACTTCCATACGGTGACTTCACCAGTTTACTTCCCACCAGCAGTGCACAGGGGATTCCTTTCCTCTTCATCCTTGTCAAAAGTTATTTCTCACCTATTTTATGATGGCCTCACAAGTGTGAGGTGATTCCTGTTGTGGTCTTGACTTTCACTTCACTGATTTTTTTTTTTTTAAGATTTATTGATTTATGCATACAGAACTGGGGTACAGGCCAGAGGTGCGGGGGTGGGGGTGAGAAGATTCACCAGAGACAGAGTGGGGAGCAGAACAGGCTGAGTGGCAAAGTACACTGCTGAGGGGAGCAGCAGGGGGGACAGGAGAGGGCTGCTGTGCAGCTCCATGTGGGTCACCTCTGGGGCTGAGGATCGAACTCTTACTGAAGTGGCTTTAGCTTCTTAGTGCTGTGCTTTAACCCGCTGTGCCACCAGGGAGGGCTCCCCACTTCGCTGATTTTTAAGTGGTGTTTGCATGTACCTGCTGGTCATCTGTATGACTTCTTTGAGAAAATGTCTATTCAGATCCTTTGCCTGTTATTAAATTAGATTGTTGTTACTGAGTTAAATGAGTTCTTGATGTACTCATCAAGGGATATTGGGGTATTCACCCCTTTTTTGATATTTAGTTTGCAAATAGTTTTATTTGTCCTTTCATTTTGTTGATGACTTTCTTTCTCACCCAGAAGCTTTTTAGTTTGATGGAGTCCTACTTGTTTATTTATGCTTTTGTTGTCTTTGCGTTTATAATCAGATCCAAAAAAGCCATTGCTAAGGCTGATATGGAAGAATTTACCACCTGTGTTTTCTCCTAGGATTTTTTTTTGTTTCAGGTTTGATCCAAATTCTAGTGATCAAACTCCAGAATAAATTTCCAATCATATCTCTGTATTTCTATTGTTATTACCCAGTTCCAGGTCACCATTATCTTTTGTTAGGTCTTTAAGTTCCTAGCGCTCCTCCCTTTTTTCATGCTACCATACAATCAATTTCTTCTAGGATTACTCATGTAATGTCCCTCCTCTGCTTTAAACTCTTCAGTGGCTTCCTACTCCTCTTAGAATAAAACCGAACTTCCTGTGAGGCCCCACACAGCCACTGTACTGTCAACATTTCTCAGATTGCGCCTGGCTCTCTGGACACATAGGCTTCCTCTTGGTCCCTGCAAAAAGGCAAGCCCGTGCCAACTCAGGACACGGGGTTTGTCACTCTTCCTTGCTGTCTCCTGGGGGCTGTGCACACTGCCTGGCACTTGGAAGGTGCTCCACTTAGTATCTGTTAGATGAGAGGACAGTTTCTTCTTGAGAGGACTGTGGGAAGAGAGGCTTAAAGAATAGTAGGAGGCTAATCTGGTAGGAGAGTTAAATCGTGGAATGTGAGTTAGAGGATACAAATCTAGGCATTACATGGAGAAAAGGCACATGTGGCCAGGAGAGTGACAGCACAGAGGATTTGGGGGTCCATGGTAGTACAAGGCTCCATCAGGTTGGGTAACAGGTAAACTGTTAGGAAATAGGCCAAGATTGAATGAAGTCAAACTGCCAACACTTTTCATAAGATGTGGCACAACGCAAAAATTTTGAAGGTTTTTGGTTGGGTTAAGGGATAACTATAGAATCTTTATGCCCCAAAATAGTTTTTTATATTTTCTGGGAATATTTGATTTGGGGCTTTAACTTTTGGTAGGGAGTAGGCTGAGAATAGTTGATTGCATTCTCTCTTCACTATCATAGCAGATACAAAGTTTTCACATAAGATATTACCTTTACTATTGCCCTCTGATATATTTTATTCTTTTTTTTTTGTTTTAAAGTATTGTTGAGTTCCACTGAAAAGCAATCTGTTACTTGAAGAACACTGTGCTAGAAGAGGAAGATTATCGCTTTCTTTGACGGAATAGCTTATACAGCTGTCTGAATTTTGTCCCTTCTAGGAGAGAGATGGAAAGGGGAAAACTTGGCTGAGAGGTGGGGGCACTTCTGTTTGTGACTCTAGCTTTTACATCAGTATTTAGGACAGGTTCTGAATGTTTTAATGGATAAACAAATAAGTCAGAAGGCCTATGGCCCATTTCCTTTTCTTTGCTCTCTTTCCAAAAGTCCGCAGCACTGGGTAATGAAACAGAGAACAAGTGACTAATCCTTTTCCCTTCTAGCCGCCTTCTATGGCTTCTGATTGTCTTTATTTGAGGGGAGCATTTTTTTATTTCTAGACATGGCTTAGGTAGACCTTCAGCTGCAAAGTTTAGTGCTGTTAAAAGTGCATATAAATTACATCATAAAGAAAGCAAACACTTCCTTGAGTCATCCAGCAGTGCTGGGATGGAATTTAAAAATAAAAGTATTTTAAGTTACCTAAGATGAAGGCCCATTAATGGCATAAGTTAAGAACAGGAAGAAGTTAAGTCCTTAAAGAAGACTTGGTTGCATTTTACTTGAAGTACGACTGAAAATGTGTTTGCTTTGTTTTTTTTCTGATTTACCAGAGTACATATTTATTGTTAAGAAGTTCAGACAACTATTTCAATAACATTTTTCTCAATTTCCTTTCAGTTTTCTTAATGGACATATATTTTTACTCTCTATGTTTTTTTCTACGTAGTTTTAAAATCTGACTTTAGTTTATAGATACCCTTTATGGTTGGTACCTATTGTTATATGTATACTTGAAATAACTTACACTCTGAATGCCTATGTTTTTTACCTTTCTTTGATCATTTTAACATGATAAACTCTGTAAGAAAATGTACTGGATGAAGGTTCTTAAGCTTTGCTATTGCTAAATTGACCTGTTACTCACCTGCAATATATATAGTACCCATCTTAATCCCAATCTTTTCATTGTCAAATACTTCTTTTAAAGAAATGTTGCTGTAAGTGGGCAAAGGCACAGACTTCCAGCTATAAAACAAATAAGTCCTCAGAGCATTAGAAGTAAAAAAGAAAATAGGTGTCATTTTGATGAAGGGGTAATGTAGTCATTTTATTTTCATTTTTTGTGACTAGGAATTTTTTTCTCTACATTTATTGGCCATATTTTCTTTTGTTGACTGACATTGCATGCATTTTCATTTCAGACTTCATTTAAAATTAAACACACTGCTAATGTGCCTTCACATGGGCTAGACTTTCATATACTGCTAGTTGGTAGTTTACGTTAGTACAGCTTCCCTGTAAATAAATTTATTTCATAAAATGTGTGTATAATACAAACAGCATTTGAGGCACCAGTTACAGTTCTTTTTTTTTTAAGATTTGTTTACTTATGCATACAGAACTGGGGTACAGGCCAGAGGTATAGGGGCCTGAGAGGATTCACCAGAGAAATAGTGGGGAGCAGAACAGGTGGACTGATGAAGCACACTGCTGAGTGGGCAGCAGGCAAGACAGGAGAGGTCTGCCATATCATGTTGATCACCTCCGGGGCGGGGATCGAACTCATGCTAAAGTGGCTTAGTGCTTTGCTTTAACCCGCTGAGCCACCAGCGAGGGCCACCAGTTACAGTTCTAGGAACATTTTCTATGGGAATATTGTGTGAGGTGCCAAGAGAAACAGAGCTGTTCATTTGCTGCCTATTTATAATTGTAAAAAGAAAAAATAGGAAACATCCTAATGTCCAGCAGGTTGACTCACTTATTCTTTCTTTATTTTGGGGCCTCCCTGGTGGCGCAGCACTGTGCGGCTCCACAGCCACCGCAGCACAAGGTCCATCCCCGGCCAGGGAGTGACCCACATGGTCAGCAGACCTCCCCTGTCTCACCTGCTGCTCCCCTCCACAGAGTATTTCTGCTCCCCTCTCTGTCTCTGGTGAGTCCTCTGACCTCCCACACCTCTGGCCTGTACCCCAGTTCTTGTATGCATAAATAAGTAAATCTTTTTTAAAAATTGATTTTATAAAAATGGAAAGTTGCTAAGTGTTTGTTCAGCTTAGAGAAAGTTGTAAAATAACGCATAGGATGAGTCCTTTTGTCCTTTTGTAACATTGTATGCATGGGGACAGATCTGGTAGGGCTCATAGTATACCTGGGTGATGGGATTGGGGACTTTCCCCCCTAAATCTTTACTTGCTTGTATATTCTAATTTGTCAACAGTGTTATCTGTAAAAAGTAAAATTCTGCAAGAATCAGCAAGAATCTCATGAAGTGTCATGAGAAGAAAAAGGCATGCTTGACTTAAAGTTGCAAAGTGTATTGGTAGCTTTATGGAAATGGTTGCTATAATTGGAATATGTTCTGTTTTAAAATAAGGTAATGGAAAGTGCCTTTTGACTTATTCTCATCTTTTCATGTTATTAAACTTAGAGATTCTAAGTTTTGATGTGGGATTTAAATTCACTCTCATAATTATTGATAGAGTTTTTGTCAATATGCTGATACAAAAGCTTCTTTCCCAGCTTGACTCCCATTGGAGATGTTGACCTTGCAGAGATGGCCTGTTAATACTGTGTCAGTAGGTCATGCTTACAGTGATTCTTGTTTGGCAGTAAATCTGACACCTTTTTTCTTTTTAAAGGGAAATTAAGTTTTAAAAGTCTGAGTTGGGTTGACTCTTTAGCGGTGAATGTTAGGAACCTTGTAGAAGTCCATTTTGGTCCACTATGGGCTGTGAAGTGTTTATCAGTTGTGCTCTCTGTGAAGGCCTCGAGGTGGGCAGGCTCTGCCCTTGCCTGGAGGTTTCCTCCACAACCTCCTGGCTTCGGAGGACCAGCATGTCTGAAACTGTAGTGTTTGTTTGCCAGTGCTATTTGTTTTTAGTGTCGTGATTAGCATTCACTAGTGACCAAAAGTCACACTTGAATATTGTGTACATAGCGAATGATGCATGACCCAAGCAAAGGTATCCAGCACTTGGATGCAAATGTCTATGCAATTCAGGAAAGTGAACATTTTGCTTAAACTCTTAAGAGTCTTTTGTTAGAGACTCTCCTAGGAAATCTCTGCATTATTTTAAAGGCGGTTTATGCTGAGCTCGAAAGTCATGAAACACCAACTCTGAGTCACCAGAAGCCATAAACAAATTCTAAGGCAATTGAATAAAGCTGCTTGTTTGTTGTGTTCTCTCTTCTGCATTGTTTTCTTTTCCTGGCTTCCTTTTTAGTTCTGACTCCACAGTGACCCTGGCAAGCTGTGTGATTACTTTGAAGAGGCACATTTGCCTCCTAAATTAAATGTGGGGAGGCCTGCCACAGGACCTGGTTTCCTCAGGGATGTGTGGTTTGGGCTTTTATTCAGTGATTCTACTCATTTCCTTGAGAGAAACTGAGAGAACTACCTAGAAGCCCAACATGGTTGGTTCTAAATTCATTTCTTCCTATTAAATTCATGTACTGTCCTTCTGGAGAGAGCAGTCCTTTAAGAAACTGAAAATATAAGATATTTAGCAGAGTGTGTCTGTGGGCTGAATGGGACAGACCTTGTGAAGTCCAGTATAGCAGCATGACCAGACCGGAGGTAGGAGTTACAATTTGAACCCAACCTTAGCTAAAGGGGTCCTGTTCCTTTTTTAAAAAAAGATTTATTTAGACATACAGAACTGGGATGCAGGCCAGAGGTGCAGAGAGTGAAAGGATTCACAGAGACAGAGTGGGGAGCAGAATAGCTAGATTGACTGAAATACACTGCTATGAGTAAGACAGGAAAGGTCTGCTGTGCCACATGAGTCAACTCCCTGGCCAGGGATTGAACTCTTGCCTCAGGGGCTGGCAGTAGCTTGATAGAGCTGAGACTTTAACCCTTGTAACACCAGGGAGGCCGTAAAGGGGCCCCATTCTTAATGTTCTTCCAGTGCATTACTTTTATGAAATGGGTTTTGACCAAGAGATTTGTCATTGTGTGGGTAGATCAGTACATCATCCAGCTAGAGGAGAAGAGTTCTGTGCAGTTTCTACACAGGTCCTAAGGGCACCACCTTTCCATCTTTTTACCACTCATTAAACAAATTCATTCAATAAATTCAATAAATACTGCCTGGCACTGATTTGAGGCCCTGGTGTTACAGTGGTGGATAAAATAGGTCAAATCCTTACTGCCAGAGGGGATAGCAGGTGTATCTCCTCCGGCTGGTTTCCGAATAGAGCTTACTTGAAAATGGTGCTAAAGAAAACTTAGAGGTTCGGGGGACATGGTGGACCATAAACTTCTGAGCTGCGTGAACAGTCATTGGATATGACTCCTTTCCTGTTTTTCTCTGCTTTTTTTGAAGTAGACAAAGACCATTGCACTTTAATATTCACTGTGTATTTCCTGGCACACCCATATCTCTCATGTCCCTGAGAATAGACTTTTAACTCAAAATATAATCAAAATGTGAAAATCTTCACTTTTTTTTAACTTGCTAATCCCTGTCTAAGAATTTGTTTTAGAATCTTATGAATATTTTATCTATAGTATTATTTTACATGAACTTTAAAAAGAGAAATGCCTGATGCCCTACAGAAATAGGTTTTAAAATTAGGGGATTTTACCACATGGCATATTTAGCCATTGAAAACTATAAATATGAAGTGACTAGAACATGAAAATACAAAAAGCTAAAAGAACATACCTCCAAATAGCAGGTAAACTATGAATTCAAATTAAAATTGTGTCCATGTATAGATAAGAAATGAGGCATTTGACTTGATGCTAAGGCAATATTAAGCCATTAAGACTTTTTCTTTTATACTATCAACTATGTCACTATCATATTTGTCCAAAAACAAGACTGATTGAGTTAATGCTTCATGCTACATTGATATGCACAAAATCTTATTTATGAAGAGGGTGGTAAAAGCAAATCAACAGCTGCAAATGAATTTTTAAGCCTTCTTAATTTTTCAGTAGGTTTTGAATTACCCTGATGGTAGCATGAAGTATCACTGGGCACTCTGTCTGAATATCCAGCTCAGAAGTTGATTGGTATGTGATCATCAAGTCATTGGTGTCCCAGATTCAATGAAGTGTGTGACTTAATCTCAACACAACTATTTATATCCAAGGTTACTCAAAGTAGTGATGTGTCCCTGCAACCTAACTGTATGTAGAGCCATGTGACAATCTGGGAAATGTAGTCAATGCACTGTGTTTGGATAAACTAGAATTAAGCCAACAGGAAACTCTGGTCTAGACCCAATTTCATATTCACTGCTGTTAAGAAAATTTGCTGGTCAGTAGACTCTTTTCCTTAGAATCCAGATACAGTAGAAAGCTAGATGAGCTTAACATTGCTAGGTAAAGATAGACTGAAGAAATTAAAATGTTTCTCCCAGTTTTATGGAGAAGTCATTGACATACATTACTACATCAATGTAAGTTGTACAGCATAATGGTTTGACTTACAGATATTGTGAGATGAATACCACAATAGGCTCAGCCAACACCATCTTCTCACATAGATTCAATAAAAAGAAGAGAAAGGAAAAAAGAAAAGGCGGGAAATTCTGCTTGTGGTGAGAAATCTTAGGATTTCCCCTCTGAAGGAGTCTCCTAGATATCACAGGGCAGTGCTAACTGTGTCACCATCCCCTAGTACTTACTTATCTTAAAACTGGAAGTTAAAATGTCTTAGCTGATTGAGTTTCTACAAGTTCAGCATTGAGTTAGTGGACTGAGTAGTTTTACTGTACTAATGATAATAGAGAAGCACAACAGGAAACTTGTAGTTACTTGATAAATTGAATGGGCTTGCGAATAATGATGGGGCTGGGAACTTGCAATTTTTAATACCCTGATTTTTGAAAAATGTAGGCATGTAGGCCTCCTTAATTTGAGAGCTGTTTAAACTGTCAAGATCTTTCTTAAAAATCTCTCTGGAATAGGAAGGCTAGGATCATTCATCCATGGGTAATATGCCAATTACTTACAAAATCTTTTACCAAATCTTATTTTAAAACAGAATTCTATATTGTCATAGAGCAACCTAGAATAAACACACCGAGAACATTTTTACTTCTGTCTTTCTGTCGTCAGAAATAAGTTATTGACCTCAGCCTCAGGTGCAGTGTTTAGTCACCCATTCTTTAATATATTTTTTTAAAGATATATTTATTTATGCATTACAGAACTGGGGTACAGGCCAGAGATGCAGGGGCGGTAAGAGGATTCACCAGAGATAGAGGGGAGCAGAACAGGCCGACTGACAAAGTACACTGCTGAGGGGAGCAACGGGCTGGTCAGGAGAGGTCTGCTGAGCCATGTGAGTCACCTCTGGCCCAAGGATCGAACTCATGCTGAAGGGGCTTTAGCTTCTTAGTACTGTGCTTTAACCCACTGCACCACCAGGGAGGGCCCCATTCTTTAGTCTTAAGAATTTGAATATCTGCTATTACCAGGCACAATGTCAGCTGTTGGAATACACTGGGAAAGCACTGATAAATGAAGACAGTCAAGGTTCTTGCACTCCTGAAGCAAGAATTCTGTGGGCGTGAGCAGAGAAGAGCAAACTAGATAACTGGACTGTGTTAAGCACTAGCCAAGAAGGACCCAGGACGGTGAGTTAGAGAAGGGAGTGGGGACACTTTAGATAAGTCTCGAAGAAGAGTTGGACTGTGTCTCATTTCCTAATGTCCCTATAAGTGTCTCTAACCCCTTTAGCACATGTAATTTAAGTGGTGAATTAGAGGGTAAAGAAGACTAAGGTGAGATGAGGGGGTATTCAAAATCTGTTAGTTAATCTGACCAAGAAGATTCTGAAACTCCTACAGAGATGGTCTGTTAGGATGGCCCTTATTCTGTTGATTAATATTTTGTCATGTGTTCAGTGTAATGTCTATACCTTAATTCTAACCAATTTTTGAATATTTGTATTACATACTTGCATACTCATGTTTGGGTAGAGCCCTATTCTGATTGATAAAGGCAAGTATGCATGCCTCTATCATTTCACAGTACAAACTATGCTTTTATTTTGATGAAATCCTTTATTTGTGCGTTCGTTCATGCGTTCACTCATTTATTAAGAACCTACTAGATCTTGAGGATACTACAGTGAACCGTAATCTCTGCTCCTGTGTAGTTAGGTCTCTGATTATGCCTCCAGATTCCTTATCTTTTCAAGTTTGTGCTAATATCACTGCTTTCATAACACCAGTCTTGAGAGAGATCATCTTAATGTGATGCAAATAGATCCGTTTTATGTTCTGCTGTTCTTAACACTTAAGCCTTACTATCGTCAGTGATTTTTATTCTTTAGGATGTGGGTAATTTAACTTTTATTAAGGTCATTTTGGCATGTTAGGTACTCAACTCTTTTGGCCACTGAGTGCTTTTCTTTGTGGGGGAGCATACCACGGCTTGGACCTGACTGATTGTGCAGTCATGACATAGCTCAAGTGAAAATCCAACTTTAAACATTGTAGATAAATCATTTCCACATTCTTGCTTAAGTGGCCATTTTAGTGTAGAAAGCACATTTTCTGCGGAAAGCCAATGTGAATGTCTCCTTGACCCAAGGTCTCAACAATTTTTGAGCAACAGAGGTATGATGGTTTGGAAAGAGCTTGATAAATAAAAACAACTATTGTAGAATTAAAATTTTCCCCTTTGAAGGATTATTGACAAAAGCATTCCTTTAAAAGAATATACTTCATGTAGCTCAACACTGGGGCCTATTTAGCAATAGCACTCGTCTCTAACTAGATTTCTGAGTTCTTAGGCACCATTTGGTTCAAGACAGTAGAATTAATCTGTAGAGTTTAGTAGATTTCCCCGCTTTTTAGTGCTCATTATAACAAAATTCTGTCTCCTTTCATGTGTAACATAATGACCAATATCTGACTGAACACAGACCTGGGTAGTGAAGGTTAAGGTTCATTTCCTGCACTATTTGTGGCAGACTGGAAGCCAGAGGGGCACTTCATCAACTCCCTGGAGACACGTAGGTGTGTCTCGAAGCGAGCTGGTTATGCTGGGTATGAAAAATCCATTTCTGAGAAGTATCAAAACAAAAGCCTCACAGCTGTGTACTTTCCTACTTTTGGGTCCAGGATACAAACTCCAGCCTAGAAAATGTTTACCTGCTTTCTGGGACACAGGGATAATTGCAAGGGGTGGATGCAGAGGTTTAAAAACCAGTTCCTTTTGGGCAGGTGTAGGGATTTGAGTTACAGATTCTCAAGCCCTGTTTCTTTGCAAGAGGGCCTGACTGACTCTGGTGGGACAGGGGCCTGCATCGTCTGATTCTGTCCTGGGCTTGGAAGACCTGGAGAGGTCAGAAGATTCAACAACATTGATGTGAATATTCTGGAGGTTATCAATGTTGGGCAAATTACCATGTCCTTAACTATTAAGGGACAAATACTTAACACGAACTGTTGATATTTTGAAGACTCTATGATAGTGTTGAATTACTTATATAGAGAAGACTATCCTGTCTCTGAAAACTATCAGAACAAAAAATTAAAATAAAAATGTAAAAAAGGGGCCCTCCCTGGTGGCCAGCGGGTTAAAGCACAGCATTAAGAAGCTAAAGCCACTTCCGCA
>NW_004567119.1:34692281-34700155 GCF_000260355.1 Condylura cristata
TGATAGTTTCATAGTGCTGCTACTTAACCCCTTGCACCACCAGGAAGGTCCTGTTGCCTACTTTTTAATATAACACTGTCTTCAGTATTTCTTCATATAGTGACAGTCTTCATAATTAATTTTTAATGGGTGTGTAATATTTCATTAAGAAGACATTCCATGATTCATGTTTTTCTTGTCTTTTAACTTGATTCAGATCTTATAGTGCAGTTTTGTTTTTGTTTTTTCATTTCTTAGGTCAGTTTCCAAAGCGAAAAGACCTTTTTGTGACTCTTCATATACACAGTTAAATTGTTTACCAAATTCTTTGGGCAAATTCTTTGCCTAATTTTAAAGGTAAATCATCAGCCATGAAGCAATAGTTACTTTTTGGGACAGTTAATTATTATTTCCATATTAGGCAGAGGCGCTCTGAGCACACTGAATTTCTTCTAATTGCTTTCATTGCATAGAACTGACTTGTTGAGGAAACTGTCTTGACTGTGAGAAGTTCCAGGCAACAGAGCCATCGCTTTTCAAAAACCTGGATCAATCCCAGTTTTGTAATCAAGTCCCAGAGTTGTTCCTATTTCTCTTGGCAGAGATATCTGTTGCTGTAGTTAAATGCAACTGAATGGTAGAAGTCATGGGGTCAGCTGATCAAGGTGCCTGTTTTAGCATTAGGTTGGCCAGCTGTGCCCAGGTGTCTGGGTATTTTGAGGGAAGTAATTTTGAAAAATAATTTGCAATTCATAACTGTGAATAGCATCAAAAGTCAGTCATATGCATGTCTTCTGTGGAAATTCTCTCCTCCCTCTCCCTCTCTCCTCCATACCCACTGAAGGCTGGTTGGGTACCTCTCAGTGCCTCTGTCTGGCTGTGTCCTGGTAACTGTGCTTTGCAGCAAATCATTTGGCCTTCTGACAAGCAGGGATAGTGGAAGCAGAAGTCTCAAAGTCCCTAAAATGTTTAGGATCTCTGTCCAATGGATGACTCCAATCGTATCTTCACTTTTATAACCAACATGTAATTTCCCTATTCACTAGTGCTTCTGTCAGGCAACAATGGAAAAGAACAGGATGTGAAACACAGCTGACGTTTAGGGCTTGACATTTCCATTAAAAGATTTCATGGCATATATAATTAGAACTAATGACTAAAACTATTTTAACTACCTGTGGCTTGAATTTACGTAGGTCATCCTGCTTTTCGTTAATATGTTAAACATAAAAGAAAAAAAAGGCATTCACTCTTGTACAGCAGGTTTAAGAGGAAGTTGGATTCAATCTGTGGAACTGGTCTTGAATTTACTGACCATTACTTTATTTGCTGACTATAAAAATTCTAGCATAAAAAATAGCACTCTCAGCAGCAACAATCTTCAAACATGAAGGCCAACAATATTTTATTTAGCATAGCATTTTGAAAATCTAAAGACAATGGATAAAAAAGACTTAGGCCGTTCATTCTGGGACAGGGTGAAGGATGAAAGTGGGAGCAACACTTACTTTCTGTTAACTATTCATGATGATTCTTCATTTGGACTCTTGTAAAAGTAGTTATTTTCCCCTCCTATGGAGGCAGAAAGTAAAAGGTTTTATCACAAAGCTATGTGGTTACTTTAATGCAAATCTTTGCAGCTGCACCCCCCCCCCCAAGGATTTTCTGTGGACGATGAAGAAACAAGGTGAAGGTCACCCTGACTGAGCCCCAGCAATTTACTTAACCTCTCTGTTTCCATACTGAGCTGTTGGGAAGATTAGAGCTAATATAGTTAAAGCACCCAGCTGCCCTCTTGCAAGTGAGGAGTCTATATTTAGAGAGGAACCCAGTTCTCAGCCTCCCCCCAGGGACAAGCTGCAGGAAAGTGCTGGATGCCAGGCCTACTCGGTTGAGACTCCGCCTAGTACCCTTCAGCCATCCCTCAGGCTTCACACAGAACTTTCTTTTCTTTCTCCTTCCATGCCTAGCATGAGCCAGCAGCTTCAGGTATCAGCAGTCCTGCTGTGAACAGAACAGAGACGCTGCCCTGGTGGGAGAGACAATAAATATGTCAGCACCATGTGATTTATCAGATGGTGATGGACGCTGTAAAGGGGCAGTGAAGCACAGAGACAGAGTGGGGTGAAGGTGCTGATCTGCAGAGGGCCGTGGGGTCAAGGAGGGCAGTTTCCGTCATCAGAGGACTTTGGCGTGGTGTGCTGAGGGAGAACGGGAGCTCCATGTTGTCACATGATTCTTGGGGAAAAGATGCCCCCCACAGAGAGAAAAGGCTGAGCCGAGGCTCTGAGAGCTTGGCATGTCCAGAAAGGAGTGCAGTGCTGTGACCGAGTGAGCAGGACGAGAAGGGGAGGGGGCTGAGCAGGGTGGGGTGACCGGATCAGTAGGGCCTTGTACAACAACATAAGGGCATTCTTTGGGTTTCATTTCAAGGAAGCTGGGAAATCATAGAATTTTGAGTCGAGTGACAGACATCACCTGATTTTTAGGGAACTTGATGGTGTGACACAGACAGGACAGGGGAGATAGTGTGGGTTGGAGGAGACCCTGCGGAGATGTGCTTTCCACTGCGGTGATCATTAGCCAAAGTGGCTCCTTAAATTTGTAAATTATTGAAAATCTGAAAAGCCATACCCTCAGTTGTGTTAGTCCCACATCTGGTGCTCCATGGCCACATGTCACTAGCAGCTCAGGGGCCGGTGTGGTGGCAAGCACTCGCTTCATCACAGAAAGTCCTAAGGGGTGAGCTGGTGGCATCTCAGGCCTCTGCAGGGAGTCTGGCTGACACCTGGAAGGGGAAGCCCCTGGAGGCCTCTAGCAGAGCAGGAACATGCTCTTCAGTCAAGATTTCAAAAGCTTCCTTGGGCTGCTGTGTGGAGAACGGTTTGTCAGGGGGCTTTGGTGCAAGTTGAGGTGACTGCGGATGAGGTGGCAGTGGTGGTTCCGAGAAAGGGTTGAATTTTGAATATATTGTGAAAGCAGACTTGATAGTTTTTTGGGGGATGGAATTGATGTGTGATCTGAGAAGAGAGCAATACACCTGTGATGGGCGATGAGAAGACAGGACACAGCACACAGGTGAGGCTACTAACAGAGGGTCTAGCTCGCTTGTTGTTCTTGCCGATGGCCCAGCTGACCTCTTTGCACAAGTGTGGGGTGCCAGAAATTATAAGAAAGATTTCAAGCAAACTGAAATATCACTCCAGTGGAGATTCAACTTATTATTTGCAACTTGAAGCTCATCGATATTTCTCTAACAACAGTGGTTTGAGTACTTGCTCAGCAAAAGCAATATTCTGGTTTAGTTCATTGCTGGAAAAATGAGTGGAATGTGCTAGAATTTTCATTGATCATGTAAAAATTCATCCTCTCTGACTCCTTGTTTAGCTCATCCACAGGAAAATGTCCAATTTTCCTTTATCTTTCTGACTTGCGTTACTATACATAGTTTCCCAGAGCGCCTCCATTTTGCTATAAGGGTGACAGTTGGTCTTGCCTGATAGCAGAGTAGTATGCCATTGTAGAATCCCACTTATCTGAACCAAGGAGGGAAGGCAGGGCTCAGGCTGGAAAAAAGCAGTCTTTTGAGGGTCCTCAGCTGAAAAGCAGAAGGTGAAGAGGCAAAGGGAGAAACAGGCGTGTTGGAAGTTTAATAACTGAGCAGAAGGCTGACAGACAGTGTGGGTGAGCAAGTGCAATAGACAAGCACTGTCAGACAGTGCTGAGGCTCCCCGTGAAGCCAGTGACCGTGAACCCACATTTCTTTCTGTCTTCTGTGGCAGAGTTCAGCTGCTCATCTGCAATTAAAGGGCAAGGTGATGACTAGGGTCATCCAAGCCTCCTGTTTTCCTCGATGGAAGGGTAGGAAATACAGAGGGGAAGGAAGTGGAGGGATTGCTCATAGGATATTATAACAGACCATGCAGTCTAAATTGAACGAGCAAGAAAGTTAAAAAAAAAAAAAAGCAAAGGACTGATGAAATGGGAGAAAGCAGAGACCCAATATTTTACAAAGAGCTGGAGTCTGAGATCGCGCAAGTTGGAAGGAGAGCTGCTCACTCAGAGCTGGAAATGTGAATCAGTGATTTTGCAGATGGAGCGGTTTTCGGCGATGACATCTACACAGGTGTATTTCCACTATGCACTGAGAGCTAAGTCCAAGACTTGCAAACTTTAGAATAGCACCGGAGCCAGCTGAGTGTGTTTGGTAACCAGAAGGGCTCAAGCGTGGACCTGGGTCCTAGACACATAGCTCACAGCTCCAGGCCTATCACAAGCTGGCTGCCTAGTGATGGCCTTTAAGGAGCGAACTTTCTGGTCCCTTCCATCTCATTTTTGACTCGATGATCTCATTATAATTATAGTCTTTCCCCAAATACTAACCCTCAGTGTGGACTCTCGGGTTTTTGCTTATTAAAATTTTGCAACTTTGCAAATATTTATCTGCCACTACCTCCTGGAAAGAGCTTGGAAAAGCTGCCTTCTGCTTCAGATTATGGGTGCCGAATGGGGCGGCAGGGGTTTTAGGCCAGCGGCAGCATCGGGACAAGGTGACCTTCAGGTCCCTCCAACCCCCCTTTGACCGTGCAGACACTGTCCACCAAGCCTGCCTCGGCGGAAACGATGGCAGCGTTGACACTGCGGAATTCCTGCGACCCTTTGACCATTTTGATGTCCAGGAGCAGGCCCCTCCCCCACGCCACCCTCTTCCCTCTTCAGAGCAGAAAGAATTAAGAACAATCTAAAAGTAAATTTTTAACAAGATGGTCTAGCGAGGGCTTTGTAGGCTTAACTGATGAAGTAAGTGGCAGTTTTTAACTAAAATAACCGCATTGTTTGCACAAGTTTTCTCCTTTGAGTTTTCTAGGGTCATTAGAACGAGCTAACCGCCTTACCTGCTGTTTGAACTGGTTGAGCCTCTGGAGGGACAGAAAACAAAAGCAAGGGTGTTGAAATGCAAATAGATAGCTCTGGGTTCCAGTCCCAGGCTGCAAAATTAAGCCAAAGCTGACATCAAGCTCTCCACCAAGTCTGTGGAGAGACTCTAGAAAAGTCTCACAAGATGTATTTTTTCCATGGATTGGAGTCCCAAGGTAGGTAAGAAAAACAAAAACAAAATAAAACAAACAAAGGATTTCATACTTGGAATTTGCTCAGTGCCAGTTGAATAGCTAATTGTTTCTTGTTTTCATCCCCTCCCCCCCCTTTTTTCTGCCTGAATAGATAATCCTTACAAAACATCTATTCATTCTACAAGTGAAAATTTCAGGAATACTCGATACTGACCTTGGCAAGAGTAATGGACCGAGATTGAGTGATGGATTTCTCTGTGTCATGGCTGACATGCATTTTGTATGTCAGTTTAAGAATATTTTAGCAATAGGAAAGGAAGATTTATGGCCTTTTAATTAATGATTCTGATGAAGGTCTAAACTTGTCGTTGGTAAAATGTTACAAGGTTTTTGTAACATATTTTTGAGTACAAATTTGATTATTTCTGTTGTTTCAGGAAAGGATCCACTGATAATAACGGTAACTTTGTTTTGTATTTCAATGTGAACCCGTTTATTGATATGAAAACAATTATTTCTTACAGGAAATGAAATAAGGAGGCAATAGACACAGTTTAGTGAAAAGGATGCTTTTTATTAGCTTCTTAATTTCTAAATTAAATTTGGGCTCTTATTTGGCATCTACTGTGACCTCATTGTTTGATGTTGGCTAAGTTATTTAGCTCTTTTTAAAATATAAACTTGGAATGAGAAATATGTGATACTGAAAAACAAATATTTGTAAAAAGTGTCTTAAAGTCCCATGAGAAACGCATGCCCAGACACCCATGTTGAGTTGGTTAATTTAACTGAAGCTATCTGATCTTGCCACCAGTTTAAATTATTGTGTATTATTTTATTTGTTTAGGCAATCTTTCACTCCCAGGTGCTTATGAACGCTTCAATTTGTTAATGGAAAGAAACATCATTTTGCACTGAATGGTCACATAGCCACTTCATTCTGCTCTAATAATCTTTAAATCCTTATATCCACAGTCCCTTACTGTTGGCTTTACAAGGTCAGTACCAGCAGCTCAGCCCTGTGGCTGTTAGGAACTCAGTGTGTCCGAGATAGCACTAACTCCAACAAACACACAAAACAGCAAACAGTTTAAACAGAATGCATTGATTTGAATGTAACCTAGTCTGTATGTCTGTGACAGAGGTCTCTAAAATAACTCACCCAGAAAGTTAATTAATTATGGAGCTTGTGAGGCAGTATCAGTGGAGTTTAGCTGGGCCTTGTTAAAAAAGCAAAGGTTAGAGAGTGGAATCCCTTCTGTTCAGTTCTTAAATTGCTAAGGAATACAACGTGAGGCCATGTGCGTTTCTAACCTCTGGCTGCTTTTGAAGGAGGTACTTTTGGAAACTGGCATTCCAAGCCCTGAGGCCTGGAGGAAGCTGAGTCCCTTGAATGAGTGGATTGTGCTGTGGGGTTACCGAAAGCTTCTGGTTTTAGGAACTGGGAGTGCCAGGCTCCAGGGTTCTGAGCTCCAGTGCGGGTTCTGGTCGTGAGTCACCCTGACCCACTGTCTTGTGTTTTCCACTTTAGAGCAGAGCTGAGACTATTGACTTTTTCAAGGTTTGCAAAACACATTATGAAAGCATCGGAAGACAACCAGGAAAACATGCAAATGCCAGGGAGCGCGCATTTTAATAAAGAGAAACTATGTCCTGTTCATATTTGGGAGTCGATCTTCATGTAAGAAGGAAGAGTCTGATTTCAAAATAGAAGCTTCTGTTTGAATTCTTTTGTTTGAACAATGTGAATTTGGGGTCATTGATCTCTTGGTCTGTTACTCATCAAGGGGACTGTTTGGTCACCTTCCTAGGGTGGCTTGTTGATGGCCAGTGGCCAGGTGCCCAGGCTTGTTAGAGATGTGCAAGCAAATTGAGTGGCCTGACTTCCAAAGCAGGTAGGCTAGCATGTTTTGAGTCCAGGGCATCATGCTTAGGTTTCTATAGGTGTTGTAAACAAACCAAATATGCAAAGTGAGCTCTCTAGGAATGGCAAAAACTTGTTTAAGGAAGCTGATGAAGGCACCCACTTCATTCCTCACTTCCCCTGGCTGGCTCTTCATTGCCAGCCTGGGCTTCTGAATCCCAGCTTCACCTGGATTTCTCATTAAATCTGAAAACCCTACTGAAACGGAAGTCAGTGTTCGCTAGTTCTTTCTATTGCCATCCTCATCATTAAGAGAATATACTTTTTAACTGTTCATCCTTTCTAACTTCTTTCTAGACTCTACTAATCCAGGCACTTCCAAATCCTGTTGATTTTCCACCCATGTCTAGTTTTTCCCTTTTGATTCCAGTAAATAATTAACAACTATTATCGTTTCTGTTATGTTTCCGTTTTTTAATGAAAATATTGGGCAGAAGTCAACTTCCCTTTGAATGCTAATTCCAGTTCCATTCCCTCCTCTGCCCTCACTACGCCGAGCCCATGTACAGTTTGGAATGTGCTTTTAAAATAGATATATTTTATATTTACACGTACCTATAACTAATATGTAGTGTTGTTTATGGGATTAAGTATATATAATTGGTTCTAAATATACTTACTGTTCTATGATGTGTTTACTTTCACTGAATGTTGCTTTTGAGATTTATTTATGTTTTTATGTAGAAAAATTATACATGTCATGGGTGGTAGGCATAGAGATATACATAAACACTCATTTTCTTTTTATTATTTTTTAAAGTTTTGTACACTCTTAATTTTGTACAATACTTAATTTCTCCTCTCAGGTGTAGTCCCCGTAATTCTCCCACTACCACATCACCTGTGAACTGTCACCATAGTCCCTTGTGCCCTTCCTTCCCCTTCTTTTTTTTTTTTTT
>NW_004567119.1:34701285-34708729 GCF_000260355.1 Condylura cristata
ATCGAACTCATGCTGAAGTGGCCTTAGCTTCTCAGTGCTGTGCTTTAACCAGCTGCGCCACCAGGGAGGGCCGAATCATTTATTTTTTATTCACTAGACACATTTGAATTTTTTTCACTAAATCAGAGCTTGCATTGCTCTTACCTACGTTGAGTATAGGTTATAGCTTCTTAGGCTTGACACCCAGAATTGCTACTTTTTGAATATGCCCCATTTCACTTTTAAAAGATATTACCAAACTGATTGTCAACTGTTTCCCCAGAAATTTTCCAGCACTGTTCAGACTTAATTTTTTGCCAATGTTAGGGGTAATAAATCATTTTCCTTCCAGCTTTTCTGGCTTCTCAGTAGTCCATTCTATTCATAGCCCTCCCCTCAGGTCAGCTCTGTCACTCTCCTGGCTACTTTCTGTTTGGTTCAAACAGCAGGCAGCCTGTCCAGCCACAACCCTCCAGGCCTAGCATGGCAGAAACTAGGGACTCACCGTCTTCTCAATTGCAAAGTTTCATTTCCACCTCTTCTGTGTGATCATACTCTTCTACTTACCTTTATTGATTTGATAAATATTTATTGACTGCTTTACTTCCTGCCAGGTGCTGGGAATATAACAGTGAACAAAAGACACTATCTTGGTACTTTTGGAACTTACAGTTTTTAGCAGAGTGTGGAGGGGGCAGAAGAGAACTCAGGAGAAAATGAGCAACAAAATTGTTCATAGTTTTTAAAAAAGATTTATTTATTTATGCATACAGAACTGGGGTACAGGCCAGAGGTGCAGGGGTGGTGAGAGGATTCACCATAGTCAGAGTGGGGAGCAGAACAGGCCGACTGACGAGTACACTGCTGAGGGGAGCAGCGGGCGGGTCAGGAGGTGCCATGTGGGTCACCTCCAGGGCGGGGATCGAACTAGCACTGAATCGGCTACTGCTTGTGTGCAGTGCTGTGTCCTAACCTGATGGGCCACCAGGGAGGGTCCCGATTTTACTCTTAGTTAGCTATTAATTGTTCCAGTTAGTTACTGACATTCCCTGTATTGATGCTGAGCCCTTGAGCCTTAGGTTTTTATGAAGACGTGGCAGTGTGTTGTCTGCTGGGGGAGATTCCTCAGCCTCCCCAGTAGCTGAGGACAGCATAGTGGGGTAGAGACTTCTGGCTGGGTATTTTCCTTTATCTTCAGGATCATCTTTGAATGGTGTTAGGTTCATCTCATGAGTGAACAAAACTGGGGTTCAGAGAGGTCGTGGTTTGTCTCCAGGTTATAGAAGGTGACTAGTGAGCCGGTGTTTAAATTTGAGGCTTCTGACCACTTCTCCCTGAAGCTGTCATGCTTTAAATAATAATACAGCAGACACTTACCAACCACTTGCTATTTCCAGACACAGTCTCTGAGCTCTTAACCACTGCACTACCCTGTTGCTTGTGTCTTCCTTCTTTAGCTCTCATTTTCTCTGAACAGCTTACCAGAGAGCGAGAAGCAGTTTGTGCAGTAGGTAAGAGCGGGAACTTGAGCTGAGGGGCCTGAGTCAAGACTTTTCTACCAGTTTCCTGGCAGTGTGGGAAGTTAACCTTTCTGCGGTTTGGTTTCCTTCTTTTTAAGGTGGGGATAACACAATTTACCTCGCTGGGTTGTTGCAGGATAAATGGGCTCCTACAAGTTCGTTCAAGGCTTCGAAGGAGCCTGCACTCAGTAAGCACTTTGCTGACGACTGTGGGCGCTCAGGTCTCTGCAGACGTCACTATCTGCAGCTTCTGACTCTGGCACCCATGGCCCAGGCACCCGGTGTCCAGCCACTGCCAGCACCTGCCTCCCCACCTCTTGCCTCCCTGTGGTTTCCCTCCGTGTACGGCTGATCTCTCACTGGCACGGGTGCCCCTGGCAGTGTGAGCTCCCGTGGGTGGTCCTCTTGTGGGGGTCCCTAGCTGGCTCTGCTCGGGGTCTGCTCGTTGAATGGCCCCCAGTCTCCGGTGTCCTGAAATGAGGTCTTCCATTTTGAACAACACACGGTCCCTGATGTTTGTCATCAAGGTGCCCCACGTGTCTGTGTTCTCTGAAGCCCCATCCCTGAGTCTTTCACACACCATCTGGAATGACTTGTGAATTGTTCTTCTAGTTCTGATCCCCCCTTTCAATCTGTATTTTCAGCGACTCTAATAAGAGTTTGTAGGCTTTCAAACTCAGCGTGCTTCAAAATCCAACATGGTGCTTTTCCCTCCAGATCAGGTCCTCTCCAGTGTCCCAACCTGGCTCACAGGCTGTGCCTTTACTCACCTGCTTAGAAACCTTGACAATGTCCTGTATTGTCTCATCCCTCCTTTGTCCGAGCCCACCCTGGTCAGCCATTCAGCCAGAGGTTCCCCATGTGTCAGGGCTACAGGTTACTTGACTCCCAATTTGCAGCCTGATACTCAGGCATTTCTCCAGAGACCCCATTGAAGTTCAGGATCCTGGGCTAAGTTTGGGTTGATGGAGCCCAGTGCTGGGACCTTGTGCCTTCCACACAGCCCCTTTTTCCACCTGGGCTCAAGGACCATCTTCCTCAAACATATATCCAGTCATAGGGCTCGGGTCCAGCTGTGTAAGTGCCATGGATAATACCCTTTTGCATCTTGGACAGTCCAAATTCCTCCCTGAGCATCAACCCCCGCAGTCTTTTGCTCAGCTCCCTCTCAGCTGGCCCTGCTTCCAGCTGTACCTCAGCCCCACTGGTGAGCTCCACAAGGTGAGTTGGGCCTGTGCTGCGCTGGGCCTGAGACATTCTTCCCTTTGCTTTGTGAAATCTTTTTCATCATTCAGCATTCAGCTCATAAGCCACATCCTCTGTGGAGGCTTTCAAAGGAAGCCCCAGGCAGTCCCTCCCACCCGTGCACCTCAGAGCATTCTGCACCCATCATTTGGATGAACACACTCGTGAACCAAGACCACAGATGCTCTGGGATTATGCTCCGCAAAATCAGAAGGGGGAAAGGTGGAATAGAAAGAAACAAAACAAAGGAAAAGACAAAATTAACAAACCTAAAACCCCAGGCAGAACTGAGTATGGGGGAGGGGGCCAGTGCAACGCCCTGGAGGAGGACTCTGGGTGCCTGGGTGGTGGGCGTGGGGTGGTGGAGCTCAGTGCAGGAGGTTCAACCTCACATACAGTGTTGTAAACCAATGTTACCGCAATGAAAACAAAGCAATTCAAGAGGAGCGGAGATGTATGTGACAGCGAAAGAGTGCTGCGGAGGAGACAATGGGACAGAGGACTGAAAAAGTTCAGAAGAATCTCAGGAAGGCTGTTGCATGTTGCCTCTCCAGTGCCCTCTGGGGCTGGGGGGGTCCTCTCACGGCAGGGAGCTGCTGGTGTCCTTGGTGTCTCCAGCACCAGGCTCAAGGGCCATCTCAACCAATGTTTGCTGAAAGATGATGCCAGGGCTGAGAGTATTAAAGATGTGTCAATTCCTCTAAATCACCAGCTCACCAAGGCAACCAACCAGTAAGAGCTCTGGGTTTCAATTTTGACTTTATCAGTACAACAAATGATTTCTCGTAGCCTCAACTTCCTCATCTGTTGAATGGGTTCAATAGGTGCTACTTCCAGAAGTTGCGATAAAGAATTACACCAGCAAATGGAAGGAAATCAGCCAGCTGAGGCTCTAGCTAGTGCGTCTTTGTTTCAAGCACAAAGATATGTGTAGCTCATCACTATAAACAGGAACTGGGAGGCAAGGTCATGTCCTAAAATAACTCTTTAAAGTTAGGCTTTCACTGGGAATTTTTAAAGTTGAGACAACGAAGAAGAGTACTAATATGTAATAGCAGTTTTCACAGACAAAAATGCATCCTCCTACATTTTCAAATGTCCTGACTTTTCACCCACAGTTTACAGTTGGCCCCGGGGAGCCGTGATTCACCTTCTGTTTTGCTGCACCTTTGTGTCTTTATCAGCCCGTCTGATCCCAAACCTAGCCGTGCAGAAGGATCCTGCATGAGAGTCTGACAAGATTCCTGAGCCCCACCTCGCACCTACTTCTTCAGAATCGGGGGCAGGAAGAGCACCATAAATCTACATTCATAAAAACCTCCGCTTGTGGTTTTGATATCTGCCAGCTTTGGGAACCGCCAGAGCAAGCAGCACTTGACATTGTCTTGGTTTCTGTATTTAGTAAAACTTAGCTTACTTCATTTTGTAAACAGTTTCAACTTCCTCCATGTCCATGTCACCTTCACTGTGATCTGTTTATTTTGCCTATGGAAAAAACTGGCTCCACTGAAACAATAGAAGAAGAAGAAGAAGAAAACACGGTGCAAACATTACCAGTTTCCCCACCTTTTTAGCAGGGTGAGGTATTTCTCCCCTAGCCCACCAGGCCATTTAAATGCTAATGAAGTTAATTACAGCAAACTTTTAAACTATCTGATAGAATTGTGTTTATGATAACCGTACTGGTCTTCATTCTAGATTTCCCCCCTTTTGTTTAGATTCTTTGCCCTTACAGGATTTAAAAAAATATATGCCCTATCCTGCTAACTTCTCAGCAGTGCTTGCAAGAGGAGAGGCGCTTAGTCTGTCTCTGAAGCTAAGGTCTGTAATTTGAATGTGCTGAGCCACCTTGTCTTTGTAGGGTCAAACATTTGCTCCTAGGAGAAGCACAGCAAAAATCACACTGAGCTGGTTTGTTGTTGCTTAAATAACACTGTGAATTCTGGACAGGGCACGATGCAAAGCGACACAGTAGCTTGTTATTAATGGTTAAACTTGTTTTAAGAGATTTTTTTTAATTGTCTGATCAATCCTCTTACTTGGCAGTTCATTGGTGAAATTCTTTAAATATTTCTTCTTGTGTCCTAGAAAGAGAAAATGAATACGAATGGTAAGGCAGTTGTCTTACAATGCTTAGAAAAAGAAGAAAATCAGTCTTTGCTGCTATTTAGAAGTTTGGCATAGTTAAGATTCTTGAACCAGTTGTCTTCTAAAGTTAATAACTAGAAAACAAGTAATGAATCAGATATCGAGGGCTGATGTCTAACTTGAGTTGAACTTTTCGGAAGTCTGTTTTCCTATTTTGATCATGTAGTTGAACAGACAGCGAGGAGATATTACAACAACTGTATTAATAGGGGAAGTGGCAGGAAGCTACAGTTTCCTTATAATCAGAAAGAAAGTTTATAGAACTTTTGCTGGGAATGTGGAGTCTAGATAAAGATAGTTCATACTTACAAGTGTTGTTTTATTTTTATAGTAAAAATCGGTTCCCTGTACAGTATTTGGGACCAAAGAGAATGCAAACACTCCCCTAACCAGGAAGTCAGCAAATTTGCAGTGTTCAAACATCCCAAGGTCTTTTCACAAGGTGAAATGGACCCACTGACTATGGAGCCACGGGTGTGATCACCCCCAGAGTTTGGAGGCGCCGGTGGGGGCTCAGCGACGGTACTGGGCTTGGGGAGCCAGCGCCCCAGAAGCAGTGGTGGGGAAGAGCAGCTGCCCACCAACACTTCCTTCCCAGCTGCCAGCGGCTGGGTCCTGCGCTTTAATTGCTTTCTCTCTCGGGTCTTAGGTCACCTGGGAAGGAGGAACTTCCTTTCTAATACCTGGAGGCTGGGTACACTGAAACTTAGAGGCTGAATCATTCTGTAGACTCCTAGTCAGCGGCACAGTGGGAATTTGAACCCAGGCAGGATGGGGAGAGGGCCTCTTAGCTCATCAAAATGACTCCTCAGGGCAAGTCATGCTAAATATGGAAAGAACGTCATCAGTTGCTTGGAGTTCTTGCTTTCTGTCCGTGAACAATTCAGGACCGGCAGGGGTGGGATGCCCGGAAGACAAGAAAGGGCTGGAAGGCTCAAATAACCACCCAGGGACCCAGTGGAACTCAGAGAAGGAGTCTGACTTAATATACTGTTGTGCTCTGAGCTCTTCTGTAACTAAACGCTGTTAAAAGATAAATGAAGACGTATTAAGAATTTTGAGAGTTTTGTCTGCACAAAAATCAATTCAAGCCAGACTGCATCCTGTCTAGCAGATAGAAGGAGCTCCGAGGAGCTGTGTTAAAGGAAGAAGTGAGCCTGGACAAGAAAGTCATGCTAGATAAAAAAAAAAAAGGGGGTTGGTTATTATCCTTTAAGGGGTAATGGGGGTGTCTATGAGACAGATTACCTCACCACTGGTGACCAGACAATTTCTGGTTCACTGATTTAAGATTCTATTTCTGGCTGAGCCAAAACTATAATTAAGGCTCAGTTTGGTAATATAGGGCTTAGCCTATGTGACTCCATTTTTTGGCCTATTGTTTTTTTAACACTCAAAAGTGTGGAATATATTAAAAAAATCTCTTTCTTTTTTTCAAGTTAGATTGATGGACACACTATAATGACTTGGCATTAAAGAGATAAACAGCCCCCTAAGGTAACTGCTTTTCATCACTAGACTCCCTGACTAGAAGGGAATTGGGCTTCCAATGGGCTTCAAGTTGACAAAGCCTGTACTGGAGCAGGACAAGACCACGAGGCCTCCCCCAGACAGCGAGTGGCTTGCAGGTGTGCGCCAGGTAGGCCCAGCGTTCAGTCTCTGTGCTTTACCAGCCTGGTAACCTGGGACAGCTGGCTTTGTCAATGTGAAATTAGGGCGGTTCCTTTTCTGCACCAGGCCTAGCCTAGGTCCAGAGGAGACACCCCGAAAAGTAACGTTTTATTCCACTTCTTCAGGAGCCCTTAGTTCTGAGACACAGTATCTGGAGATCTGGGAGAGGAATAGGCTTGCTTAGCCGGGGATCATCCCTGGCTCTGGCCAGGGCAGTTCTCATTGGGAAGATGACATTTGAACTAAGATTGGAAGTGACCAAATGAGTTCGCCATGTGGTAGTCTTGGTGGAAGAGGTTTCCAGGCAGAGGAAACAGCTAAGGCCTAACAGGAAATTGTCTCCTGGCAAGAGTTGAGAACAGCAAGGAAGTTGGTGTGTCTGGAACAGACTGAGTGAGGGAATGTGGTAGAGGTTGAGGTCAGAGAGGAAAGGGGGTTAGACTGTTTGACAGCATCCAAAAGACTTGACTCCTTACTACCAGAAAAATGTGGGGGCCTTGCAGGTTTTGAGCAGAGGAGCATATGATGTGATTGAAATTTCAGAAAGATTGCTCTGGGGTTTGAGAACAGACTTACATGGCAAGGTCTGAAGACACTGCAATAGTCCAGGCAAGAGGGCATGGTGGTTCTGACCCAGGGTTCACGAGCAGAGAGGTAAGGAGTGATTAGATTCTGGATATCTTTTGAAGGTAGATCCCGAGTTTATCACTGGGTTAGATATGGAATGTGAGAGAAAAGAGAAGTAAAGGATGACTCCAGAGTGTTTGACATAGGCCATAGGCTGCATGGAGTTTGCCACCATGGGATGGTGAGGGCTTACAAATGGGATGAATCTTGGAGTTTGCCACCATGGGATGGTGAGGGCTTACAAATGGGATGAA
>NW_004567119.1:34708829-34709195 GCF_000260355.1 Condylura cristata
GGGATGAATCTTGGAGTTTGCCACCATGGGATGGTGAGGGCTTACAAATGGGATGAATCTTGGAGTTTGCCACCATGGGATGGTGAGGGCTTACACATGGGATGGATCTTGGAGGGAGACCACAGTTTGGTTTTGTTCATGTTGCGACATCCACTTGACATACAAAGGGAGGTCAACAGGTGGAAAGTGAGAGGTCTGATCCAGTGGCACTCACTTGGAAATAATGAGCATGTAAATAGTTAAAGTCTAGAGAGGAGGAGATCTCAAAGGAGGTCTTGGTGGAGCAGAGAGGGGTCAAAAGATTGTGCTTGGGGGCATACAGCCATTGAGAGTTGAAGAGGATGAATCAGCAGAGGAGAATCAAGA
>NW_004567119.1:34709695-34739253 GCF_000260355.1 Condylura cristata
GGGCCCCAATGAGGCTGTTTTAAAGGTGCATTCATCATGTACCTGGTAGGGAGAGAAATCTAGAAGAGGGAAAGGCTGAATACAAAACCCAGAGGTGTGAAATCCTGATTTGGGACTGGGTGAGGCCAGTAAATGGTATGGCAGGGGGGACTTGGGGGAGGGCTGCAGAGAAGTAGGCCAGTATTCTCTATGGATGAAGAAATTGGTGTTCACAGAGATCAAAGTTTTCACTCTGATTACCCTTGGAGTAATTGAACAAACACCTTCAGCCCTGACAGCCCTATTTCACTAACCCACCTGTCTCCTGGAGGACTGACCCTTCTTTTTTTCCAAAAATTTATTCATGCATACAAGAGTTGGGGTGCAGACCAGAGATGCTGGGGTGAGAGGATTCACCGGAGATAGAGTAGGGAACAGAACAGGCAGATTGACTGAAATACACTGTTGAAGGGAGCAGCAGGCGTGACCCACATGCTGCAACATGCCTGTCACTTCTCAGGCTGGGGATTGAACTTGTGATATGCTTCACAATGCTGCATTTAACCCCTTGCACACCAGGGAGGCCTCCAGCTGACCCTTCTTAACTGGCATCAGAGGGCCAGTGACTGAGCACCTATGTCACTTCCTAGAGAGAACCTAGCTTCACCCTATCTCTCAAAGAAAGTGCTTTGTATGCAAAGACTCGTGGTAGATTTGGAGCACTTGTGAAGGTTCTCAAGTGACACCTTGACTTGAGCGCTACTATTCTAGCCCATCCTCCTGGCAGCCACTTGGTGACCAGAGTGGAAGCTGTGCCAGGGAATGAGCAGCGGGCCGTGACCGGGGGCGGTGCTGGTATAATACGGGACTCCCAGGGCCCAGGATCTCTCCAAGAATAGGCCCAACGGCTACACTTTACTGCAGAGAGGCGCACGGCTTGCCCTCCCACCATTTTACTAGGGCGTGTTTGGGGCTGTAAGGAAGTCTCGGGGCTCGCGCCAAGGGACAGTGATGGACAGCAGAGATTTGACAAAGCCGGTACCAGGCCAGGTCGTCTTTCCCAGGGAGACTTCAACACCATTTTCAATACCGTTTTTGAGCAGCTGCAAAGTGAATTGGGCTGTGATGTGCCTGGATTCCAAAGATCTGAGTGACATCTCCGTAAGCAGAACACTTTCACCCCTTCATTTCTACAACTTGAAAAGACGTTCTCAGCAGTGGCTTCTATAAAATGCAGTGATGCAGCTGCAGTAAACAGAATCATGATAATCACCAGTAATCCATAGACCCTCAAATCACTCATGGGAAGATAAACCAACTTTCCCCCCACTAATGGATGTATTCTGATAAAATTTCCCTTCAGTATTTAATAATGGACATATAACACTTTGGTTAAGCGTGTATGCATCATGGGAATTGACTAAGAGCTTTTGGGTCCTCAGTGTGTCATAAAAACTTAATTTTTATTTTTGATTTATAGGCCAAATTCGTGGGTGAGGTATATAAAAATGATTGATTAAAGGTTTTCAAACATAAAAATAAATTTGGTTTAAAATCTGAGAGTAACATACAAACTTGTTATTAGTTATTTATAGCAGCATTAATCTCAATAACCAAAAATCTGAGATAGCTCGACTGTTGCCCAGCTGTTGAATGTGGTATATCCACATAATGGTAATTATTGGGCATTAAGAAGGAATGCATACTTGTTCTTTTTTTTTAATTATTTAAAAAAATTTTATTTGTTTATTTATGCATACAAGAACTAGGGTGTTGGCCAGAGATGCGAGGGGTGGGAGGATTCACCAGAGACAGGGAGCAGAACAGGCAGATCTACTGAAGTCCACTGCTGAGGGGAGCAGCGGGTGAGACAGGAGAGGTCTGCTGCGCCATGTGGGTCACTCCCTGGCCGGTATCTAACTCCTGTGGCAGGGGCTGTAGATAGTTTCATAGCACTGAGACTTTAACCCCTGTGCCACCAGGGAGGCTCTCATGTTTGCTTCATTGTGGATGGACTTTGAAAACATGATGCTGAGTGAAAGAAGCCAGCCATGAGCCACCAGTACTGTTGGGTTCATTTTGTATACTGTCCAGAACAGGGTGTCTGTAATCAGAAAGTAGATTAATGGTTGCTGAGGGCTGTGGTTGGGTAGTAGAGAATGAGGAGACTGTTAATGGGTAGAAGTTTCTTTTGGGTGTGATGAGAATGTCTGAAGACCCACTGTGGTGATGGTTGCACAATTCTGAATATGATAAAACCCTTAAGACTCCATCTGAAAGCATGAGTTGTCTGATTTGTGATGTATGTCTCCATAGAACAGTTAATAAAATTCTGTGCGGTAAGTTGAATACGATTTAAAACAGTAGTAAGATAGAAAATGTCTTTCTGTTAAGGAAGATTTTGTGTGTGTATCAAACACTAGAAACTTGACTCTATGCAGCCATTGAAACTTGCTTCAAAAAGATAGACGTCGATTAGAAATTGCATGGGGCGGGAAGTGAGGGTGTGTGTGGGAGCATTGCATAGAGGGGGGACTCCTTGGTGGCGCAAGGGTTTAAGATAGCGCTACCAAGATAACCCCAGCCACTGCAGCGCGAGTTTGAGCCCCAGCCAGGGAGGGGACCCACACTTCTCCTGTCTCACCCACTGTTCCCCTCAGCAGTGTATTTCAGTAGACCTGCCTGTTCTGCTCCCCTCTCTGTCTGTGGTGAATCCTCTCACTCCCTTCCCCACACCTCTGGTCTGTACCCCAGTTCTTGCATGCATAAGTAAATAAATCTTTAAGAAATAAAGAAATTGCATGGGGATGTTTCATAATTTTGGGAGAGCCATGAGCAGAAAATGAACAGAATAGTTAGATTGAGACAAGAGGGGAAAGTAGGAATCATTGTTTAAGGAAAATGCAGGAGCAATGAAGAGGTGGGAACCCCAAAGAGGGACTGTTTTCAGGTGGAGGGGCTGTGGGCATCCCCGGGATGTGGCCAGTCAGGGAGACAGTTTCCCACTGCGTGCAGTGGCAACTGGGAACTCACTGACTTTGGCACCATCTGTTTTAATGAATTAATCGCAGCTCAGTGCAGAGACTGGTGGCTGGACACAGTAAAGAAGGGTCGGAGGGGAGAGTCAGAGGGAGGAAGTGAAGACATCGCTGCGGATTGTTCTCTGAAGAAGTTAGAACACAGAGATAGGAGGGTAGTCATTTGGTAACTTTTGGGAGAAGTTATGTAAAGGTTGTTACGACTCTAAAGATGCAATCGATTCAAACATTTTTGCAGATGAAAGGAAAAGAGCTGGCGAGCTGGAGGGTGAAAATAGAGGGGGATGTTCATTTCTGCTGCGGGCACCACGTCCTGCAAACCAGCTGGCCTTGGCTGAGGCCCCGGAAGCCAGAGGGACGCCTTCTGCCTTCTTTTGGAATGGTGGCCCAAGCCTTGCAGGCTGTCCGGCTCCACTTTCAGACTTATCTCCACATAGCTTTTCAAACATGTTGCAGATGTTTAGAGAGCCGACAGGGATAGGGGCGTGGGTCGATGGGCAGGCTGGCTCAACATTCTTTTGAATTTGTCTTGATTTCGGCTAAGAGTGGCTTCCAAGTTTCCTAGGTAGGAAAGAAAAGCACATTTTCAGGTGAAAGTTTTTACTTGCCTTAATTCATTTGATTTAGGCTGGAAGGTAAGAAACCAGTCCACCTCAAACGCTGAAGGAAATGGGTCAGAGGGTGGGAGTGGAGGAACTCCCTTTTTCTTCTGTGAGCCCCTGCAGAGCCGGGCCGGCCTGGGCTTGCACACACCTGGCAGCGCAGGCTGGAACGCACAGCATGAGAGGACGGCTCAGGAGAAAATTCAGTCACCAGGCTTCCCCCACCAGTGCTGCATTGTTACTTCAGTTTGCTTGAATCTATTTCATTATTTTTTGAGCTCTTATGAAATGGTTTCAACAATAAATGCAGCAAGAGAAAGAGCAGAAAGGAAGTATTTAGTAATATTAAGAGAGGTGTGGTTGGGACAAAGCATCTTGCATTATTATTCACCGGGAAGCAAAAGGCTGAGAGCAAAGGGGATTTCTCACATTCCTCTGGAATTGGGAGCAGGCCCATCTATTTGAAGGTGTCACCGGACAAGGCAAGGCCACGGTGAGGGAACTGACATCCACCCAGATCCGCATCCTTTTATATGTTCCCTTTTCATGGTGTTATGTTGATGCTTGGAGCAGTGAAGAATACAGTGGCCAGGGAATGATGTGGTTGCTGGCGATGCTGAAGCCCCTTGCTGGTTCAAGCAGCAATTTTCCAGGATACACTTTTGTACAATATGCTGGTAGCCATGGTAACAATTGTACACAGGAGAGATTATTTAGTGTCATTGTTGTAATTATAACATGATTTTGTGGCTGGACATTAAACTGTGCACACACACACACGCACACGCACACACTCACTCACTCACTCATGCTACTAGCAGTGAAAACACAAGAATAAATGGCAGACAACTTCTCTAATTGCAGTCCTCATCCGGGCATCTTTGGCTGGAATTCAGGGGCCTTGTGAACTTGGATGAAGAAAAAACCCTGCATTTTCACTCAACTGCCTGCAGTGCAGTGTTTCCTCAGAGACGCGTGGTGATGGAAAAGCACAGCAGAGCTGTGTGGATCTGTCACCAGGAAATCGCCCATGTTTTCGTGTTGAGTTACAGCTGTCGCTGCTCAACTAAAATGCCACAGTACCAGAATCTTCTATAGCTTCACCACTTTGAAATTTGACCTACCACTAGATATTTAAATTTAATACATTAGTAAAAAAGCATGTCACACAGCAAGCATGTTTGAATAGTTTGATAACCCGCATCATTCATCTCTGCCACGACGCTGAGCACAGACACAGGATGGGAACCCTTGTAGGTTTCTAATCTCAAGTGGGGGGACTGGCGGCAAACTAGATTTCTAAATAGATGAAAGCAGTGGAATGGTGCTTGGGGCTGGAAATCCATGGAGGGGATGGTGCTGGCTTCAGGAGGCCCTGAGCAAGTGGTGTCAGGGTGGGGAGGAGCAGAAAGAAGGGGAGGTAATTTCTCATTTCAGAAGGGAAGGAATGGGGTCTGGGGCAACACCCCCAGGCTGCCATGCAAGGGGGAGTCCTGAGTGTAAGTGCTTGCTCACTGGGCTAAGTCCTGGGGCCTCAGGAAGGAATCAGACAGCCTAAGTGTTGAGTAAGCCCTCTCTGTAGATGATTATATGAGGACAGGCTAGAAGAGGGGAAATAGTTTGAAAAGGAAATTCAGTGGTATAGTAAGAATTTTAAAGCAGCCTATTATTCACAGGCAATCAACACAAGATTCAAGTAAGTTTGGATGTATGCATGTGCTCAGTAGCATCAGTTAGGGTCGCAAACATCTCCCCCACACCGCCCCTGAAGCTGAGTGCCCCCTCTTCCCTATGCTCCCTCCTCCCCATCCCCCCCCCCCTCCCAGCTGCTTGTCTGCTTTCCCTCCAGGCTTCTTTGCTTTTCTAGAATTTCATGTGAATGGATTCATACTCCACACACTGTTTTCCTCTGGCTCCTTTCTCTTAGCATAAGGCATTGAGATGCACCCACACTGTTCCAGCTCAATAGCCCGCCCCTTTCTGTGCTGACTAGCAGTATGTCATTGTATACTTTGAAAAGGGGAGAGAATCCATTTCTTGTTCCTCATACAAATTCTTAAAACGGAGATTTCAAATGCTTATCAAACGGGAACAGGAGCTCAGTGCTGTTGAGAAACGCTGCTGTGGATGTGGTCATGCTTTCCAGCCCAGATTCCCTTACCATCAACGCTAAATTTGAGCACATTTGGGAATATTTCAGGCCCTGAAAGCAGGCAGTTCTTCGGGACATCAAAACCAGCCCTACAGCTGAGTGGGGCCTTCGCAACCACAGACACCCAGCGGAGGCTGGGGGAGACCTGATGATGTGTTCCAAAAGCATTTTGCGTGTCATCTGTTTTTCTTACAGCCTCCTCATTTGGTAGATAAGGGGCAAGAATTATTTGCCATGTTGCACAAATGGGGTATGGCGAGTTTGAGAACATTATTACCCAAGATAGAAGTGGGTCAGGGCAGACTGAGGCCAGCGGGCACGGCCCCCCTCCTCGCTGCTGCTGGCGCTGGCTAGGTCAGGGCTCAGCGCTTCAAAGAAAACAGTCATTTCACTTTCACTTTTGTTCTGGTTTGAGTTGTGAGCGAGTATATCCGAGGGGCTAAGGGTGGCGTTCTTTTCCTTCTTCCTTTTTGAAAGGCCCCTTCCACGTGGTTGGGCCGACATCTGCGTAAACTGCAGCGGCCTTAACCAAGCAAGAGGAGGTTCTTTTCCAGACACCAAGGAGACACAGCACTGGATAAACCCTGGAGGTCACTTCCAAGTGGCTAAGACAGAAGGGCCAGATCCACTTTTGGATCATGGAAAAATTGCGAATCGGATGGAGATTATGGCTTCTCTCTCCCGCAAGAATGCACATTTGTGGGCACAAGCCTAATTTTGCTGTGATTTCAGTGTCTCGAGACCTCCTTTCTTCTTCCCTTCCCCCTTCGCCCTCACCTGAAGCTTGTCTGTAGGAAAAACCTCAGGGTGAGCAACTTGGGTATAAAGCATGGAAGGAAGCCGAAAGCCAGAGTTATTAGGTAGAAAGATTAGTGATAAGATCCAGGTGGAACCGAGGGCTGGGGGTGGGGTGGGCAGTTTTGATAGCCAGGACTGTGAACTTAGGGCTGGGTGGAAGTCACTGTTCCAGGGCAGAGGGGTATGCCTGAGAAAGGGAGGGAGAACAGGGAGCGGGGCGCTCAAGCATCCGACAAACCAAGCTTGAGTAGAGGGAGTTTAGAGAAGGGAGGTTAGAGAAGAGAGGCCCGAGCCACGCTGGCAGCTGGGCGGCCCTTGCTGAGTGACAGTGGCAGCAAGGTGAGTGAGTGCCCTTCAGTTTTCTCTCCCTGAAATACTCTGTAATTCCTTTTCTTTTATTTTTTTTTTGTCTTTGGGTGGGGGCTTTGGGGTGTATATATAAGAATAATGTGTATTTGTGGTAACTCATAAGGAAGTTTAAAAAAGCAAATTATTGCATCATATCGCTTGATCTCTTCATACTGGATGTGTTTTGTTCTGCTTGGTAAACACTGTCTTTTCATCACTCCCCCAACTCTGCCCACCATCCCAGTAATAAAGTCCTGTGGATTCTTATCTCTTTATGTATGAACCTGTGTACCTTTTCTTATTTAAAAAGAACATTTAGGATGGATGGAGGAGGAATTATTAGGTCGATGCATGTGATCTTTAGAAGTAAAACTGAGCTGGCTTATTGTAGGCGGCTTTCTGAAGGGTTGTTTCCTTAATGTCTTGTTTTCTTCTGCTTATTTATTTTTCCCTCTCACCGTCTTTGCTCCTTAGCCAAGTTCCTAGGCTGGCATTCCACAACCCCACCCCTCTTGTGTCTTTCCCCCCAGGAGTAAAGTCTCTTCCTGGTTCTCCTCCACAGTACGTGAGTGTGAGTCCATTGCCTAGGTAGGACGGATTTTTCACAATCACAGGTCACACTCGTTGCAACCCTGTCACTTACTGATTAATTTTGCAGATGTGGAAACCAGAGAGGAAAGTCACTTTCCCAAGGGCAGAGCCCCGCAGACTTCCAGGGAATGTCTCTATATTCATCACCCCAAATCTGCATCTGAAGCTTCTATCTCCAGATGCTCCCAACTGACCCTCCACGTTGGCCCCATATTCTCCGGGCCACAGGGAGGACACTGGCCAGGCAGCCCTGCTGGCTTACTGGTGCAGCAGCAACTCGCCTGCCTGCAGTGGACATAGCTTTCTCTCGCCACTGTCCTGCCAGCTGGCACATTGAGAAAATGACCTTCTATGACTGGTGTCGTCTTCCCGCCACTTTCAATAAAAATCAGGCTTGCGCGTGATCCTTCAGAGCATCATGCTAGCGACCCGCCCGCAGCTCCCAGCTGCCCGCTGCTTGCCCACTTGAGTCTGTGTTCCAGTCCCAGAGAGCAAAGTGGGTGGGATCCCAGCGAGGTGCCTGACCCTTCACCTGGGCCCCTTCCTTTCGCCTTTGCTCTGCAGCCACCCATCCCACAACCTTTTCTTTTTGGCTAGTTTCTATGATCTTTCAGGTTCTGGCTGAGGAGTCAGGACCAGGAAACCTTTCCACCTACTCCGTTCCTCACCCCCGACCCACCCTCCACCTAAGTCCTTCAGAGAGGACATCAGATTTTATTAGTCATCAATTGCAGTGGGGTTTTCCCATTCCCCTAAGAATGTTGAGGGTGGCGCCTGAGTTATTTAATAATTGTTAATTCCTGTAGACTGGGTAGAGGCTCCCTAAATGCTGGCAGAATGTGGGACCCTGCTCCCCCAGCGCGAGGGTGCCAGCAGCTGTCTTGTCCACCACACGGGCAAAAAGAATGAACACTGCTGGTTTGACTATAAGGATATTGTCATATGTCCATAAACTAGAATTACTTTCCATATCACATTTTGAATTGTAAAACCATTGCCCTGTTTTAATCAGAAAACTGTTGATAGTCACCATCTCCCCATTTAGTGTCTTAAAACAGCCTGGGGTGAGGTGGGTCTCCTCTGGGCAGCTCCGCAAACGCTGGCTGTCCTCATGTCTAATCAGCAAAGGTTCAGATGGTAGCCAGAGGGTCCAGGAAGGCCCTGCTGGTGCGCGGTGGTTGTTGCGCCTGGGTGGAATTAAAGTGACAGCTTGCATTACTTACGTTTCACGAGTCACATGATCAACCAAGAAGAGAGGGGTAGAGAAGTATTCTCCATTTTTTGATGGGAAACAACCGCAATATCACATTGCAAGGATGTGGATGAAGGAAAAAGAACCTGTGGTCAGCTTGACAAAGGACCTCACGGGTCATTAAATATACACATTCCACGGTATATAATAGTTATCAGAGGGTTACCAAAATTCTGGATTTTTGGATAAAGTATTAGCTAAAAAACATTTATTTGCTTATATTTCAATATCTCAATTAAAAATTTACATGCTGGTAAACGACAGGACATGTATGAGCATAAGAATTATTTTGCAAGTAGGGTTGAAGTCTTAGAATAATCAAGCCTCTCCAGTTCATTTTATCTTTAGATTCCTTTTTTTTTTTTTAAAGATTTATTTATTTAAGCGTACACAAACTGGGGTATAAGCCAGAGATGTGGGGGTGAGAAGATTCACCAGAGACAGAGAGGGGAATTGAATAGAGCAACTGACTGAGGGGAGCAGTGGGGAGACAGGAGAGGTCTGCGGCGCCATGTGGGTCAGCTCCATGGTGAGGACCAAACTCAGGCTGCAGTGGCTGCTGATTGCTTCCTAGTGCTGACACTTAACCTCTTGTGCCACCAGGGAGATCTATTTTGGATTCTTGAGACTAGTGTTACATAGAACTCACTATTGTGAGATGTTAACATTAATGCCTCAAATGCATTTTTGGAAAATGGAGTTATTGAAGACAGAATTAAAGACCAAAAGCCTGATATTCTTGGACGGGTGACTGGTTTGGATGAAAAGCTACAGAGTGGTTTGGTTTGTATTTTAAAACTATCTAGTCACAAAGCCACTTTATATCTTTATGCCTCATTCTCATTTCCAAGTAGAATATCACACTACTAGAATTATTTCATATTTCAAAGCTTATTTAAAAAAATATATTTATGTACTTTTGCATAGAAGAACTAGGGTGTCGGCCAGAGATATGGGAGGTGAGATGATTCATCAGAGACAGAGTGGGGAGCAGAATAAGTCCACTGCTGAAGGGAGCAGCGGGCGAGACAGGAGAGGTCTGTTTCGCCATGTGGGTCAGCTCCCTGGCCGGGCGTTGAACTCAGTACCTGGTGGTGAGAGTGCTATGACTTAACTCCTAGGCCCTGAGGGAGGCCCTCAGCTTTTTTTCTTTTAGTTGGTGGAGTTGCTGCTGCCTACCATGATGATTTTAGAGATAAGCAAGCTAGATTTGGCTTGCACACAGGGACAGAAGTAGGCAGGAAGACAATGGTGTTTATCATTCTTGCCTGGGAGTAACATCATCCCGCTAAGGCGAATTAAGTGCCTCTTATACATTAGCCATTGTGATACTCCCCACCTCCAGGAGGCCCTAGTGGAAGTGGGGGGAGGGAGATGTGTGCTGATCTGTTTGGAGATTATGTGATGGAGCTGAGTTTTTTTCAGAATACATTTGTTATTAATTTAGGAATGACAAAGCAAGTAAACCACACCAGAACTTTTATCAAGGTTTTACCCCTGTGACTTCTCATTCAGAAGGTGGTATGAGGGTCCAGGTATTTGCATTTTGAAAACAGTAGTGATTTTGAGCGATACCCACTTAAGAACCAATGCTTTATAAAGTGTTAGGATGCAGTGATAGATACAATAATGTGTTGTAATTAAATTTGGGGAGGAAGAGTTGCTGTCTTTTTTTACTTAGTATAGACTGATATCGTGTAGAACCTAGACATTGTAGAGCAAAAAGATGACCTCTACTAACTTTTAAAAATTATTTATTTATTTATTCTAAAATTTTATTTATTTATGCATACAAGAACTGGGGTTAGAGGATTCACCAGCAACAGAGTGGGGAGCAGAACAGGTAAACTGACTGAAATACACTGCTGAGGGGAGAGTGGGCAAGTCAGGAGTGGTCTGCCGTGTCGTGTGGGTCACCTCCGTGGCCGAGGATTGAACTCAGTCCTTCAGTGCTGCAGATAGTTTTATAGTACTGTGCTTTAACCTGTTGTGCCACCAGGGAGGGCCCCTAACTTTTTAAAAAATTAAGGTAACATTGGTTTACAACACTATGTGTGATTTAGGATACAGGCTCACACATCCTCCCATGGTGTCACCACACCACACCCGCCACCCAGACACCCAGAGTCCTTCACCATAAACCACTGGGCCCCTACTTACTGCCTTGTTCCCAACTTACTGGCCTCAATTCTGTAGTCATATTCCTAGGGCTTATTTTGGTTAATTTTTCAGGTGCTTTGTTTTGTTTCTCTGATTTCCACATATGCGTGAAATCATCCAGGATTTATCTTCTGACTTATTTCACTTAGCATAATCCCCTCCAGTCCCATTTATGTCCAAATGACAAGAATCACCCTTTTTAATAGCTGAATAGTATTCCTCTGTGTGTGTGTGTGTGTGTGTGTGTGTGTTCTTAGTCCACTGCTCTGTGTTTGGCAGTCAGGTAGTTTCCACAGTTAGCTATTATAAATAGTGCTGCAGTGAACACAGGCAGGCATATCACTTTGAATTAGTTTCTGTTCTTTGGTTAGGTAAGCACCCACCCACTTTTTGGGGAAATCCCTTCACCTTATTCTTGAAAGCATACCTCAAATGATCATACTCTTTTATAACTTTTAAACTTACTATATATTGATGATATTTTATGAACTAAAATCTTCTATGACATTTTAAATAAATCATTAATATGTATTGTACATATTCTAAATATTTTACTGATAATCCATTCTTACTGCCGGGGATTTGAAAATGAAAAAGACCTGTTCTTTACCCTTTGAAATTTGTGACCTTGTATTTACATATGTAAAGAAATCAACACAGTTTAGGAATTATTATAAAGAAAAGTTTGTTTGGGCATTTTCCCATTATCCTGGTCTGAATTTATTCCATGTCACTTCTGGGTAGGCCTGAATAGTGATTAGTGATCGTTAATGATGGCACCCATTTATTGCATTTGATTTACTTAGCAGGTACTGTCCTGAACACTTTATATATATTATCGAAAGTTTGTAAGAGTGATACAAAATAGCTTTATTAAAAAAAAAATTCTTGAACTGTAATTCACAAACTATGGAATCACCCATTTAAAGCATACAATTCTGTGGGGTTTAGTGTATTCACAGAATTGTACAACCGCAGCCACAGTTCACTTTAGAACATATTCATCACTCTACAAAGAAACCCTGTATCCATTAGCAGCCACTTACCAAGTCTCCCCAGTTGACCCAAGGCCTAGACAACCACTGATCTTTGTCTCTAAATTGACCTATTCTGGACATTTCACATGTGACATCTTTCCCTTACCACACACACAAGCTTCATCCAGATTGTAGCATGGATCAGCACAAAGTTATTGTTGTTGTTTTCTAATGCATACAAGAACTGGGGTGTAGGCCAGAGGTGCAGGGGGTGGGGAGGGGTGTGTGGGTAAGAGGATTCACCAGAGGCAGAGTGGGGAGCAGAATAGGGAGATCTACTGAAATACACTGCTGAGAGAAGTAGCAGAGAGACAAGAGAGGTCTGCTGCCCCATGTGGGTCAGCTCCCTGGCTGGGGTGGAACTCAGACCTCAGTGGCTGGCGATAACGTGATAGCACTGAGTCTTGAACACCTGCACCAGCAGGGAGGCCCCAGCACAAAGATTTTTGATGGCCAAACAAGAATCTGCTTGATGTACACAGCACATCTTATTTACCCTGTTGATGGCTTTTGAGTGGTTTCTACTTTTTGACTATATGAAAAGTATGAAGCTGCTTGGGCATTCATGTACAAATGTTTGTGTTGTGCACGCCCGTTTCCATTACTCTCGGTTCTGCTCCAGGGACAGGAATGGCTGGGTTGTATCATAGCTCTGTGTTTCTTCTTTGTGGAACTGCCAGACTGTTTTCCAAAGTGACTGTGTCATTGCACATTGTATTTTGCACATTATACATTTCCCCAGCACCATAGAAGCACCCGATTTTCTTAACAACCTCATTAACACTTGTTATTAGATGTCACATGGATTTTATTCTCATCTTTTAGATGTAGATGAGGCTGCTAAGGCTTGAAGCAGGTACCAGGTCATAGGTGGGGGCCTCTCACCTTTATACACCTGGGCTCCCCACATCTACCTGTTCCCCCACAGCCCTTTCACTCCATCTCTTCTTGTGCTAATTCTCCTGGAGCATCAACATGTATTTGATGAATGCACCATATTAATTACCACTAAAATCCAATTTTTTCCTTCACCATACGCCAACCCCATTTTCCTGCTTCACTACCCCTCCCTTCTTCCCCATCAACATATTTACTGAGCAATCTCTTCTTCCAGCAAATCAGTCAAGGGGCTCAGATCTCATTGATATGAGCTGCAGGTGTGTCTGGAGCACTGGGGTGGTGACTGGACTTGTGTAAGGCAGCTCTTCAGCTGTTATCAGGTGCCCTGTGGGGTCTGTAGCACAGGAAGAAGCTATGTGTCCCTCTGGGCCGTGATTAGTACTTAGCATGTGGGTGGACTCTCATACATACCTGTTCAGTATTTCCTGAACCTTCTCAATTGGGACTCACCTGTTCCTTCCTTGGCTCTGAACCTCTGACCCAGGTTTTGCATCTGTTTCTCCACCTCCCATTGTAAACACAGCTGAAACCTTCCCGGACCCCTCTTCCCTCTTCCACCACAGTCTCCATTTCCTGTCCTCTGCCCCAGCTGTTAAAAACTACACCAAGGAGGAAGGTCAGAGGAATGAGCAGTAACAGCAGTCAACCTTTGTGAGAGCCAGCACAAACATTCCAACCCTTTTACGTGCCTTGCCTTTTTTTTTTTTTAGTCTTTTCATTAAAATCCCTTCTTAAAAAGGTGGCTACTTTTATGCAACACAGAGACTCAGAGAGGTGAAGCAGTTGCCTAAGGTAACATGGCTGTGAAGTAGTGGAGCCTGGAATTTGAATCCAGTGTGTCTGGTTCCAGAGCTCAAGCTCTTAGCTCTTAATTGCCACGGCAACAGGCCAAACATCGGGTAGATTCTCTGACAGGAAACATGGGTCCTTCTTTTCATACTGACATTTTGGGGGAACTCCCCAGGGTACAGAACAAAGAGAAAGTGGGTCACCACGGTCAGACCAGACACCTACAACCAGACTGTTTTCTGCAGTCCAGTCAGCAACTGGATGGAGCTGAATACAGACAAAAGTGCCTCTGAAGTGTGGTGTCCTCATTACTTTGCTAACTTAAAATACCTTGACAACCCAGGCGTCTTTTTGACTCAGATCATGATGGTTCAGCTATCAGGGGCCATGAGTTTAGCAGAACTGACCAGACCAGCGGCCAGAGGTGACTGTGGAATGTTAGTCATGTTACAAGAAGAAAGGAGTGGTCCAGTAGGTATGGGGAGTGTTGAGTTGGACGGTTAAGCAGGATTCTTGACTAGACCTCTGCGATCCTTCAAAAGGGCGATATTGATTGACAGAGCTATGACCTGACTGTGGGTCACATGTCAATGACCACCTTGCGGGACGGGGTCCCGGGGAACTCAGTTTGGGAAATGTGCCTTTATGCCTTGCATTTCCCGGGCTACTTTGGTTGAAATGTCCCAAACATTCTAGTGACTGCAGAAAAGTCTGAGTCTTGCATCAATGTCCTGCTAATTTATCCGGAAAAGGAAAACAGCAGCATCATATTTCTAAGTGCCAGAAAAACTGTTAGGAAAGATGATATCGGAGTGATTTTTGAGTCTTGCAGCTACTTTCCAGTGACATCTTTGTAAAAATCAGAATAAATTGGTATCCTATAACCCTTCCTCAACTGTTAGTGTTTTATATGTTTTAGTCTGTCTAAACACGGCTGTGTGCTGTGCAAACCACTGCTCAAAGCATCGAGTGAGCCTGAGGACATCAACTGTGCTTCATTTCAAGCTCTTGAGCAATGCACGTCTGTTCCTAAGACGTGGGAACACAGGGAATGTGCTTGTAGTTTTAGGAACTAAGGTGGTGTTGCTAGGCTGGCTTCCTGTCATCAAAATTCTCTAACTTGGTTTTAAAATAGCAGCGTGAGTATCTGTTTTTGACTCAGAAATCTATAGAAAAACCAAATGGTATGATTTAAAAAAAAAAGGTTTTTTTTTTTTTTCTTATGAAAGAATTTGCCTCAGACAAGAAATGAGATGTTTCTGTTCCTGCTAGCGGAAAACATACTGATAGAATATGCACCTTAAGCACCCGGGAAGCAACCCCACATCCAGGCCGGGGGGACGGCTGATATGGGCCACGTGGGCCTACTTTCTTACTCAGTCATTCCCAAACTCCGAGTTCTGGGATCTGGTCAGCCCAGAGGGCTTCAGATTATCATCTGTGACTGTCAAAAAGTTGTTTATTTAAAGCTTCCTTGGCTTCTGTCTCATTACAAGCTTGTACTTAAAAACAGAGCTACACCATTACTGGAATGACCCAGCAATGACTTTTTTTTTTGGTAAAATGTGGTTTGCTCTTTGTTCCTTTACATAAAGTGTCAAGAAAACAAATACTTTGCAAAAAGATTTTTAGTAAGGTGAAGGAAGCTAAGTATTAAAGATGCAAACTCCAATGAGAGAATTTTTTTTTAGAGAGATTTATTTATTTATTCATACAGAGCTGGGGTACAGGCCAGAGATGCGGAGGGTGAGAGGCTTCACCAGAGACAGAGTAGGGAGCAGAACAGGCAGATGGACGAAGTACACTGCTGAGGGGAGCAGCGGGAGGGTCAGGAGAGGTCTGCCATGCATTGTGGATCTCCTCCGGGGCAGGAGGGAATCGAACTCATGCATGCGGAATTGGCTTAAGCTTCCTTTTTTTTTTATTACAAAGTTTATTTTTACATCATTTTGCACATTTTTTTTCCCATCTTGATTGTAATCCCCGTGGGTTTCCCATCACCATATCACCCCTGTGCCACCACCATAGTCCCGTGCATTTCCCTCCCCCCCCCCGTTTTTGATCCCATTCCCCACTCCACCCCTACATAATGTCTCTAGTATATGGTTGTTCATTATTTTTGTTATTTTCTCGCCTGGTCCATTATACTCCTGCTATGAGTGAAACCATCCGGTATTTTTCTTTCTCTTTCTGACTTATCTCACTAAGCATGATCTTTTCCAGCTCCATCCAAGTTGCTGCCAAAGACATGTGTTTCTCTTTTTTGGTTGCTGAGTAATATTCCATTGTATATATGTACCACATCTTTTTTATCCAGTCATCTACTTTTGGGCATTTGGGCTGCTTCCATGTTTTTCCAATTGCAAATAAAGCAGCAATAAACATGGGGGTACAAGTATCTTTTTCAATCAGTGTTTTTGTGTCTTTTGGGTAGATACCTAGGAGTGGGATTGCTGGGTCCTAGGGAAGCTCCATGTTTAGCAGTTTGAGGAAACTCCAAACAGTTTTCCATAGTGGTTGTACTAGTTTGCATTCCCACCAGCAGTGTAGGAGAGTTCCTTTTTCTCCACATCCTCATGGCTTAAGCTTCTTAGTGCAGTGCTTTAACCAGCTGCACCACCAGGGAGGGCCGAGAAAATTCTTTTTAAAAAAGAATTTTATTTATTTTTGTGTGGGAGATCTTGGGTACAGATCAGCAGTGCAGGGGTGAGAGGATTCGTCAGTGACTGAGTGGGGAGCAGAACAGGCAGATCCACTGAAATACACTGCTGAGGGGAGCAGCAGGTGGGTCAGGGGAGGTCTGCTGGGCCATGTGGTCAGTTCCCTGGCCAGGTGTGAACTCAGACTTAAGTGGTGGTAGCACTGAGATGTAAGCCCTAAGCAACCTAATCAGAGAATTCTTAAAAGAAAAGAAAAAGCCAGCTGGGGAGGAAATGCTGTTTGTGGGAAGAGTAGCGAGAGGCAGGTGCTTTAGGAAGCGCAGAAGCTGGCGCTGATCCTGACCCAAGAGACCATGTTCTCAGGATCTTACAGCCCACTGACTCTTTTTACCTTGTTTTGAAAATTGCAGTGCACTCTTTCTATAAATTCACCACCTTACCCCTTTAAAATGTATAATTTTGGGAGTGGCATGAAGAACATTCACAGTGCTTGGCAGCCATCAGCTCTGGCTGCACAGCTTTCCGTGACCCCAAGAGGAAGCTCTTATACCCATTCTCTCCCTCCTAGGGCCCCTGCTTTCTGTGTCTGTGGATTTGTCTATTTTGGACACCTCACACACGTGGAGTCACACAATATGTGGACTCGTTTGTGTGGCGTCATTTATTTAGCATAATGTTTTGAAGGCTCATCACTGTAACATGTATGAGTACATCATTCCTTTTCATGGCTGAATACTATTCAGTGTATGATCTACCACACTTTATTTTCCATTCACCCACGGGTGGACATTTGGCTTGCTTCCACCTTTCAACTATTGTGGATTCTGCTGGTGCAACCACTCATTTACAAGTTATTGTTTGGGAATCTGTTTGCCATTCTTTTCGGCATATGTCTAGTCTATGTTTGGGTAAGTAGCTGGATCATATGGTAATTTATGTTTGACTTATTGAGAAAGTGCCAAACTCTTTCTCTTGCTTTCTAAATGCTTTCTAAAGTAAAAATTCAGGCCCTCCCTGGTGGCACAGCGGGTTAAAGTGCAGCACTGCAAGCGAGCCAGCCCCTTCATTGTGAATCCAATCTCCAGCCCTGGAGGTGACCCACATGGCACGGCAGACCTCTCCTGACCTGACCGCTGCTCCCCTCAGCAGCATACTTCATCGATCTGCCTGTTCTGCACCCTGGTTCTGTATGCATAAATAAATCAATCTTTAAAAAAAAGTAAAAATTCACCATAAAATTTGTATTCTGAAGTCCATTACGGGATATGTTGATGAATGGTTCTATTTTTAGATTGAATATTAAGAGCCTAAGAGGTTTCTTTGAAGTCACAATTTACTCAGAACTTCTCTAAATGCCTAAATGAACAAGTAAGCACAGGTCACTTATCACTTTCATTTACTTCCTGCCACCTCTCCCCTCCCCCAAAACATCCAGTCTTTTCACAAAATCAGAATCTCTTAAGAGGATGGTTATGCACAAATTATCCCATCACTGTCCCTTTGCTTTCATGAGTTTTGAAACGTTTTTTTCTGGGTCAGATAGAAGTTCTCTAATCTTTTATGTGACTTTGTTAAATGTAGAATAATCCAAGCTAGCTACTCACCTTCCTTTTTATTTCCTTTGTATCAATTTTGATGCTGTGCAAGGAAGGTAAAAGAGAAAATAATTACAGATAATGCTGATAAATCCCCGACATCAAATTGGCTAGTAACTCCTCATCCCAGTGTAAAGTGAGTGTAAGGAAGACGGAGGTGAGGGAGAGCTACGCCTGGGGGGAAGGCCACAGGTGGTGTCAGGCCCACAGCTCCACCCTTCAGTTCCTCTCTGGTGGCCCAGACACTCCCAATCCTCATTGGATTTGGACAAGTAGATCAGAGACTTTTCTCCCTGAGAGGTCGGCTCAGCTCTCACCTGGGCCGAAGATCCAAAATATTTCACACCCACCATGCAAGGGCCGAGGACATGGTCTATGGTATAATGCAGAAGGTTCTGGAAGTCCCCTGTGGGTCAAGCTCAGTGTTACAGCTGGAATGTGGGATGGACTCAGCATCCTGGGGTGGGGGCCAGACGATGGCTCTGGGAAGGGAATGTTAACGTGGGGACTACTAACCGCTATACCGGCATTTTAATATTTTAACAGCCTTCCTGGCTGCACTGCTCTTCTAGGAGTTTCCGAAACTATGATGCTAGCCCCCCTTCCTCCATCCCTCATCCGTCCCTGGCAGTCTTCTGAATCATGATTCACTATCTTACCCTGATGTCTTTTCAAGGCTGTCATTACTGCTGCTACCAGGGCAGACATAGTTCTTCTCCTCACCTTCTAACTGTGAAGAGAGAGAACTTCTACTGTGTCTGTGTAGCAAGGACTGTCACAACTGAGTGCTACTGTTATAGGGCACCCCAAATCTGTTCCAGAACAGGGGGAGAGGGGCACCCCCGAAGCCCCGAACCTGCCTGCTCTAATTGGGTTCTGCCATCCGCCGCGTCAAGACAAAACATATAAAACTTTAACGAAAAGGGACTTTAATACAGTAAATATACAATATGAACACAGAGAATAGAACTTCTAAATCAAACACTTGGAGTTACCCATCCCCTCGTGGGCAAAAGTCAACCCAAAAGGGGTTGGCCCAAAGCAAGGCCTGAAAGCCTGCCACTAGACTAAAGCACCTCTGGCCGGGACCCATGGAAAAGGGTCAGAAATGGCCAGACAAATCTGGGAGGAAAATTGCAAAATCAAAATCATCATAAACACTGCCATAGTCACCTCCCTACAGGTATCTCACCCACATCTGCCTTAACCAGTCCAGGGTCAGGAAACAAGCCCGGTTTCTTCCTCACATGCTTGCTGCTCCCTGTGGCTTCCTCAGGTCTCCTTCTTGTTCTCTATCCAGCTTCCTTTTCTCTCTTCTCCTTCTCCCTTCTGATTCCTTCTCTTCTCTCCTTTTACTCTGCTCAGCTCCACCGTCCTTCTGGGTGGGGCAGGGAACCTGGAACTTCCCCTTTTCCTAGGGACCACCCTGTTACAATACCAGGCCTCCATCTTACTCTCTCGACTTCTTTTCCAGCTGCTGCTCACTTCCATAGTCCAATGGAGCTCTCCCCAAACTCACCACCTCCATGTCATGGTGGAGCCTTCCTGTGAATCAGTGCCTCTAGTTCCACCCTTCTTCCTGATGGTCCTTTGAGGGCCCCATTCTTCCCTCTTTTGGCCAAGAGAGGGAATAGGTAAACTAAACTGAGCAGTCAGAAACTTTTTCAGGGTTGATGTGGGCCCCTAAAACTCTGTGGGTCACCAGCTCCAAGGCTGTGTGAACCAGAAGCTATCCTGCCCGTTATTCTTTTTTCTTAGACTGATTTAATTATGCATACAAGAGCTGGGGTACAGGCCAGAGGTGTGGGGGTGAGAGGATTCTCCAGAAACAATGGGGTGTAGAAGAGGCAGATGTACTGAATTACACCGGTGAGGGGAGCAGCGGGCAGCTCAGGAGAGGTCTGCTGCACCATGTGGGTCACCTCCGGGGCTGGGGATCGAACTTGTGCTGCAGTGGCTGCAGGAGGCTTTATAGTGCTGTGCTTTAACCTGCCGTGCCACCAGGGAGGGCACTGCCTATTATTCCTGACATGAACAAACCCTCTGAGAACCAACTCAATGTGGGAGCAGAATCAAGAGCTGAGGGGAGGGGAGAATGTGCCCCCTGGGCTCACTGCTAGGCTTCGAGGCTTTGGAGACAATATGCTTTAATTACTTTGAAAGGAATTTTGTCACTTGTGAGAATGAGGTGGCACAGGTCACATGCCAACTCCTTTCCTCAGCTCAAATGACCTGTCTCCTTCCCCCTGGAGCTGTTGGTATAGTCTGGGGGTGCGTGCTGTTGGTGCCTGTGCTTTGTCCTTCTAGGAAGGAGGGGTCTCAGGAGGACAGCTCCCTGGAGGGTCAAGGCCAGATCTTCTGTGTTAATGGGGGGGCCGGGAGTGGCTGTGAGGCACTGAGTAGAGACTAGGAAGGGAGCAGGCAGAAAGGCTGGTCGGATGAGGAGCGAGGTACCAAGGTCAAAAGGACTCAAGAAAAATAAGTCAGCCCTGGCTTGGTGTGAGCATTTGGGCCTGCAAAGGGGAGCCAGGGAAGTGGGAGGAGGAGGAGGTCATCAGAGAAAGAGGGCCCGGGCTGAGCAGGAGGCCTGGGATACAGGACGCAGAGGGCAAGGCACCTGCTAGAGCCGCTGAGATACGGGAAAGAGCAATGGCTTGAGATGGTGGCATTTTGACATGGAGAGGAGTAGAAGGAATACCTAGGACTTTAATCTTGGCAAAGCAACAAAGTGGCAGTTTCCTGGAGCTGTTGTTTCAGTGCTTTCTTTGAGGATCATTTTCCCTAAAATTGCCCTGAGCCACAGCTTTCTTTTTTCTCTGCAGGGGAGGTCACCAGCTTCTCCTTTCCATAATCTCTTTCCACATCCATCTGTTCTCTGATTCTGTCTAGTGTCCCAAGTCTAAAGTGAAAATCTTATTACCTCCTTTCTTGAAGCCTTGCAAAAGCATCTCAGAAATTCTAGAATGAAATTTCTAGTCTTTAGTTTAGCACACACGGCCTGACACAGCCTCACACCCGCGGACTTGTGACCTGACTACCTGTCCATCCCATCTTCCACCGCTTCTCACCTGGCCCCGTGCCAGCCCCCGCCCTTCCTCACATGTACCATCCCACAGCTGAAGTCACTTGGTGTTTTCTGTTGACACTGTGCTCTTGCACCCTCTAAATCCTTCCACATGTTGCTTCAGTTTTATAACATTTATGGAGCACCAAAGACGTACGGGAGGTTATAGTGGGAACTATAATTTTAGCCTGCTTGCTTTACTAGGCAAATTTCCCTCCTGTGGGAAGCTTTTCTGGAACCCTCCATTGAGAGCTAAAGAGCATGGCTTGTCCACTAAGATCTTGGCAGATGTGAATATAACTTTATTTATGTAAATTCATTTCTGCATTTTTCTACAACAGGAAGTCTGGATGCCAGCTAACCTGGAGGTCACGCAACCATCTTTGACATGCCCTTAATAATATATTGGACTGTACTAAATACGTATGTTTTCTTGAATAGGATTAGGATATTCCAGGGAGTAATTCGAGAACATTTCATTTCCATCTTCTTTCTGACTTTAGAACGTAGATTGAGTTAAGGCAGAAGGTGAATGTGACATAAATTATACTTGAAAATCTCTTCAAAGGTATTGAGTTGGGGGTGACATTCAAGCCTGAGGACAATACCTTTTGCTTTAATGTTTCAGCTGCTTCTGAAGTGAAGCAGTTAGCTGGCATTGGGGCTCCGGGTGTTGCCCATTTGAGAGGCCTTTAGGGAAGGTGGTGCCTGAGGAAACCAGTCACAATGAGTCACATTCACTTCAGGCCAGGGCCTCCAGCTGTGGAATGGCCTGGGCTATTGTGGTGTTTGTTTTTCCTCCTAAGACAGTACTGAGGCCCTCCCAGATGGCACAGTGGGTTAAAATGCAACACTGCAAGTGAGCCACAGATCCTTCAGTGAGAGCTCGATCCCCAGTCCGGAGGTGACCCACACGGCGCAGCAGACTTCTCCTGTCTCCCTGCTGCTCCCCTCAGCGGTGTCCTTTGTCCATCTGCCTATTCTGCTCCCCGCTCTGTCTCTGGTGAATCCTCTCACCATCCCTGCACCTCTACCTGACCTGTACCCCAGTTCTGTATGCATAAATAAATAAATCTAAAAAAAAAGAAAGTACTGAATGAGGGGCTTCCCTTGGCACAGGGGTTAAAATCTCAGTGCTGTCAAGCTATCTCCAGCCACTTCGGCCTGAGTTCAATCTCTGGCCAGGGTGCTAACCCACAGGGCTCAACAGACCTTTCTTGTCTTGCTACTGCACCCCTCAGCAGTACATTGCAGTAGATCCACATGTTCTGCTCCCCACTCTGTCTCTGCAGAATCCTCTCACTGCCCACAGCATCCAGTTCTTGTATGCATACATAAATAAAAATAAATCTTTTTAAAAAATGTACTGAATGAGTGCAGTTGAATTCAGTGAAGTGGAAAGCTAATGTGACTCCCCCCACACCCCCCAAGTTCACAAGCATCTGTTCTGAGGGTCTTCCCATTTGAAAAGCTGTGAGTTAGACACTTTCACCAACATCCCTGGAGGAAGAACAGACTGTGGGTGGGGGGTGAGATGGGGAGGGGGTGGGGTTGGGTTGGGGCCAGAACTGAGGTGACACAGATGATTGAGGACCAGGGGAGGAGCAAGAAAGGAACCTAAGAAGGTTTGAGCCTGGAAAGCATCTCAGAGGCCACAGAAGCAGGTTGAGGAAGAGCATGGCGAAGGGTCTGATACAGGAGGAGGCCGCCCTGTGTTAGCTCAGTCAGAGGCTCCCAGGCCTCCTGGGGCTCAAATGGCGTCTCCAGAGCAGTCCTGCCCTACAAGCAGAAGTGTAGAGTGTTTCTAAAAAGTGGGGATGGAGATCAGATGGCAGGGCCGGGAGTTGGGGATTGGAAACACACTTTTTCAATAACATTGGTTGTGACGTGTTGGGGAGAGTGTGGAAAGTTACTGGAGAGCAGACTGAGGGCTTAGAGAATGCTTGGGAGTTAGTTAGACCGGGAAATCTGAGCCTGCGCTTCTGCTGCAGTGGAGAGACCTGAAACGGAGAGGTTAGAAATATTAGGAAGGGGGTGTGTGGCTGGTGGACACTGTCACAGAGGACTTGGGAAGGACAATCTCAAGGTCAAATTCAGTATTCACCTTGGACCAGAGGAGGAGAAGGAAGAGGAATTGCAAACTTTTGTGTCCTTATGCCTGTGTAGCTCTGGGCCTGGCACACAGCAAGGCCTTAGAGCCGAGGGGAGGAGGTGCAGGCTGGGGTGGGTTGGGGTGGGAGAGGCCCGTTCTGGGCCAGGCCCATTTGCAAGGGGAAGGAGGAAGCAAGACCACCTGTTGCAGATGGCAGAGGTGGCCGTGGGGGTTGGGGAGGGAGCTGCACGTTGGGCAGGCCTGGGAAGAAAATAGGAGAGAAAGTAGCAGCAGGCCCATGGGCCAGGTGAACATGGCCAGGGTCTCCCACAGCAGTGTGCTGCGGGCTGTGGGAGCTGGGCTGACAGGTCGGGATCCAGGTGGCCAGGGGTGGGCTGCCTTGCATAGGCAGAGCTTGCCAGAACTGACTTTCATGCTCCCTCTTTCCTCCTGGAAGCCCAGTACCTGCCAGGTCCTCAGACGCAGAAGTGAGGACCGTTGAGCCCCGCAGTGACCGTGCCTAGCCCCTGAGCAAGCCTGGGGCCCTCGTTCAGGGCCACAGGGCTCTAGGCTTCTGAACAGCCGCTTCCACCTCATCTCTACGCTGCCCATACCTCAGCCCTACAGTTGCGCACAGGCCTTCGATCTGATCCTGTTTCTAAGTTCTTGTTCCAGCAACCTCAGCCACTCTCAGAGCGGGGGCTCTGCCTTGAATTTGTGTGTTGGTAACATTTATCGTTTCTTCCTTTCTCCCTGATGGTAAAAATAATACATGCTATTGTAGAACAGTTGGGAAATACGGAAGAAACTGAAAAATCACCCGTCTCCCTACCTGCCAGTGTTAGCCGCTCTATACTTCGTGCTCTACAGCAGAGTTGTCCCAGGGGAAGTGTGTGTGTGTTTTTGTATAAACTGGGATAATAATCTTCATGTAACTTTGTCTTAGCGATAAGTTGTGAATATTTTTACATGTTATTAACCATCTGTTGAAAACTTTAGTGGCAAGCCAGGATTGCGTTTATGACTCTCTGGAGATGTCTTTACCCATATCCTCTGTTCTGCTCTAGTTTGTCTGATCCTGTTGGTTGGCACCATCCCCTGACCCTGAAATGCAGTCGGCCCTCCTGCGGTGTCTGCTCTACCCGCCCTGTGGTTTGGTAGGAACCAGATTTGGCTGGGAGTCCCCTTTCACCCTCTCTCCTCCGGCTCCGACTGACTCTCAGATGCACCTGGAACCTGGACCCCCCTGCTAGGGTCCTGTCTCTGGGGTTAGGGCCTTCTCAGTCCTTGGTCACAGCCCCTCCCCATAAGCTGATGTGACAGGCTGTCCTCTCTGATGTCCCAGGCCAGCGCCTCTGAGAACAGAGTAGAACACAGTAGCTTAAACTGCAAGCACATATTTTATTTTGAACTAACCAATATTAATTTATCTTGTAAAAACTGCACTTTTACCCTGATTATAAAAAGAAAGAATTGCTTATTATGAAATAATTGGAACATACAGAAAGTATAAGGGAAGAAATATTAAAAAATCCAAGGCCACTAGCCAGAGACAATCACTGTTACAAGTTTGGTGTGTTTCCTTCCTGTGTTTAATAGGTGTATATGGGTTTGTAAATATGTGTACATGTAGTAGAAGGTGACATAAGTGGAAGAGGAAGACACACACATGAATATATTACACATATAAAAAATTCCATCAAATATTATGTACCTGGTGGTACATAATATCAAGTGCTATCAAGCTATTGCCAGTCACTGCAGCGAGAGTTCGATTCCCAGCCCGCGAGGTGACACACATGGCGCAGCAGACCTCTCCTGCCTCGCCCGCTGCTCCCCATAGCAGTATGTTTCAGTAGATCTGCCTGTTCTGCTCCTCACTCTGTCTCTGGCGAATCCTCTCAGCCCCCTGAACCTCTATCCTACACCCCAGTTTTGTATGCATAAATGCGTAAAATGTATCTTTAAAAAATATATATGAGCCTTCCCTGGTGGCACAAGGGGTTAAAGCTCCACATTATGAAGCTCTCTGTAGCCACTGCAGCATGAGCTCAATCCTGTGCCAGGGAGCTGACCCACATGGCGTGGCAGACCTCTCCTGACCCGCCCGCTGCTCCCCTCAGCAGTGTATTTCAGTACATCTGCCTGTTCTGCTCCCCGCTCTGGCCTGTACCCACACCTCTGGCCTGTACCCAAGTTCTGTAAGCATAAATACATAAATCTTTAAAACACACACACACACATATGTACACACACACTATTCCATATAATAAGATATTATAAATTGTTTAACCAAGTCAGCATGGACTCTCTTAGTGTTACAAATACTGCTATGTACATCGTTCCCCTGCTTCTCTGATTTTCATCTTCTCATTTTGCCTAGAAATTACCTTTGCGTTGACATATTTAATACTTCATATCTAAATAGTGTCTAGGGTTGCCAGAGAGGAAGGAGCTCTTGACACTGTAAATGTCTCTGTTTATAGGTTTAGGCTTGCTGCTCGGTATTTCTATAGATTGCTTTTGACTGGACATGATGCAGATGGTGGGTACCTGAGGGTGTTCTTGTTTAAAAGGCCATCATACTTAAAACTCCATCAAATATAGTGGTGACTTGTGATGTGACCAGATACATCACCTCCTTGAACAAACCACCATGGACGCTATTAATACAGACTACTTTTAATGTTATAAATGCATTTTTCCATTTATTATGGTCGTTTCCTTTTCATTTTTCTTTGTTTCCAATTAGTCTTACTGGACCATAAAATACTGATGACAGTCAGTTATGATTTTATTTTCAGTAGAAAAGAATTTTAATAGAATTAGTATGCAATGGAGAGTAAAAAAGAATATAGTTAAAATAGTTCCCCAATGAAGCACCCAAAAGTTACCCATCCCCTTATGGGTAAATACCCAGCCAAACAGGGCTGACCCAAAGCAGGGCTGCAGAGGCCTGAAAACCTGCCCCCCTCACCCCTGCAGGGGGACCCACCGAAAAGGGGCAGAAAGGCCAGATATGTCCTGACAGAAAGGAGCAAAATCGAAGTACAAATCAAGGTCACTGTGGCCATTGTCAGCCCCCCCACAGGTCTCTCCCACTTTTTCAGGAGTCTATTTCCACAGCCCCCAAGGCCAGGTTCAAGGCCAAGAGGCAAAGTGTCTTCATCGCATGGCTCTCTGCTCCTCGACCCTCTTCCATGTCTCAGCAGTCAGCTTTAAGTACGATTATGAGATGGTCACTGTGCTTTTGCTGGTATGAATGTTTTAAAAGCAGATTACATTTTTTTCCGATTTATTGAGATACAATGGAAAATTGTACATACTTAAGGTGTGCATTTGGGTTTATTTCTTTTAATTCTTTCATTGAGGTAACCCTGGCTGACACCTCTGTGTGTGGTTAGAGGTCCAGGATCACACCGTAGCGTACCTTACCACACAACACTCACCACCATCATCCTCCACTCTGGGTTTTTTTCTTAACTTGTGTTTTGGTGGTAAAATATGATGGTTAAGTGAACTTATTTTCTAATAACACAGAGAGCACAGATAACGTGCCGTCTGTACTCTGTTGAGGGAAGCAACAGAATGGAAATAGCCAATCTTCGATTATTTTTGCACCTGCAGTAGATATGGGGCTTTTGTTCCTCAGTGCCTCTGTTTTGATGTGGATGTATACTGGTTACTTATTGCTGCAGTATAATCCCAAACCTAGTGGCTTAAAACAACATATTATCTCAGTGCCTATGGGTCAAGAGTCCATGCACAGATTACCTGGAGCCTCTAGAAGGCTGCAGTGGGGCCGGGCATTTCTCCTCTGGGGGGCGTTGCTGGAGGGAGTCACATCTCAGTCCTTCCAAAGCTGTTGACTGCACACAGGAGAGCAGTCTCCTTTCCTAAAGGCGCACAAAGTTCTTGCGGGATACTCGACTGAGGGACATGTTTTCTTGCTGGCTGTTATTTGGAGACCAGCCTCAGTTCCTGGAGGTTGCGTTGTGGTCCTTTATAGTAAGAAATAGGTATTTGATCTCTGCCCCAGTTGCTGGCACAGGGATCCTGAAACCAGGGTTGCCGAAGCAGTGAGGCCGAGGCAATTTTTGTCATGTTAATGAGGTGACCTTTGGTGAACTCCCAAAGGTGGGGGCTGGTTGCCAGTGGATCCAACCCTGGATTGGAGAGCTGCAGCTTTTAGTGCCTCTCCTGACCTCTGCAGGGTGTGGAGGGCCTGGAGGTTGGACCCACTACCGACGATTTAACCAGTCAAGACTATGTCATACATTCCATTAAACCCCCAAATGATAAGGAGAGTTCTCAGCTTGGGGAATACATGGAGATTTGGGGAGAGTGGACCCCACAGAGAACATGGGGCTGCATGCCCGTGTGTTTGTTTCTTCAGGATTTCCCTGAATGACACAGCCTTTTGTAAACTGTTTCCCTGAGTTCTGAGATCTGTTCTTCCAAATTAATTAAACCCAAGGAAAGAGGTCTTGTGACCTGCAGTCCATAGTCAGTCGGTCAGAAGTCCAGGTGGATTCTTGTAAGATTGAGTCCTTAACCTGTGGGCTCTGATGCTCTCTCCATGGAGACAGAGTCAGAAGTGAGTTGAATTGTAGGACACCCAGCTAGTGTCAGGGAATTGCTTGGTGTGGGGGAAAAAACCCACACATTATAATTGGAGTCAGAATTCTAAGGTTACTCAAGCTCCTTCCCACGTAGATCCTTAAATGACTGCTCGCTTTATCAAGTGATCAAAAAATAAAGAGGCTTTAGGAAGTCAGGTGCTACAACCAGGTGGATCATAGTTACATACACCCTTTGCTACTGGTCAGAGCAGGGACAGGACCGTGTAAGGGCATGTGCCCAGGAGGTGGGCTTGGAGGCATCTTCAGGGTGTGCCCACTGCCGGGGGGGGGGGGGGGACAGTCAGTCGCTTTCGCTGGCACGTTGCAGGTGAAAGCTTGCCCAACCCTCTGACCTTGCTTCATCCAACCCATGGCATCCCACTTCCTGAACTCAAGGTTGGGCACACAACCAGGTCAAACCACCTGCGGCCGGCGACTTCAGTGCTTGATAAATGTGACACTGAGCCATCAGGAAGCTGACCTGCCTTTCCCCTGACAGGAGGGAGGATCCCGGGGAAGGAAGTTGGAGCTCGGATGTGACTGTGTATTCTCACTTGCCCGGAACAACCCGGTCACAGCCGCTTTCTGAGTGCGATTATTACCAGCGTCCCATCTGCTCTCTCAAGCACCAGGTTTGGACAGTAAATTCTGTGACAACTAAATGGGCTTTGAAGTGTCTTTCAGCTTCACTTGCAGAACCTTGGGGAGAGTCATCTGCAAGAGATGGCCTGTCCTCCCCTAAAAATGAAGCGCAGAGGGAGCATCTCCTGGTTGCTGATGGAAGAGGCAGGTGCTGTCCATGCTAGGATGCTGTGTGCAGTGTGCAGAACAAGCAGGGATTCTGACTGTATATGCACCCCAATTTTTTTATAATATTTTATTTTTACATATTTTTGTGCATTTTTCCATCTCAGTTGCAATCCCCCTGGGTTTCCCATCACCAAATCACCCATGTGCCATCACCATAGTCCAGTGCACTTCCCACGCTCCACTGTTTTTGATCCCCATTCCACCCACACAAAATGTCTTTGGTATATAACTGTTCATCATTATCATTATTTTCTCGCCTGTTCCATTATGTTGCACCCAAAATCTTAATAAAAGAATTATAGATATTTAAAAAATTTAAAAAGAAAGGGACTTACTAAAAAAGAATTATCGGCATTGATTTGCCACTTAACTGCTTCTAACGTGGGCTCTTGTCTCGCGTTCTAGGGGAAGCAGCAGCAGAGATTCGTTTCATTATTGATGAAGCCGCGGATTCAGCCACACTGCAGCTCTGTTCATTAGCAAGCAGAGTAATTGGGAAAGGGCCAGAGGGCTTCCGACCCTGAGCCCCTAGGAAGCAACAGAGGCCAGGAGGGTGAGAGTGGCCAGTGGGGGGCGCAGCCCCGGAATCGCGCCCTTCTGAGTTCTCTCTTCCTCTCTGCAGAACTTGAACCTCAAATAGTCTGAGAGAGGCAGGGAGGAGGGGCGCACAAGTCTGGGAGAGGGTACGGTTTAAGGGTCTCCATGAGCACCAACTCTGGCCATAAAGACCCTGGATATGACTGTTGGCTTCTAACTTGGTGGCTGCATGTTGCCTGCCACCTTCATCAGGAATAAAGTAACAGCGACACACCAAATTACGAGGATTAAATGAGCTAATGCATGTGACTGTGATCAGCCCAATCCCTGCCCATAATACGTGCTCAGTCAGGATTAGCTGCCACTCATGGTGTTTGTTGAGCTCCTACTACATTCATGTATTTTGATTTTATTACCTCACTTTATACCATGGACTCGATATTCCTTCATTTTATAACAGGACGCTGAGGCTCAGATATTCTCTGCAGGTTGGTTAGGGGGAGGGGCTGTGGGGCTGTGGGGCTTGTGCCCA
>NW_004567119.1:34740243-34742963 GCF_000260355.1 Condylura cristata
CAGGCGGGAATCGAACTCATGCGGAAGTGGCTTCAGATTCTCAGCGCTGTGCTTTAACCCGCTGCGCCACCAGGGAGGGCCCGAGTCACTAATTTTAATATAGTGTTTCAAAAAACTGAATTTCAATAAAATTCTATTATTGTATTCTCTGGGTTATGAAATTCGGGGTAAACTTATCTTGATTTTTGCTTAACTGCTTTCCCTAAATTTGCTATCAGCCCAAAATATCAGCAGTGTTGATACTGAGAGACTTTGATTTGACTGTGGCCAAAGGACTATGAGTCATGGTAGTGTTACACTCACTGGCATCCATGTGAAAAATACATACATTGGCCCTCCTTGGTAGCGCAGTAAGTTAAAGCACAGCACGAAGAAGCTAAAGCCTCTTCAGCGTGGGTTCGATCCCCAGTCCTGGAGGTGACCCACATGGCACAGCAGACCTCTCCTGACCGGTCCTCTGCTCCTCTCAGCAGTGTACTTCAATGATCTTCTTCCCACTCTGTCTCTGGTGAATCCTCTTGCCACCCCTGCACCTCTGGCCTGTACCCCAGTTCTATATGCATAAATAAATCTTAAATACACACACACACACACACACACACAATAATCCCATCATTGTGTTCCACACTTGAAATTGATGATAATGTCAATTAAAAAGCTTATAAAAACAGGGCCTCCCTGGCAGCACAAGGGGTTAAGTCTCAGCAATAAAGGTGTCTGCAGCCACTGCAGCACCAGTTTGACCGGCAAGGGAGCTGGTGGGTACAGCATATGGGTCTCACCTGTCTCCCCGCTGCTCCCCTCAGCAGTGTACTTTGTCCATCTGCCTGTTCTGCTCCCCACTCTGTCTCTGGTGAATCCTCTCACCCCCCTGCACCTGGGGCCTGTACCCCAGTCCCTGTATGCATAAATAAATAAATCTTTTTATAAAACCTTCTATAGCACTGTTCCTTTCTCTCCTTGGAATTGTATTCCCATTGTCTTTATCCCTCAGATTTGTATCCTGATGAAATATCTTTATGTTTGGATGCCTTATTAATTACCCTATAAATAAAATGCCTTATTAGTTGCCCTCTAAATCAAACACTCTGCTACAAAACAATGTTTGTAAATTAAAAAAAAACAACAAAAAACCTCCTCTGGCAGTTGTAGTTTAAAGTTTACTGTCTCCCTTCCCTTTTGAGATAGCATTAGAAATTGATCAAACACCAAAAATATGATAGATGAGTGTTAAGTGCAGAAACCTCTGGGCTGAAGTTCAGCTCTTTGTGGGATTCATTGGGGAGGGGACTTCAGGGGGTTGATGACTTGGTGTGTGCCACCATGGGAGCATGGGAGAGCAGCCTGGGAAGGAGGTGACTTTAGAAGCAGTGTTGGAGATCTGCGGTTGTGAGTGGGGGTAGAAAACTGGAACGGGCACATTTCCCCAGGTGGATCAGTTTTGGGAAAGAAAGTATCTGGACACTGAGGATTTTGAAGTGAATTTCTCCAACACTGTCCATGTCCACATGCTCTCTGCAAAGTCTTCGTGTTTGCACAGAGGTATTTGTACATGGGCTAGATTGAACGAACTCTGGCTTTCTGAGTAACTTAGCAACTTCTGCTAATGATTCAGACCATTTTCCCAAATAGCTAATGAATTTTATCTGTTCATTTTTAAAGATTTACTTGTTTATGCATATAAGAACTGGGGTGTAGGGCAGAGGTGCAGGGGTGGTGAGAGGATTCACCAGACAGAGCGGGGAGCAGAACAGGCCGATCCACTGAAATACACTGCTGAGGGGAGCAGCAGGGAGTCAGGAGAGGTCTGCTACACAGGTGAGTCAGCTCCTTGGCCCCTGGCGGGGGATCTCATTCAGCTGCAATGGCTGGCAATAGCTTGATAGTCCTGTCTTTAACCCCTGCACCGCCAGGGGGGCCCTAGCTAATGCATTTTTAAAAAAGCTTAGCCAGTGTACGTTACAAATGTTTCATAGGCCAGGCAAATGGAATTTCTCTCATCATTATTGTGAAAGTGGGATCACCTCATACTTGACAGTGCTGGTTCTAGCACCTAGATTTCTCATTGGGTACTGTGAGATCTTAATGTACTTAGTACAGTGCCTGATATATGCTAAGCACCCTGTCAGTGTTGACTGGACTTTAGATATTGGAGCTCTAGCCTCAAAGAACGGCTTTGACGAGGTGACAGGGCTGTTATTTTAATCTTCTTTCTTAGACCATGGCTCTTTTTTTCGTCAGTCATTATACTCAATGCCCTGATTTTTTTTTTTTAAAGATTCTGATATCCAAGGCACACTTGGCTAGCTTTTTAACTAGGCTCCTTCTTAACTAGGATCAAATGTATGAAACTGTATTCACATTGGCAGCCCAGCCAAAAATGAATATTTGGCATGCCTGAACGACTGCCCATAGTTTTGTCTTAGGAGGCTCTGTGGTTCAGACGACTGAGCCCTGGTCTGGATTTAACTCATTTAACTGACTCGGCCTCGGCTCCCACCTGTAAAGCTGGAATGGACATGCAGGTCTCCTGAAGTCAGAGAGCCAGCATGCTCTCTGGCATTGATGTAAGGTTCAGTTAAAAACGAAGAGGATTGCCTGTCGAGGAGTGAAAATCAGGAGTTAGAACACAACCTGAGTCACTAATTTTTTTTTTTTTTAAGATTTATTTATTTATTCATACAGAACTGGGGTACAGGCCAGAGGCTCAGGGGCGGTGA
>NW_004567119.1:34743063-34760141 GCF_000260355.1 Condylura cristata
CCTCCGGGGCAGGTGGGAATTGAACTCATGCGGAAGCAGCTTTAGATTCTCAGTGCTGAGCTTTAACCCACTGTGCCACCAGGGAGGGCCTCAATGCCCTGATTTTATGGACAGTGTTAGGTCATCCACATTCCCACTGACCAGGAGTCCAGGCTTATGGCTACCACAAGGCACATGCAGCCAGTTTTCTGTTCATCCTCATGAGGACAGAGACAAACCCTTCTGGAGGGGTGGACCTCTGAACACCTGAAGATGTTTCGAATGTTTTCTCAGCACTGTCAAGGAGTTGCATGATGTGGACAGACGACATCCCTTCTCCTATGGGGTCACTGACGTAAAACATACTTAGAGACATAACTGCAAGTAACAATACTAAAGTACCTTAATCCTTGTATCGACAACTGTTCTATTGGGTTACACAGTTTTAATCCCAGAGGAGTTGTCTCTTGACATTAAACTGTCCAAACTGTATTTATATCAGCGGCTGCCCTGCAAGATCACTTAACCCTGCACAGCCGTTTAAAAGTAGTTAATGACAGAACCGGCATGACTTGCCCTTATGAATGATCACATAAGTTCGACCTGTGTTGTCATGCTTTATGGAGAAAGGCAGTTTGTCCATAGCCTGCTTCAACCACAGCAGGTAATTTGAAATGAAATGAGACAGTTTCTACAAGCAGATTGATTTGGGAATCTTGCCTGTTCTTCCCTTTGACCCTTGACAAGTTGACACTACAAAGATTGTGACTTTAAAAAATGATTGGGTGCAAATACATTTAGGTCGATGATTTACTGTGTGCTGAAGCAAGGCCAGTGCATCTAGAGTGAGGCCGTGAGGGAAGGTAATTGTAAACTTTAACCACTCGTGTCTTATGTTTCTGGAGCTTATGAATTGTCTTTCCAGGTGAATCTACTAATAACCCTTGATCAAGTAGTTTATGTTCCTGGTAAAAGACCAGGAATTCAGTTTCCTGGTGAAAGACTAGGTACTCAAGATTAAGTGATAAGTTATTTATGACAAGTTTATTCAAAGTTAATGACTCAGTTTGTTATTTTGGTCAAAGAACACAGCTTGCATATGAAGATAAGAAACTGAGTTCTCTCCCATGGATTCCAGTTTTCCCTTGGCTTCTTTGTTTATAAACGTCAACAGTCACATAGGGAGAAAACACCGTGATTAAAACATGGTTGGTTTGACTTTTGGTCACTACACATCGAATCCTTTGTAATTGCATTTAGATTTTCACCCCAAATATTAGGTAGTATTTAAGCAAATATTTTCCACGTCTTTTAACTATTGTTCCAATGCGATTTTGAAGTGATTGCATGGAAAGGCCATCAGAAATAGAATTAAAGGAAGAGCTGTTTTCCACAACAAGAATAAAAATGAAAGTCAGGAAGATTAATTTTTAAGAACTGTTATTTTAGATCAGAAGAAGTAATATGTCTGCTTAGTTTCTTTGCGATAGAATCGATTTACTAAGAGTTGGCTTTGCATTGAAGTCTCCCTTCTTAACATTTGCCATAGAACGTGGGCTGTTTCCCCCCTTTTCTGTTTCTTTCTATTCTAACCACTTTGTTTGAAATATAATTTTGAAGATGCTAGTAAAAAATATAACAAATTCCCTATTGGTCTCTGTTTAAATTATTTACTACCCTTTTGAGCCGTATCTTCATTGAACTATGTTAAAAGTATTTCGCTGGAATGTTTCTTTATGTTGTCCATCGGGTTTAATAGACGTGCCATTTAATAAGCTCTGTACCTGTAAGGATAGACTATTTGACCTCTGCGCCCTGCCACTGGTAGACATAGTATAAGATTGCTTTGTGAAATAAAGCTGTCGGTAACATCAACAAAATAAAAAATGATCGTATTCCAATACTCTCTGCTGAGTATTATGACAGCACTGAAATATGGAGTAAAATTGAAAGTAGATTAGTTTTGGGTCTTAAGTCATGTTTTGACAAGAAATAAGAGAGGAGAACATATCTTTGAACTTTTAGTTTTAAAGTTTTTTAATGAAAATATTTATCATTCTGTAAGGTTCCTTCTTTCTCGATCACATCTAGGCTGTATAACCTTAAAACAATCCAGTCTCTTATTGTGAGAGATATAAATACTGTTCTATCTTTATATTAAATACCATAAAGTACACTTACACAGTGCAGGAGGGTTTGACACTTGTAAGTTAAGGACTGTCATGCTAATAAAAAGGCTTATTGGAGAGGTTGGAAAATCAGTCATTAATAAGCTACATATTTTTAGGGTATGTAAAGCATGTGAATACTGTGGACAAGCAGGCTGCTTTTGCTGTATTTTTCATTCACCTTTTGGAATGGATTGAATCTGAAGAGGAAAAATAAACATGTCAGAGTGGAGAAAGCCTAGCTGGTGATTGCTTTTGACCTAAAGGAATTTGAAAATTGAAGCAACATGCAGATTGTGAAATTATTTCTTTTGCCTCTATGGTTATGTATTAATCAGATGAGATCTCCATTAACAAATGGCTTGAACGATCAGCTGAGGGTGTGGGTTGGCACAGTCCCCTTCTAGAAATGTGCCCCCGTCCTGTGTGGTCAAATGTGCTTAGGGAGCTTGTAAAAATACAGTGCCTGCTTCCCCTTCATTTCATGCACAGAAGGAGCACGGAGAGGGTAGTGCTCCCTATTCATGTCAGAACTTCTCTCTTCTTATATCCTTTCCCTTTAAGACACAGGCTACACATTCCCGCCGAGGTCTTGGTGCCCTGGCCTTCTCCCTCTGCACAAGTTCAGGACAGATCTTGCTATCCAAAGTCTTCAAAATACTGTTTTTTTAAAAAAATCAAAACTAATTTTTCCCCCTAAAAAATGTGGATTATCTGGTAGCCGGCCGCTATTTGTCACGAAAAAGATGACCCTCCTACCCTCCTGTTAACATTGCCACAGTCAGAACATTTCAAGTTAATTGAAAAAGTAAACATTATGTTGCCTAAATGATCTAAGTTTTTACAGGTTTCAAGCAATCTCTCCCGAGATATTTTATAGTTTAGCTTTTTTTAAAACAGCGATCAATTTTCAAAATGTAGATGCCTATGAAATATAATGTGCTTTTTTGTAGTTGAGGTGCATGCCAAGTCTTGTGGAGGTCTTGTAATATCACCCCTTAATTTGTTCCATTACATGGTTTTAACCTTGACTTTGCTAAATAATATCTTTAACAGGGACAGTGAGTTACTACGGTCATTACATTGGTGTCATTTGTCATCATTGGTCCAGGCTTGACTCCTGAGTATGAAAGGTTGTTAAATAATAATTATATAGCTATCAAGTGGCCAGACCAAATTTACATGTGTGTTTTAGCCATGCTTTTTCCTGTCAGGTGTTAAGATCTAAGAGGGGTCCCAAGAATCCTGAGAAGGGTCAGAGAGGGGCTATCGATTCCCAGAGGGCTTGGGACAGTCACACCCTGGGAAAGGTGCCCTAGCCTGCTGGAGGTCACCCAAAGTGAACAAGGACAAGGAAGATGGTGACTGTATGTGAGGTCACCAGGACTAGTGGGGAGATAAGTGACCATATTCTCCATGAGTACCAAGAATCATCGATAGAAAATGGACAGTGGCCCGTTGCTGTTTGTCACAAAAAAGATGGCCTTCTTACCCCCTCCTAACATTACTACAGTCAGAAAATGTTAAGTTAATTAAAAAAGTAAAGATCAGGTTGCCTAACTGGTCTAGGAAAAGACTCCCTGGTTGCATAAGGGGTTAAAGCACAGCACTGTGAAGCTATCAGCAGTCATTATAGCATGAGTCAGTCCCAGGCCTGGGAGCTGACCCACCCCTGACCCACCCGCTGCGCCTTCCAGCAGTGGATTTCAGTCAATCAGCCAGTTCTGCTCTCCACTCTGACTCTGGTGAATCCTTACACACACACACACACACACACACACACACACACACACACACACATACACCCATTGCACCTAGCTGGTACCCCAGTAAATAAATAAATCTTAAAAAGGAAAGTGGTCAGTAACTATAATACGTGACAGGAGGAAATTGGAAGTCACTATTTTGTGAGGAATGGCTTCTGGTTTGGAGGAAGGGTTGACGCCTGACCTCAGGAAAACATGCACCTGAGTATCAGCTGATAGCTGTGGCCCCTCAAGCAAATGACAGGAAACTTCTTAGTGTCAAATTTTAATCTGTGGCATGAAGAAAAATATGCATGTGGCTGTCTTGTGTCTGAATCGAGTGAAATAACCCTACACAGAGTTGCCTAGTAAGGGGAGAGGGTTGACAACTGTCTGGTAAATATTTGTGGTCCCTATCCCTCTTCCCCATTCTGAAATAAGGATGTCAACCTCCTCTTCCTTTCATATTTTAGGAACCTGATGAGGTCCATTTCATTCTTGTGAATGGAAGTTTCTAGAAGTGTTTTTCTTTTCCGGATGTCACACTGTTTTCGGTTACTCCAGGAATTTGGTTTAAAAAATCTGGACTAGAATCTTCATGTCAATTAATTTGAGAGCACATCTATGTGACTAGTTAAACTGGAACTTACTTTGTTTTAAGCATCATGGGCTATAAGGCTAAGACCGGTGAGCCTGGCAAAGTTAAGAGTCGTCTGCTGATTCAGTTGCCCAACCCCTGGGCTGGCAAAGCAGCCATCTTGAGAAGGGCCCGGGCTGCTGGGTGACCCCAGCTCTCCAGGAGATGGTCTGTTATCAGTTGTTACTGACTTTGGTTGGTTAAGGACAAGTGGGTACATATACTCAATACTGCATCTTGGATTTTCCTTTCTTTTTGTAGGCACTACTTGGAATATATCATTTTCATTTGAGTTAAGCTCCTGGTAGAGTTTATTTTTATGTGCTCATGGAAATATCAAAAGTATCTGGAGGGTTAAAGCATTTTCATAACAATCTTCTATAAGATTAAAATGTCATGTTGTATTCTCCATTTAATCTGTGGTTAAAAATATAACCAAAAAGAAAAATAAAATCATGGGCACCTTAACTATGACATCCATCAATATTATGACATTGAATGTGGGCGATTAGGTGAAGAAGTTTCTCACTTGAGCTCTTATTTATTCATTCATCTATTTATTTCTATACTTGGTCATTCTAGAAAAATTCAATTCGGAAGAAAAAGTGAGCTTGCTGAAGCAATATGTTACAACAGGATCCTTGCTCTCAAGTAATTTACAACCTAGTTAAACCAGGAAAACACACAGCCACAAAACATGGAACTCAGTCTGGTTGAGGAAGGAGACTATCAGAAGCAAGTCTTTGCCAAAGCCCTGAGTGGTCTCCGAGAAGACACCAGATTTGAAACCCAGGATGGAGGTGAGCATTCTAGGGTAAGAGATGCTTTGGAGAGCTGTGAAGGTTTTTTTTTTATTTTCTCAGGGGCCACTGTCCCAGAGGCACCCCGCAGCGATGTTATAATCTACATCTCACTGCCTGCAGCCGGGAGGAGTCGTGTGTGTGTGTGTGTGTGTGTGTGTGTGTGTGTGTGTGTGTGTGTGTGTGTGTGTGTGTGTGTGTGTGGCCTTGTTCCTTTCCATATAGCGGGTGGAACATTTGCTGTGTCAGGACTTACCGCTGATGACCTAGAAGGGCAGAAACAGCAAGAGAATTTTGAAGTGCTAATCAGGAAAGTCAACTGATTCTGATGAAAATGAAGGTGGAAATAATTGTTTTAATGGTGAGCAGGCACGCGCTGCACAGTTAAGGAACGAAGCCTCCCTTGGGTCAGAAATCCAGTAAATACAAGGTTCAGTGTAAGGACTCAAGTTTCAGTCTAACATCATAATGGTTTGAGAGGACTTTAGTTTCTTTGAGAATCTTCTTTATTACCATTGAAGTCTCAGGAGAAGAAGAATTGTAATGTTCTTTGTAGGCAGAACTTACATGCTGGGCACAACTCAGTGTGCCAGGCACAACTCAGTGCGATTTGTAGCCTTGTCTTATTTAAATTTCACAAGAAGCCTATAAAGTATTATTATTAGCACTTTTAGTTTAAAAAACGAAGCAACCTTTATAGCTGGAGAAGTTAGGTAAACTGCCTGTCGTCATGCAGTGGCCGAATTGAGCTTCCAGACCAGGAAGTCTGGCGAGAGAGACTCATAAAGTCAAGTATGAAGCCTTGCTTGGTGCTTCACTCACTCGTTCAACCATTCAGACAACTAACTTGTTACCGACTACTGCGAATTAGTACACGGACCTTGGAGTTAGATTGGGGACCTAGAAGCAGGCATGGTCCTCCTGAAACTTAGACGTAGATGGAGGCATAGATATTCAGTAATAACACATAATCATAGAACTGCAATAGGAGAAAGAAATAAGAAAGTTCACAAGAGGAGAATGTGATCAGTCCCAGGAAATGTAGCTTGAGCTGGGATCTGAATGAAGTGTTAACCCAGCGAGTGGCAGAACATGTGCCAGGGAGGGTGGGTGAGGGCTGAGGTTTGCAGAAAAGGTCAAGGCGAGAAGCTAGAATAAGCCTAGATGAGGCCGAACCATGCAGGGAGACTTTGTGGGTTATGAAAAGAGGTTTGCTGTTTATCTCAAAATCACTAAAAAGTAACTAGTATGTTGATATTAGTGGGGTAGGTATGATTTCCCATAGTCCTTAGCCCACAACATAGAAAATGGTCTGGGGCCCTCCCTGGTGGTGCAATGGGTTAAAGCACAACAGCATTATGAAGCCACTGCAGCGTGAGTTTGATCCCTGGTGGTGCAATGGGTTAAAGCACAACAGCATTATGAAGCCACTGCAGCGTGAGTTTGATCCCCAGCCAGGGAGCTGACCCACATGGTGCAGTGTGGGGCTCCTGACCCTCCCACTTCTCCCCTCAGCAGTGTACTTTGTCAGTCTGTCTGTTCTGGTCCCAGTCTGTCTCTGGTATATCCTCTCATTCCCACCCTGCACCTCTGGCCTGTAGCCTAGCTCTGTATGCATAAATAAATAAATCTTTTTTTTTTTTTTTAAAGAATATGGGCTGGAGATAGAGATAGGAGATGGGAACACTGCAGGATTCAAGGTAAGAATGAAGATGTCTCTCAAACCAGAACGTGGCGGTGGATTTGGGGAGCAGTGGGCAAATTTGAGAGACACATAGTGGGTAAAAGCCACTGAAGCTTGGCGCTGGACTAGGTAGGAGAGAGGAGAGGCCTGCCCCTGAGTCTGGGGATCTGGATGAGGTGGTGCAGTCCTCTTCCAGGGTGTGCTGGTCATTTCATTCTGGGCACGCTGAGTCTGGAGTCCTTATTACCAGTGGTTTTAGTGATGCAAAGAATAAAAGCAAAATCTCTCTTGGGAGAGATTTTACAAGAGTGGATGCCGTGTTCAACATCTCTAGGTCTCTCATAAAACAGTTTTATTTGAATGTGTTCATTTTCTTCTGTGTATAAGTATCACTTTATGTTTATGCACAAATACATTTAAAATCATCTTTCCAAACAAAACCTGTTACTAAAGAGCAGAACACTCTATTATGAGTATAATTGCTTCTAAAATGTCTACTGGTAAGACAGCCTTGTTTAAGCCACCATTAATTCTTTATATAATTAATGTATCCAGTGCAGACTTTCTATTAATAACAAAGTGAACTCAAGCACCACATTGCTGATCTCAATAATAATCATTGTACACTGTGTGTAACTGTAAGAGCTACATTTTATGTTATTACAGTAATAGACATAAAAACTCCTGAGCCCCCAGGGCTGGGTAACAGCACTGCAACTTGGGCTCAGAGCTTCCTCCACTGGAATCTGCCGAGTTGTTAGCTGGGAGAAGCATGGAAGTCCATCGGGAAGTCCCCACCACAAATGAAGATGATTTATATTTTTTAAACATAGTATTTTTATGTTTACAGAGAAGAACTGGGGTGTAGGCCAGAGGTATGGGTGGTGAGAGGATTCACCAGAGACAGGATGGGGAGCAGAACAGGCGGATCTACTGAAGTACACTGCTGAGGGGAGCAGTGGGCGAGACAGGAGAGGTCTGCTGTGCCATGGGGGTCAGCTCCCTGGCCGGGAACCCAACTCATGCTGCTAGGAAGAGCCAAAGGTCCGTTGTGGTGGTAGTGCTAAGACTTAACTTCTAGGCCATCAGGAAGTCCTTAAAATCATTTATTTTTCAAGAAAAAAATATTGCATGCAGATGAATTAAAACATACCACAGAGTTATGGGCATAACAAAGCAAAGATAAAAATCCCACTCAATGAGAACAAAAAGTAGAGTGGAAGTTCTGGTTTTTCTAGGCAGACTGAGGGACCAGCTTCTGTCACTGTGGATGTTAAAAATAGCTGACTCCTTGAGGCTACATACAGAATCTCAGAGAGAGTGCTGATTTCAGGAGGCAGCGTGCACAGGGTTCCAAGTGTTACTGGGTTGATGCTGACAGGTAAAAGGAACAATGCGTGGGGCTGACTGGACCAATCGATACCTCTTTAGGTGTCTGCCAGTCACTCCATTAGGGAAGAAGACGGGCTCAATTAATTCGAGCAGCTTCTCTGATGCCCTCTTCCCTGAGTGGGAGATGGGAAGAAAAGTTTCATGTCAAGGAGGGATGGAGGGATTTCCAGATGTGGAGAGTCGTGGAATATGTCCAAACCCATTTAGAGGCAGCTGATTGCTCCACGTAACCTAGCTGCAAAAATATTCATAGAAACACAGACATTTCTGTAAACTAAACAAATAAACAGGCCACGAGCAGCAGACCATGTCATCAGATACAAACCCAACGGTGGGAGGATTTAAGATAACAGAGGAGGCATCAGAAGCATAAGGTTTCCATTGTAAATACCACCCAGCATTCCTAGAGAGCCTTTCCCATTGATGAACTTTGAAATAAAATCCAACATGCCTCACTGCAGGGAACATTTTATGGAGTATTGGCTTTTCCTTTCAATGCAGAACCCACTTTGAACTGAAAATTATCTGATGTCAACATTTTTTCTCCTGAATCTCACATGGGAATTATCCTTTCAGAATACTTGCTTTTCTTCCATCTTATAGAATTTTTGCTTCTACCACCAAAAACAAGGTTGCCCAGCTGATTGTCCAGTCCATAAAATGCTACGTCGGTGGTCTCTAGGTTGCCTAGACTGCCTTCAAAATCGTGTGTTTTTTTCCAAAAGGCGGCTCCAGGAATTTCATAATATTTCCCAATGGCCCAAGAGCTGCCCTCGTCTTCATATTTAAGATACATCTTTGGAAGATAATGTTCCTCAATGCGCGTTCCTGTGATGTAGTTCCTCATAACGCCAAGAGGTGGCAGCATAAACACCAGTCTGCAGCCGCCCCATTTCCCCGACCAGGGCGAGCTTTCAAGGGTAAAAAGTAACGATACGACATCCCGTCAGTAACCTTGCGTGAGCTTGGATAGATTGTGGATGTGTGTCCCATAAAACCGCCCTAAAATATTCCTGGAGGAGTAGACTAGATTGAATGAGCAGCACTGGATTTTAAGGTCACAAAAATTGAAAGACTCAGGGAGTTGAGCTCCAAGCCAGTAAAGCACTGAGCGCCATCACTGTTGAATCAATACCTTCTGCACACTGTAAAATAAGAGTAACATTCCCCAAGATGTAATTAGTATTTTATTCTGCCACCTAGTATCATTGTTTAATTATATATAAATTACTTTAACAAATTACTTATCCTGATGAGAAAGACGCTTCCAGATCTTTGAACCACTGAAAGATCTCTCAGTTCTACAGCTGAGAGGACTGAAAATAACAGATAAAGGGGAAGTGTTTTACACATGTAAATTTAGAGGATTTTATTTTAATAATTAGGTATCACTTTCATTTTCTGTGTAACTGTGAGGAACATGCTGTTCCCTGCAAATTCTTAATCAGATGCATTAACTAATGTAAAAAAAGTATAACTTTTTCCACTTTATACCTAGTCAGTTCAAATATAAGCATTTTAAATAGTAGATTTTGGGTTTTAATTTGGCTACTGCCAGTGAAATTTCTCAGGGTTGACTCATTTGCTTAATAGTATATGTTATGTGATACTAGTAATTTTTTTGGTGATGAAATTAACCAGTCAAGGCATCAGCTCTTAAGAAGCTGGCATTTGGTGAGCTGAGATGAAAGCTTTTGTGCCTATCACTTTTATTTAAAACTTTTCCATAAAATTCACAATTATCCCGCAGCAGAGAGCACATGTGCGCAGTTTCAGGCCATTCTACACAGGAGAGGATAAAGGGGCCTGTTGGCATGTGACAAATATCAACAGATGTGATGCAAATTTTGTGGGTGGAATAGAATTTGAGAAATATTCTCCAGCCTGTTTTTGTTCATTTTTCATAGTCCAGCTTGAGCTGAGAGACTCGCTTGAAATAGGAACTATTCTCCTGGGGTACAGCTGTTTGCAATAAAGGGGCAATGTCTCTTGGATGACGAGTAACTTTAGAGGCTCATTAGCTGATGAGTTAATTAACCAGCTAATTTGTATTTATGGAGCATTTTTTTCCTTTTTAAAAATAATATAATAGTTTATTTTTATATCATTTTGTGCCTTTTCCCATCTCAGTTGTAATCCCCGTGGGCTTCCCATCACCAAGTCACCCGTGTGCCATCACCATAGTCCAGTGCACTGCCCCCTCCCCCAATTTTTGATCCCATTCCCCACTCCACCCCCGTAATATGTCTCTGGTATATAGTTGTTCATTATTATTATTATTTCTCCCATGGTCCTTTATAGTTCTGCTACGAGTGAAACCATCTGGCATTTTCCCTTTTCTTTCTGGCTTATTTCACTAAGCATGATCCCTTCTAGCTAACACCATGTTGCTGCAACACTTCTGTGTTTATCTTTTTTGATTGCTGAGTAATATTCCATTGTGTACATGTATCACATCTGTTTAATCCATTCACCTACTTTTGGGCATTTTGGTTGATTCCATGTCTTTGCTATAAAGCAGAAGTAGACATGGGGGATGCAGGTGTCTTTTTGAATTAGTGTTTTTTTTTTGTCTTTTGGGTAGATACCTAGGAGTGGGATTGCTGGGTCATATGGAAGCTATGGAGCACTTCTTAAAAACTAGCCATCTGCTATGTGTTGTCAGGAAGATGAGGCAAATTTAATGTTTAATTTCTGCATCATATTCCTGTAGTCTTTTGTACCTACATGTGTGGCTATGGAGAGGGGGACTGGAGAGAATCTCATTGGGAAACAGGAAAGTAGAGGTGTCTAAGAGCAATTCCTTAAATGTTTTAATGTGAATGTTTTCCTCTCACATTCTGAAGCACACCTCTGGCTGAGGACTAAATGTAGCTCCTTGCATTTGGCTGTGCCTTACTTCCTATCAGTCCAGGTGCCTGACACCTGGAGTTCCTTTCATAAGATGTTTTCATTGCTGAAAATTCCGGTCCAGATGGGCCACATTTTGAGCAGCACTTAAGCTGCGAGTTAGACTATCTGGTCCTCCAGTGTGATGTTTGTGTGGTTTTTTTCTTTAGCTCTGCCACAAGGCAAGAAAGTACATATAAGGCTTGTTAACCATGCAGGTCTCCTGGTAGCCGGCAGCTTGTCTGGGTGCATGATTATGTTTATCTTCTGGGTCAAGCATTACCACAGGTTTAGATAGGAACACTCTTTCTCTGGACCCCAGAATTCTCTGTCAAGAACATGGTAGGAATCTATATGTAAGGGGCCATTTTTAAACACTCCAGGTGTGTTGGGGTTGATAGGAAGGTTGACTTAAGAAAAATAGAAACTGCCACACTTTGGGTTATAGTTCCATAGGAGAAGAGAGCTATTTCTGGAACCTTCTTATTCTGTAGTTTCAGGGTTCTAACAGGGTTGTTTATTCAGCTAGCTACTTAAAGCAGTTTTAAGCAGAGTGGATATATGAAACACACACCTAGCAATTAGGATAAGCTTCCTCTTCGTTGTTTATAAAAAATTTCTCATGCTGCATCTTGACTTGCCTCAGTTTTATTTGCCCCAGGATTATTCCATTATTAGATGTTTTAATCACTGATTCTCAAAGTGTAAACCCAGAAGTAAAAGCTTCACAGCCCGTGAGTAAGTTTGGTGTGGCAAGAGGTTCCATGCACCCATAAATGTGGAAATGTCAGTTTAAGCCAAGTTCCGGGTTTCTTGACCATGACCTTTTGTGAGGCACTTGCAGGACTGGTGTTCTAGAAATTCAGGCACAATGTGAAATAAAAACCTCATTGAAATTCGCGTCCTGCAAATGTTTTACTTCTCAAACAGGTTTGGTACAGTTTGGGCCTTTTATATGTAATTTAACAACATAGCTCATGACAACAATAATGTATGGACAGGAGAGTTTATCCTCGCCAATGAATGAACTAGGTCATCCTCCAGCGGCTTATTTAATGGGGATCCCCGGGAGGTACTTAATGAGAAATGGCTCTTCTCTCTTGAGAATAGTGCTGAAGGAAAAAACAAAATAAAGCCACATTCCCTGCTGTTTCACACGAGAATGCAACGGTACAAGGAAAACTAGGCACCTGCTAATCCCGGTGGTGGTGCTATGGGGCACCCCTCCAAACCAGCTGTCAGCGTGGGGTGCAAGCCGCTGTGGGGTGCAAGGTCCAGTCAACCCCCTCTCCACCCTGCAGCCCGTTCCGGGTCAGCGTGTTTGCAAAAAAGTGTGCCCGATCTGCCTTTCAGCGGGCTAAATCCGGGAGACTCTGATTTGGGGATTATTATGAACAGGCTCCCAAAATAAGATCATCCGCTGAAAGAAAATGTGACACCGTGTCCAAATGTAAGAATTCTTAGTGATGAGGGAAATAGCACAAGGGAAACCAAGCTTCTAAAATTGGACTTCCCGCAGGCGAGGAGCGTTTGGGCTTTATATCTGGTGCAGAAGGCTAGACTCGGGCTGGAAGGACCTGGGAGACCTCAAAGCCTCTTTCTCAGCCAGCCTGGGTCTGCCCTGGGAGGCGAGGACTTGTTGATGGATTTCTGGAGCTCCCCGTTATCCGAACAGTATTGCTTTGCTTGTAAATAGCAGTCGCTCTAAAAACAACTGCGCTATCATACCGTGCACCTAATGCCTTTTTCTTTTCTTTCTTTCTTTTTTTTTTTTTTTTTGCAGCAGGACCGCGATTTTTCTGGTCAAGAGAGTGCTAGATGAGCATTTGCTCATTTTCGGTTTTCTTTTTGCAAGAACTCGCCCCCCAGGGGGAGCCAACCCACCCGGCTACCGGCCGGCGCTGCTCCGGCGCTCGCCCTGGGCCAGCGGCCGGGGACACAGCGACCCTCAGGGCGCCGAGCAGCGCTGGCAGCAGCGGCGCGCGGCGCGGAGGGGTTTCATCTAATATTAATTGTTCGAACCTCTGGTGGTTTAAGCGGTTTCACTGGCAGGAAGATGCAGGCTGTAGCACTTTATGGGCTGAGGTTTCGAATTGCGCTCACAGGGGAAACAAAGGGCTGGAATTTGAGAAAACAAACCCAAGATGTTAATTAGCCGCTGAGGCACTCAGGCACTTTGCAAATATTAACATAGCCTACTTGTAAACTCCCCGGGGCTGGGACTTCCTTATTTGTTTGGTACGTCTTTTATTTATAATGCAGGGTGGTAGTGTCATTTTGAGTATTAAATAACTCCTTGAGACAGGGTTTAGGGAAAAGCGTGATCGATGGGGAGAAAGGAGATTCTTTCCCTGGTTTTTTTCCCCTGCTCCTTTCACTACTATATTATTTGCTTTTGCACTTTGCAGGCCTCCACGTATCTCAAAGAAAACCACCCATTTGAAAGAGGAGCCAGGTTGCTCCACGCTGAGTGAGAGGCAAATCGCTGTGGCGAGTGTGCGTGGCTTGGGGGACTGCACTCTCGCCGCTGGGGAGGTAGGTGAGGAAATGTTTTCTCTGCTGGCTGTCTGCAAAGGGGGGGTTCAGACTGGGTGGCTGAGGGGTGGGAGGCTTCCCCACACCTCCCCTAAGTGGAGGCCCTCAGGGCCCTGAAGCTGAAGTCAGCATCTGTTGCCTGTGGTGAAACCCACCTCCTTAGTGGCTGTGACTTTGACCGAGTTATTTCACCTGTCTCAGTTTTAGTTACTTGTGGTTCCTGGGTTTGCAGTGAGACTTGAAGCTACACTCCCAGAGCCGGGGATCTCTGAGCTTGAGGAATGCACCTTTGTAGAATTGCTTCTCTCCCTTGTAGATGGTGATGCGGACACACCAGCTACAGATGTCATAAAAACAGCAGTAGAATGCACAGCTCAGTTTGGATCTGGAAAAGGGTTTCAAATCCAAAGTTGATTGTTTGACCCTGGGCAAGTTAATGAACAGCCCTGTGCTCAGTTTTCCCATCTGTACATTGAAATGTAGTGGTGCTTAGGGACCATTCTACATGGGGGTACAAACCTAGTTAGCACAAAATAGTGACTTAGTATTTTTTCCTGCAGGTACTAAAACAGCATTTTCTCTTCTGTATATCAATGCTAATGGTCCAGAGGAGAACTGGTTACTTCTATTTTAATATTCTGTTCTTCATACCTTGATTTACTTGCTTCTGCTTAAGCAATGATAATGTCACCTTTTTTTGTCTAGAGGGCTGCAAACATGGTTCTCTAGTGCCCTTTTGACTCAGGGAGACACTAGACCACTATCTCTTATTGCATTTACCACTGATGTCTGCTGTACAGAGGTGGGGGTAGGGGGCTGGGAATGGGGTGGTGTGTGTGTGTATGTGTGTGTGTGTGTCTGTTGGGGTTAGGGTAGGGGCACGATCCAGACCAGAGATCTGTGTAAGGATCTGTCTCTGCCTAGGAAGGGAGGAAGGGAACCGGTAGGTGAAGGTTTTACAAATCTAAATCAGAATGAGGCGGGTGCAACCTAGTCAGCATTCCTAGAAGGTGGGTACCAGCAACCAGCATGGTATCCAAGATGGGCTTGAAAGCACAGATTGGAGCCAGGCAGGAAGTGCCTGGGTAAAATGTGGAGGTGAGCTGTGGTGGCGGGTCTGGGAAATGGTTTGAAGAGGCTGGGGCTTGTGAAGGTCCAGCTAAGTGGGAATGAAGGGGACAGGTCAGGGGAGACCTCCAAAGGCTGAAGTCTGCAGGGTCTGGTTGGGGTGAAGAGAGTTTTATTCAAGTTTTTGTTGAATGGTGAGCTGTGAAAGGTAAGGAGATTGTGGCTGCCTGGGCTCCTGGGTGGGGACTGACTACCGAAGGACTCCCAGTGGCATGCTGGGATAGCCGGTGAAGCGCCAGGGCAGGGGACCTTCATTCTGATGCTGGGCTGAAGCCTGGGCAGGGTGGGATGGAGAGAAACAGATGGGGGTTTCTGGTGAGGGAGGCTTATATTTTCATCGCGTCTGAGGTTCCTGGGCCCTGCAAACTACTTTTTCATAAACTATATTCGAAAAGTTTAAAGTGAACTCGTAAAGCCTATTTAACCCACAGTATTTCACTCATAATGGTCCATAAAGTCTATGAATCCACTGTGTGTCACAGCAGACCCCAGTACAATTGGTATGAATTACTCAGACCATGTCTTAGAATTTAATGTCTGTGCAAAAGTTCATTGCAAATTCCAAGTAATCAGCTAGGGACATGATGGTCAGCTGGGGACTCTGATAGGAAATGGTTACACTGTGTGCCCAGGGAATGTTTACCTGGAAAGCACCTGTTCTATCGCAAATGACCAGATATAATTTGAGTTGGCAAATGAAAAAAAGTAATTTCCTTGCTATAGCTTGTATTTTTGTTTTTATGGTTTAGAATTTAGAGCACACGTCAAATATTTTTTTGATCAAAAATTTCTTCCTTATAAATGAAATGAAAATAGACTTCTCTGATAGCATTTGCTGTCAATGTCAGTTCTTGATCATCAGCCTTTTAAACTGGTCCTACGATTATTATACTATCCTGGGATTTTAGAGTCAGTGGTTCTTTTTTTTTTTTTTAAAGAAAATTTTTTTTTTAAGATTTATTTATTTGTACATACAGAACAACTGGGGTACAGGCCAGAGGCTCAGGGGTGGTGAGAGGCTTCACCAGAGACAGAGTGGGGAGCAGAACAGGCAGATCGATGAAGTACACTGCTGAGGGGAGCAGCGGGCGGGTCAGGAGAGGTCTGCCACGCCATATGGTCACCTCCCGGGCAGGCGGGAATCGAACTCATACGGAAGTGGCTTCAGATTCTCAGTGCAGTGCTTTAACCCGCTGCGCCACCAGGGAGGGCCGCAAGTCATTCTTTTTATCTGTGGCTTTAAAACAGAATATTGTTGGACTGACAATTGCTGTGGGTGTCACAGAGCCTGGGTTATAAGGCCCACAGTGATTTCTGTTCTGGCACCCACTTTCAGGAACTAGAAGATGAGAGCTTAATATTATCAAGCTTTCTGATTATGAACATTAATAATAAATACCTGATGTTTTTATTGCATAATTTGAAAGATACAGGAATACTAAGTCTTTATCTTGACTTTTTTTTGAGAATGCTTATCTCATTATTGGTGATTCACATTTGTTATTAATGAAGTAATAAAAAGTTTAAAGTATTTTATAATAATAAATAAATTATTTTAAATGAATATACAAAAGGGGTTGGTGTTTTCACTAGACTGAGACTTATAACTTGGTGTGCTGTACTGGTAGAAAAAAAAAGTTCCCAGGACAAATGAAGCCAGGAGTTCTGTTTTATTTCTGTCGAAGATTTCTTGGTCCCAATATCAAGAGGATCCTCTCTTTAACACTAGTTTAGCTCTGGTCCTGTCAGTCAAAAATCAGTTGTTGAGCCCCTCGTGGAATGGATAAGTAAGGCCTCCATGCAGGGCAGAGACAGATAAAACTTTGTTAACAAAACCAAGGCCCCGTTTAAAACCAGAAATAGAGTAAATATTTAAACAGGGCATAAATGTCCTTTGCTGTCAGTTTGGTGCCTATGATACATAGACAGGGGGCCCCTCTGTGTAAACCACGTGTAATGATACTATAGGTGAATTGACATAAGTGAGTTAATTTCCCACTGGATACTCCTGGTCATAGACACATCACCAAACTTCTAAATAAAGACCCAAGACATTTTCTTATAAAAAAAAAAAAAGACTTATTTACTTATGCATACAGGTATAGGGTATAGGCCAGGGGT
>NW_004567119.1:34760241-34763411 GCF_000260355.1 Condylura cristata
GGCAGGCGGGAATCGAACTCATACGGAAGTGGCTTCAGATTCTCAGTGCAGTGCTTTAACCCGCTGCGCCACCAGGGAGGGCCGGTTCTATATTTTATGGTTATGAGAGGCGCCTCCTATAGACTGTGTGCTTAAAGGCTACAAAGAACTCAATCGTGAGTATTTGAAAAAATGCATCCTTCTATTTCTATAGAGATGTCATTTCATTTCTTATCCTTGTGATTGTGATCACCCCTAACATTTATTAAATTTACTTAACAAATATAACATTTATTAAATATTTACTGTGTGCCCAGCACCACACTTTAAGAACCTCTCATTTAGAACAACTATTACCATTTTGCAGCAAAAACTTATTCTGCCCAGTCTATGAGGGAATTGTATGAGCCTTTATTCAAGACTTTTTTTTTTGGTCAGTCAACAAACATGGTACCGCCTTCATGTAGTAGGGGAATCTATTCTCAGGGAGAATGTTCTGGGAGAATCTTCATAGATAAGATGGACAAGGAAAACTCACAGGAGTTTGCTGGGTGAAGAGAAGGAGAATGTACTCACAGAGGAAGCATAGAGAGTGTGGATAAGAGCATGGGGTTTCAGGAATTGAGAGGGGCTGGGTATGGCTTAAGGTGAGAAATTGACTGTGAAACTGCTGAAAGATGAGGCTGAAGTAACAACAGAAGTCAGGGAATTCTAGGACCCTCCTGCAAAACAACAAACAATACAATACTTAGGAACATTAGCCCTTTGTGCCAAGGCCACTAGAAAACCATTGAAAATTGGTCAGATTTGTATTGTCTAATCAGATTTCTGTTGAAAAAACTTTGGCAGTGGAGTAGAGAGGTGGGGTAGGTGGGGTCAACGGTGAAGGGGACTAGTTGTGGCATGAAGGTGGTCTGGACTAAGGTTGTGATCTTGGGATCAGAAGAATCCAAGATTCAGGCCTCTCTGGTGATGCAACAGGTTAAAGCACAGCACTATGAAGCTGTCTGCAGGCACTGCAGCATGAGCTCAATCCCGGCCAGGGAGCTGACCCACATGGCACAGCAGACCTCTCCTGACCCGCTGCTCCCCTCAGCAGTACGTCTGTACTGCTCCCCACTATGTCTATGACAAAATCTCTCACCTCACCTTCCCACCCCCACACCTCAGGTCTGTACCCCAATTTTTGTTTTTTTTTTTAAAGATTTATTTATTTGTGCACACAGAACTGGGGTACAGGCCAGAGGTGCAGGACTGGTGAGAGGATTCACCAGAGACAGAGTGGGGAGCAGAACAGGCCGACCAACAAAGTAAACTGCTGAGGGGAGCAGCGGGCGGTCCAGGAGAGGTCTGCCACACCATGTGGTCACCCCCGGGGCAGGCGGGGATCGAACTCATGCGGAAGCGGCTTTAGATTCTCAGTGCTGCGCTTTAACCCGCTGCGCCACCAGGGAGGGCCCTGTTTTTGTTTTTTTAAAGAAGAATCCAAGGTTCCAGAGACCATGTGGTTTTTAGTCTGGAAAGTATGTTTCAAATTTTCGTCCCTGGAATTGTGGTAAGGCAAGGCTCAGATGGGACGCTTCCTTTCTTAGACGTAACAGAGGACTCTTAGGTTAGGGGGCACCATTGCGCAGGAGATAAGACTGCAGGACTTGGTGATGTGAAGCTCAAGGGGCTGGGGTGTGTGAGTGGATTCAGGTTCCAGCAGAGAAAGAAACTTAGGAGAATAGTTTATTCTTCAACTATTTTTAGAAATATGGCAAACTGGAAAAGCTATTGTTTAATATGTGCCAGGAGCTGAGTACAGACTGTACAATTGTGAAGTGCTAGATCTAGGTTCTCCTTGTTTCTACTGGACTGTCGCTGCTGTGTTAAATCGTTTTACTGATTGCTGGTGTTAAACTGGCTGATGCACCGCTCTCCACTGTGGCCTGTGGCCTGCACTGTGGCCAACCGGCAGGCTCACCGTCTGCATTTCCTTTCAGCCTCCCTTGCTATCAGCTTCACTCTGTTTCGTCTCTTAGGGACATGATAACGCTCATCGGTCCTGACTGACCACATGGCGATACCAAATATTTGTCATGATTTTTTTCTGGAATGTGCTATCTTTCATTAGCAAAACAATCAAATTCGGTGGAAGGTTCATATGGGAAAAAGTAAATATTGAGAAGCTTTACTTGTCTTCCAGTTTTCTAAGCCTGGAGGATATTTTTAGCTTGAAAATAGCAGACTTAAAGATAATAGTTGATGGTAACCCAGTAGGGTTAGAGATTCTGGAACTCCTTCTCTAGACCAGCCTCCAGGGCAGAGTCTGAAGCCTTGTCCCCGAATGTCTCCACCTTGGACCAAACCTGACAATGGCTTTGTTACCTTTGATTGTGCCTCTGACCAAACCACTTTAATATAGTGGATTTAGATACTGCATTTCTAATCATGTTGTTTTGAAAATGATCATGCTTCCTTACTTTTAAAATGCATTCAGTGTTTTAAATAATGTCTGAATGTTTTTTCTCTACTGTGGAATTGATCTTACTACCAACCAGGGAGGTTAATGGGTAACTACTACAGGCGTCTGTGCAGGGAGTTTCTTAAATCTGTGACTTCTATTGAGGGTGGGGGGAGAGAGCATTAACTAATTGCCTTACATTGTCAGTCACTTTGGGGACCTGCAGCTTCTTAGGGTGCTGCTGCTTGTGTCTGGTCTTGTTTGCTCTGGAGATGAGGCCATCTGTGGAACAGAAGAGAGCAAGGAAGCCAGCCTTGAGGGAAAGGTCCAGCTGAATGAACAAGGTTCCCTTGTGTCACTTGGCTGGGAAGACGGTGTGAGGTGCCTGATAACTGAGCCAAGTCTATTGCTGAAACTCACTTGCTACTGAAGTGGAGAAACTGGAAATAGTAAAAATAAAACAGAAAGACTTCCTGATTGTGGTGAAGTATGGAATGTGTGTCCTCATTTGTCTCCGTTGTCCACAGCTAAATAATAGTTCATCAAATCTTGTCTTACCAGTGCTGATATTTAGAATGCAAGCCATCATTTTATTAACCAGATGATAGTGTTTATCTCATGAAACACAAAGGCAGAATGGTTTATGCTTTGTGCTGCAAGTAGTTTTTTTTTTTTTTTTTGGTAAGATTTATTTATTTGTGCTTAGAGAACTGGGGTATAGGTCAGAGGTGCAAGAGCAGTGAGA
>NW_004567119.1:34764857-34768096 GCF_000260355.1 Condylura cristata
GGGCGGGTCAGGAGAGGTCTGCCCCCACATGTGGTCACCTTCCTGGCAGGAATCGAACTCATGCTCCTGTGGCTGTGATTGCTCCATGGTTCTGTGCCTTAACCTGTTGTATCACCAAGGAGGGCCGGACCCCCCCCCCCCCCCCCCGCCCCCCCCCGCCAAGGCACTTTCAATATTCAGCAATCTTCTGTTTTCACTCATTCATTCATTTTCTAGCCTGCTTATTCTAGCTCAGGGTTGTGAGTCGTGGGAGCTGATTCCCACAGCTCAGGATGAATGAAGAAGATACGTGAAGGAAAGCCCTGGATGACATGCCCATAACAGGAGGAAAAAAATAAGGCTTGGTTTTTATAAACCATTTCTGGAATTGTTAGTTGCCACATATAGTCTCACCTAGCTAGTTCTCATAGTATCATGGATACCGTGATCTCCTTAGGAAATAGGAAAGCTATTAACTGCTTCACTCTAGAAATGACTTTTGGTTGAGCTCCTCATAGTGCCCAACACAAATCTGATCGCATTTTACTGAGTACCGAATCCATAACAAATACTTCCAGGATGTTTTTGGTAAGATCCAATAATAAAACAAAATGTGGAGCTCCAGTCTCTGGCGCCTGGACAGTAAGAATCTCAGATCAGAAGTTATGGGAGCAGGATAAAGCCTCTGAAATCAGGAATGGGTATTTAAAAAATCATATTTTGTAGTGATTTTTTTTTCTGATTAAAAATGTCTATTGAAAAGGAAAAATACTTGAAAATATAAACAAGATAATAAAACCATCCATAATATCACCACCTGGAAATAACCATTTTGAACTTCATAGTTTTTGAGGGCATTTTGATACATACACACATACACATACACACACACTTCAGTAAATTGCCATAAGGTAATTTTTAATTGGCTCTGGTTGTAAACCCCCCAAAATGTTAGTTGACTGGATTCTAATCACTTTCTTTGGAGATGTTCTGTAAGCATAGCTTTTTTCATTAGCATCCCCCACCGCACTCCCCCAAATTTTGTTATAGTTAGTAGTTAAGTACTTTTTCCTGCCTTCATACCACTTAGGCCTTTAATCAGAATGACCCTATTCTCCTGCTCACTTTTCTCCTGCTCTCTTTTCCTGTCATGGAAGGCAACCAGAGTCAGGCCAATCAGAGTTCTTGGATGGGATTTTTTTTTAATAATATAATAGTTTATTTTTACCTCAATTTGTGCCTTTTTTCATCTCAGTTCCAATCCCTGTGGGCTTCCCATCACAAAGTCACCCGTGTGGCATCACCATAGTCCAGTGCACTTCCCTCCCACCTCTACCCCCCCATTTTTGACCCCATTCCCCACTCCACCCCTGTAAAATGTCTCTGGTATATAGTTGTTCATTATTATTATTCCCACCCAGTCCCCGGTCCTTTATGCTCCTGCTATGAGTGAAAAACCATTTGGTATTTTTCTTTTTCTTTCTGGCTTATTTCTCGAAGCATGATCCCTTTGGATGGGATTATTATGGGCCCAAAGAGCTACTATGCTAGGCTGGCTTTTTTTCTCTGGGACTGTTGTTCCTACGATGGTGTCACCAGATCTCGGCATGTTCTCTCTACCCTGAGATTAGAGCCAGAGTAAATGAAGTCAAGCGGAGGGAAGCCCAACTGAGCACTAGAAAGTGAGATCTGTAAGCCCAAAGCTGACATTTGCAAATCTGATCACGCTGGGCCTGGGATGGGACCTGGTAAATTCTTTTTGCCGAAACTGGTGTGAGATGCACTTCTGTTATTTGTAGTGTGAGGAGGTCAGACTTACACTTGGTTTTTCCAGGTTCTTGATTCACCATCTTCCAGATTGTACAGTAGAAAGGTTTTCCCAGGTTACAGTCTGAAGCCCATATTGAGAATCCCTGTCTTTATCAGACTCATATGACTTGAACATCAACACTTCAAATTTTCAGTTTTTCTAACTTTATTGATTAAAACTGAAAACTTACTCTGTTTTTCTTTAGTTACTCATGAACTTCTTAGTTAATGTATTTATGAAATTGTATTTTGTATTGTGTGAATTTTCTGTTTTTATTCACTAGCTCATTTTCTTTTATTGTCTTAGTTTTTATTCTCACTCTTTTTAAAAACTACGTTAACCATCTTAAATATACATTTTGGTAGCATTAAGTGAATGGACAATGTTGTGCTTCTTTTTCTTTTAATCAATTTATAAAATCCCTTTACATATAAGTTATTTTAAAGATATTTATGGCAAGCATTTTCTTCCTTTGGCATTCAGATGTTTAAAACTGTTATTATAGTCATTTAAATTGTCATTTTTGAATTCTAGGTTTAGAAAAGGTTCCCCAACAAAGGTAGATAAATTTCACATATCTTTCCTCTAAAAATTTTGTTTCATTTTTTTGCTTTTATTTTATTTATTTATTTTTTAAAGATTTATTTATTATTCATACAGAACTGGGGTACAGGCCAGAGATGCGGAGGGTGAGAGGATTCACCAGAGACAGAGTGGGGAGCAGAACAGGCAGATCGACGAAGTACACTGCTGAGGGGAGCAGCGGGCAGGTCAGGAGAGGTCTGCCATGCCATGTGGATCTCCTCCGGGGCAGGCGGGGATCGAACTCATGCGGAATTGGCTTAAGCTTCTTAGTGCAGTGCTTTAACCCACTGCGCCACCAGGGAGGACCCCATTTTTGCTTTTATTTTTATAGTTGTTATTTTACTTTATTTATTTTGGCACAGAATGGAGTTAAACCTCCCCTGTACAGGATGGAGGCACTGGAGAAGGCAACAGGTCCCAATGTGGGCCTTTTGGAAATTTGTGGGTGCATTTTTTGGGGTGTCACAATAAGGAGGGGCTGCTGGCATGTAATGGGCAGGGAATGAGGGTACCATCCCTCTTGGCTTCTGTGGGAAAGCTGTCCAGAGTCCTGCCACACTTTTCAATGTCTCACTGAATATAACACATTATAACTAGAAGTCACTAGTACTTTAGTGCATAATCATGCCAACAAATATCATAAGAAATTACAATAAATAGTCAATAATACAGAATCTTAGTATGAAGAGGGAAATTTAAAGATATTTCTCTTGATTTATTGAAGTATAATTGACAAATAAGATTGGGAAACATTTAAAATTTACACATGATGGTTTTGTATAAACATGTTGAAGTTTCCCCCCCATTGAGTGATTAACACACCCCATTACCTTACCTATTTACTTCTTTAGTGTGTGAATAAAAA
>NW_004567119.1:34768852-34775277 GCF_000260355.1 Condylura cristata
GGGAGGGAAGTGCAAGGGATTATGGTGATGGCACACGGGTGATTTGGTGATGGGAAACCCGCGGGGATTACAATTGAGATGGAAAAAAAAATGTACAAAATGATATAAAAATAAACTGTTATACAAAAAAAAATATTTGGGTTGTCATATGTGAGAAACCCTAGTGTGAAAATTTCATTGTAAACTTATTTCTGAATTTTCAAGTTGCGTCTCTTTTTTCAGTCTTTCCCTGATATGGTTTCTGGAAGTTCCCCAGGCAGTCTCTCTCTTGTCCACTTTTCTTTCTTTCCCATTCTCTACTCTAATAAGGATTCTTAAGCCCTCGCCACTGTATGTGAGTCTTGACATTTGGTGGGATTTCACAGGAGATACAGGTGTGGACGACCACAGACATGTCCTTAAGTGAGCACAACAAGCTGCAGTGACATGGATTATAAATCCACTTTCACTTAGCTAAATCACAAGTCTATGTGCACCCACCCTTAAATGACTGAGTAACCCTGGAGGAATGTGTGTGGAGGGATAGACCCTGTCCATGCTGTGAGCCGTGAACACCTGCTGGGGGTGCAGGGACATAGGGGAAAAAAAAAAAAAAAAGATCTGCAGAAACCAGAAAAAAAATCTCATGCTAGAAATGTAAATAAAAGATCACACTGCTCAGGCTCTTACCTCCGATATCATCTAAAACGTGTAAACAACGAAAATGCAAATCACAAGGACTAGGTGGTGATATGAATAAAAGAAATATTGAACAAGAGGATGATGAGCAAAAAGCAAGACAGATGGCCCCCAAACAGCAATATCCCAACATCCACGCAAATAAAATAAACATGCCATACCTCAGGCTGGCTGCCTGTGGGGCTAGGAGGGAGATGGAGACTGGGTGAGTCGGAGGGTCAAAGGGACTTCAAACAAATGAGAGAGGGCACCTGTATGGGTCAGTGGTAATAATGTGCCATAAACTGACGAGTCTGATGGGCTCCATGCTGCAGAAGTCAAACAGGAACTTCCCCTGGGGCAGCTGTGAAACAGCAAGGGGGATAGAACCTTCAAGATCTGCCCTGGATCTGGATCCACTTTCCCACAGAGCATCATTTCAGGGTGACTGCCCTGAGCCACAGCCCCAGGAAGGTGCTGAGGAGGGGCGGAGACCCATCCTTGATCTCCGCCTGTGGTTCCCCAGACCTGACTGCAAGGACTCAGTCTGGTGTTACCTGTAATAACCCTTGGGGGAGGAACATCCAGGCTGGTTCTGCACTTCTAGGAGCTCATGCTAGGTGAGCATATTCGCTCTTCTTTAGTTCACTTAAACAGTGACTTCGGACTTGGGAAATTAAAATGAATCGATGGTCTAAAAGGACTCTGTTATTTTCGTGACACTGATACTCTCCCTAGGATGAATCTAATTCTGGCTTTCCTCCTTATTTTCCCAGGCTTGCTTTTTTTTTTTTTTTTTTTTAGCAGCCGAATGCACTTATCTTTTGAGCTTTGAACCCTGTCCCGGTGGAAAAGTAATTTCATTTAGGTAAACAGTCTCCAGAAATAGATTCTGTGAGTAGACAGCTTGTTTGTGATAACTGGGCCTGCCTGCCATCCGACTCCCTAGCTGACCCCACAGGCCACAAAGACTCCCCCTCTTCCTCCAGGGTCTCCCCACATGTGCTACATTCTCTCACAGTACAGAGACAGATGTGTCCTGCCAGGGCGGAATCCCAAGTGCAGGGAGCTGGCCCTGTATGAGGACCTTGACTGCCTTGACTGCCTGGATGCTGGAAGACTGCGGGAACGTGTGCCCAGTTCTTCCCCGGAACTGCTGCTCTGTAGCTCATTACAGTTAATGAGGTACTACCATTTGCATGAGGACTTTTTTTAAAAGATTTATTTATGCACACAGACCTGGGGTACAGGCCAGAGGTGCAGGGGTGGTGAGAGAATTCACCAGAGACAGAGTGGGGAGCAGAACAAGCAGAGCTACTGAAATACACTGCTGAGGGAGGCAGTGGTGGGTCAGGAGAGGTCTGCTGCGCCATGTGGGTCACCCTTGGGGTGGGCATCAAACTTGCACTGAAGTGACCTGATAAGCTTCACAATGCTGCGCTTTATCCATTGCACCACCAGGGAGGGCCTGCCTGCATGAAGACTCTTTTTTAAAAAAGATTTATTTATTTATGCACACAGAACTGGGGTACCAACCAGAGGTACAGGGATGGTGACAGGATTTACCAGAGACAGTGGGGAGCAGAATTGGAAGATCTACTGAGTACATTGCTGAGGGAAGCAGCAGACAAGTCAGGAGAGGTCTGCTGTGCCATGTGGGTCACCTTTGGGCTGGGGATCGAACACGCACTGAAGCAGCTATGGCCAGATTTGCAGAGCTGCGCTTTAACCCGTTGCGCCACCAACGCGCATGAAGACTTTTTAAACAAGTGTTTATTACCTGGTAATGACAATAATGTATTTCTGCCTAAAATCCAGTAATGGGTGCCCTCCCTGGTGGTGCAAGGGGTTAAAGTGCAGCACTATGAAGCCATCTGCAGCTACTGTGGTACTAGTTCGATCCCCGGCTAGGAAGCTGACCCACATGGCATAGCAGACCCCTCCTGACCGGCCCACCCGCTGCTCCCCTCAGCAGTGTACTTTGTCGATCTGCCTATTCTGTTCCCCACTCTGTCTCTGGTGAATCCTCTCACAGCCCCTGCACCTTTGACCTGTACCCCAGTTCTGTATATGTAAATGAATAAATCTTTAAAAAATATATACACACAGGCCCTCCTTGGTGGTGCAGCAGGTTAAAGCACAGCACTGAGAAGCTAAAACCACTTCAGCATGAGTTCGCTCACCGCCCAGGAGGTGACCCACATGGCGTGGCAGACCTCCCCTGACCCACCCACTGCTCCCCTCAGCAGTGTACTTCGTCGATCTGCCTGCTGTGCTCCCCACTCTGTCCCTGGTGAATCCTCTCTCCACCCCTGCACCTCTGACCTGTACCCCAGTTCTGTATGCACAAATAAATAAATCTTTTAACAAAATACACACAGCATAACATTGATCATTTTAACCACATTTTATGTATGTACTTCAGCGATACAAGTGATTCAAGTTGTTATGTACCTGTCAGCACCCAAACTCCGAACCTTTTTCATTTTCCTGAACTGGAAATTTGTCCCTATTAAACTCCCCATTCTTCACGCTCCTCATTCCTGACAACATCTGTCTACTTTCTGTCTCTATGAATTTGATTACTGGAAGTATCTCCCGCACTTTTGGTTCCTTTTCATTTCATCAGGCTTCCTCCACGTGGTAATCTGACCTGCATGCCACTCCTCTTTCTGTGGATTCTGTGAATTGCATTCCATGGATATGTTCGATTTTATCTGTCCATTCTTCTGTTGATGGACATGTGTGGTTGCTTCTGCATTCTGGCTATTGTGAATGATGCTGCTATCGACTTGAGCTTGTACCTCTCTGTTCTGGACCCTGCTTTCATTTCTTGTGGGTCCCTGTCCAGTCCGGGTCCCCTCGCCTCCCAGCATCAAGTGGTAGCTCTGTGCTCATTCTGTTGAGGGCTACTGCACTGATTTCCATGGCACTGTACACTTTTTGCTCCCATCCGGCACAAGGGTTCCAGCTTCTACACATCTTCACTGACGCGTGTTGTTTTTAATAACAGTCATCCTAATGTGTGTGAAGCGGAATCTCATTTTAGTTATTTTTAAAAGGTTTTTATGTTAAATAAATAAATACATACATTTAAGAGCTGGGGTACAGGCCAGAGGTGTCAGAGGGGGAGAGGATTCTCCAGAGACAGAGTAGAGAGAAGAACAGGACTGAAATCCAATGCTGAGGGGAGCAGCAGGCAAGACAGGAGAGGTCTGTTCTGCTGTGTAGGTCAGCTCCCTGGCTGGGGATCGAACTCATGCTGCAGTGGCTGTTTCCCTAGTGATTGGTGATGGTAACATCTTCTCATGTGTTTAGTGGCCGTTTTTTTATATCGTCTTTGAATATCTTTATCTTGAATGGCTATCCAAGTTCTTTGATCTTTTTCAAAAAATTGGATCTTTTTGTTATTGAATAGTAGTAGTTCTTTTAATATCCCAGATATAAAAAGACTCATTATCAGATACATGAGTCTCACATTTTTGTCCATTTCTGGGTAGACTTTTTACTCTTCCAGTTTCCCTCCATGCATAAATGTTTTAAATTTAATGTACTCATTTTACCCATATTTTATTTTGTTGTTGTGCCTTGGTGTCATGCCCAAGAAATCATTGCAAAATCCAGGTCCTGAAGCTGTCGTTCTGTTGGAGGTTCTTTTGACCCATCTTTTTCATCATTTGCGCTTGTCTCCAAGATCAAGTATAGATTCCTTATCATTGTACTTAGGACTCTTTATGACTCACCCCTGATGAGAATGCACCCTCTGAATTATTCAATAGATATTTATTGAATAGGACCGTGTTGTAGACACTGGGAACAAACCACAGGAAAATCTTTGTTCTTACGAGTCTTATAATCTAGAGAGGAAACACAGATACTAAAATAAATGTATAAATAAACCATACATTTATATACATCTAAAATAGATGCCATATAATTATATAACACATTAGATATTTAAATTTTGATCTTCAGAAGGTGGAACAAAATTAGATTAGAGCAAGTGGAACAAAATTAGATCAGAGCAACAAGGATCAGAGGTTCTTGGGTAGTGGGCTAGTTTGCAATTTTAAGAAAGTAATAAGAGTAGGCCTCTGAATGAGAGATATTTAAATAGAATTAAGTATTTGTATTTCAAAATGCTTCTATTCTGAAGTGGTAATGACATGCTTGGGATGGGTGAGTCAATGGGGAGGAACCTGTGCTCTTGACACAAAGAGCCAATGTGTCCAGGCCACCCAAAGGTGGGCAAAGAGGTGAGTGTGTTGGGAGGGAGTGAGAAATAAGGGAGAGGGAGAGGGAGGCAGGAGAAGAGAGAGGGAGGGAGGGAAGAGGGTGTGAGTTCAGCAGTTGTGGGGAGACTAGCAGGTCTCACGGGACTCTAGAGACCACAAAAAGATTCTTGAGTAAAGTGTGGAGCGGGGGAGCATCATGGTCTCACACACATTTATAAGTCTCATGCTCGGCCTGTGTTAAGTATTTGTTATAAGGGGTTGAGGGATGGAAACTGAGAAATCTGTTAGGAGGTTGTCAGCATCCAGTTAAGATGGTGGTGATTTGGGTGAGTGGGTGAACCATGATGGTGTGAGAAGGAAGGTGCATTAGGGCTGAAATCCCAACCCTAGGGTCTACCTTTTTGCTAAGTTGTGGTTCACATTGATAGTGTGGTGTGCCACGTGGAAGAAACTAAGACCCTCACAACCTAGGAAGAAAGTACTTTCAACATTGCTGATTGGTTTAGAAAGAAGCTCTTCTACTTCATGGTTTAGTTTCTTGTAAGCTAGAACCTCTGTAGCCCTAGGCCCCCTCTGTGAGGGCCTTAACCACACAGTTATCTTTTTTTTTTTTTTTAAAGTTTTATTTATTTGTGCATACAGAACTGGGGTACAGGTCAGAGGCTCAGGGGCGGTGAGAGGCTTCACCAGAGAAAAAGAGGGAAGCAGAACAGGCAGATCGACGAAGTACACTGCTGAGGGGAGCAGCAGGCGGGTCAGGAGAGGTCTGCTGCGCCATGTGGGTCACCTCTGGGGCTGGGGATCGAACTCATGCGGAAGTGGCTTTAGCTTCTCAGTGCTGTGCTTTAAGCCGCTGCGCCACCAGGGAGGGTACCAACCTGTTGTCTTATAGACCCCTGGGAGAAGGTGGAGCTACTGCAAGGTTGCCTGCCAATGCTCTGTGGAAGTAATATTATTTCTGTCACTGTTATCTGTAAGGGCACAACAGTGACATTGAATAGTGTGCGTAAGGGAGAGACCTTTCCCAACATCCAGCTCTTTACCTAAGGTAACAGTCAGGTGATAAACGAAGTCAGCAGTGAGATGAGGTACTGTGTTCCTCATAACTACTAGTGTTTTATGTTCCACTTGAGCGTCACAGGATCAGGGACATGAGCCCTGGGTTAGATCAGTTATGTACGTCAGCACTGCGGCTACTGGCCTTGGGGTACCCTAGTAGGCATCGCCCACTGTAGGTAGAACATTTCCTGGGAGCTGTCCCTTGTAGCTGACAACCTTAGAGGTGGCAAAGACATCTGATTTACACATCTATTTCTACAATAGCAGTAAAGACAATTGGCCCTCCCTGGTGGCACAATGGATTAGGACGCAGCTGCAAGCTGGCCACAGCTGCTTCAGTGTGATTTCAAACCCTGCCCCGGGAGGTGACCCACATGGTGCAACAAACCTCTCCTCACCCGCCCGCTGCTCCCCTCAGCAGTGTCTTCATTGATCTGCCTGTTCTGCTCCCCACTCTGTCTCTGGTGAATCCTC
>NW_004567119.1:34775377-34817559 GCF_000260355.1 Condylura cristata
GATCTGCCTGTTCTGCTCCCCACTCTGTCTCTGGTGAATCCTCCACCACCCCTGCACCTCTGGCCTGTATCCCAGGTGTGTATGCATAAATAAATAAATCTTAAAAAAAATAAAGGCAACAATTTTTAAAATTTCCCCCATTAACTGAAATAGTGGATAGCAGCTTTCACAGATCAGTGCTGTAAGGAAGCCCCGTGGTTGAGGGAATGAGCCCTCACTAACGCTTTCTGCCTCCCACATAGCTGGGCTGCAGTGAATTGCCTGTCATCACTTACTGCTTAGTTTGGCCCACAGTGGCCTGGCATTAAAATGGGGAAGCACAGGGAATGCTGATTGGAGAAAAAGAAGTTAATAAGAAGTATAAAAATTATAGTAATTCTGCCAGTTTACCTCAAGATGTTCTCCATCAAACCTGCAAGTGCATTAATCTTATCTGAATTCTAATGTGCTCATTAAGATACTGCTTGTTCTCAAAAATTGGTGGTGAAAGGGGAAATAAAATGATAATTATATCCAACTTAGCTCTTCATTTGTGGGGATTTAAAACCACCTACATGGGCAATGGGAAAAGATTTCCAAATAGCAACGTGGAGCCTTTTTTTTTTTTTAATTTAAAAATAAAACAAATATAGCAAATATAATTTAGCAGAAAAAGTAAGATTCCAGACAAGTGGTCTTAAAGGCAGTTTGCTTTTTTATTTATTTGTGCACACAAGAGCTGGGGTATACACCAGAGGTGTGGGGGCTCACCAGCTCAGACTGGGGAGCAGAACAGGCAGATTGACTGAAATCCACTGCTGAGGGAAGCAGTGGCTGAGACAGGAGAGGTCTTCTGTGCCATTTGTGGGGCACCCCACTTGGATGGGGATCAAATTCGTGCTGCAGTGACTTTAGATAGCTTCATAGTGCTGCGCTTTAATCCCTTGTGCCACTAGGGAGGCCCCCAAAGGCAATTTTTTATCTCTATTAGATGAAGTTAAATGTATTCAGGCTATTTAATGTATATTTCATCCCCAAAGCAAACATAAATTGGTACTTTAAAATTTATGTGTTATCAAATCATGTTTTTGATATAAATATTTTGTTTATGTTTTGAGATATGGTCAGTTAACAGCATTATGCATAGGTATTATGTACATATGTATGCATGTACAAATAAACCTCCACCAGTCTGCTGGGCCCCCTTAAACATTCCCTCTACTTCAGCTCTACTCTACAGTCAGATTCCAACTGTTTCTACAGTCAGATTCCAACTGTTGGTTTTGTCTGTTCCTGTGCTTTATTTCTTTATGTTTCACACACAAATAAAGCCATTTGGTATTTGTCTTTCTGCTTTCAACTCATTTTAATTAGCACAATCACCTCCAGTTACATCCATGTTGCTTCGAGTGGCAGGGTTTGTCCTTTTTATAGCTGTGTAGTATTCCCCATGGATGGGTATCACGTCTTTAGCTAGTTATTCATCAGTGGGCTCTTGGGTTCTTTCCATATCTAGGATATTGTAAATAGTGCTGCAACAAATATAGGTGTACATATTTCATATATATATAAATGGTTTAAATGTTAATTAAATATATTACTCAGTGAGAAAATGTCATTTTTATTGTTATGTAAGTCATATACTTGCATCAAATATATAAACATTCTTTAATAATAACTAACAAAAATTTTTTTCTTTCCTAAAAGAATTCCTTAATCAGATTTCTCACAAAAGTAACATAGTTACAGAATTCACGAGGAGATATATACAACTGTGCAATGGATTTGAGATTTATTCCAAGATGGTAAGAAGAAAAGTTTTGGCAGAAGTGGGGAGAGGGGTGGGTGAAATGGATGAAGGTGGTCACAGGTCATGGGGCTATAAGCCACAGTGGTGACTGTGGTTCATAATACCCTCTGCATTTTTCAAAGGGGTTGAAACTCTGCTCTGGGAATCCATGGAACTGAGCTCTGCAGGATGAGTGATAATATTAATAATAGCAAAAATAAATATTTCAGTAGATATCACTTGTTGCTGGGTGTTCCTCTGACAGGAATAAAAATACTGGTTGTTCAAGATTAGCTCAGACAAGCTCAGGGTTGGGTGGTGGTTACCATGTCCTTAGAATGAGGGGACAGCATGAAGAAGGGCCCTGGGATGGGAGGGGATGCAGCACATTTGGGGACCTGTGTCCAGTGTTGCTGGGGTGCAGAGAAAGGAAATGGTGGGGATGAAATGGTCTGCTTTGTAGGGCCTTTTATTGTCTCTTGCAAGATTTCTTATCACTGAGAACACAGTGATATGATCAGAATAGCACCTAGTACAGATAGTTCAGGGTGCTGAGTGGAGAATAACCTGGAAAGGCCCAAGGTGGGGGTGATGGACCCAGTAAGGGGCATCATGAAATAACAGTAATGTAGGCTCAGGTGAGGGCATGAAATGAAGAGTGGGGGGCACATTTCAGCAGCACTAGGAGATAAAATCTGCAGAGTTTATGGAATAGAGATCCTTATTCACTAGCTTCTCTGTTGACTATCAACATTTTACAACTCTCTCCTAATCTCTATGTTAGACTTTCCAGCAGAGACACAGCTTGGCGCAAGAAGCGGTTTTCTGGTTCAGAAACTCCTCTTCGGGGAATGGAGAAGAGCCTTACTCACTGGTGAAGGTCAGTGCCGTGGCCCTGAAGGTCATGAGTGAGTGGGTGACTGGACAGGCCGACATGAACAGGACAAATATTAGCACATTACAATTCCACAGTTCAGGTATTGAAAACTCCACATGTTTTTGAAATATTAGCATTTAGGTTTCCACGAAGGAATCAATCAAGTTTGAAGGACGTCTTTAGTGCTAGGAGCTTCTTCCTTCAGTGACTCAGGATTGATTTCATGTTGTTTTCCCAATGGATTAGGTCCTGGGAGTTAAGGGTCTGTTCATGTAATGTTCTCTAGTCTTAGAAGCTGTTTTTACCTGAGTGCATATTAAACTTAGGATGAGTGAAAATTTAAGGGAGTTTAATTAACTATCTTCTGTCTTTCTATTTTGTTTCCCAAAGATTTATTTCTTTATTCATACAAGAACTAGGGTACAGCCAGAGGTGTGGAGGATGAGAGGATTCACCAGAGACAGAGTGGGGAAAAGAACAGGCAGAATGAGTGACATACACTGCTGAGGGGAGCAGCGGGCGGGTGAGACAGGAGAGGTCTGCTGTGCCATGTGGTTCACCTCCCTGGCCAGGCATCGAACTCTTGCTGCAGAGGCTGCAGATAGCTTCATAGTGCTCTGCTTTACCTCCTTACACCACCAGGGAGGGCCCCTGTCTCCTGCTTTTTACTTTAAGCCTTTTGGGATATATTAGAACATTTTAGATTAGGAATAGTTTGCTTTTGGGAGGTTTTTCCTGAGCATTTAGAATATTGAATTTCCAAATACCATTCTCTGATTATGATTCTGAGATTTCAATAACATTTAATAAAACTTCAATATGCAGCTTTTAAATATAAAAATGGAAGACACTAAATTTATAAGGCATTTAAGTCAAAGTATGGTTTTCCTATTGAAAAATGATATTTCCTACATAACTGTATGAGCATCATATGAGTATGTCCTAATTTCCTAGTGCTATTGTAACACAGCACCGCAAACCAGTTGGCTTAAAGCCAAGACACAGTTATTCTCACACAATCTGTTGCACTGGGCCCAAATCGTGGTGTCACAGGCCTGTGCTGCCCTCTGTCCCCCACCCTGGGATTCTCTCTTTTTTTTTTTCTTAAAGATTTTATTTATTTATGCATACAGAACTGGGGTACAGGCCAGAGATGCAGGGGCGGTGAGAGGATTCACCAGAGACAGAGCGAGGAGCAGAACAGGCAGATCGACGAAGTACACTGCTGAGGGGAGCAACAGGAAGATAGTAGAGGTCTTGACTCCATGTGGGTCAGCTCCCTGGCTGGGAATCGAACCCTCACTGAATAGCTGTGGCCAGCTTGCAGTGCTGCGTCTTAACCAGTTGCACCACCAGGGAGGGCCCCGCCCTGGGATTCTAAGGAAGAACCTGTCTCCTGCCTTTTCCAGCTTCTAGAGCTGCTTCCCTGGGCTCATGACCCTTTCCTCCATCTTCAAAGACAGCAGGGAGATCCTCTCTGTTTCCCTCCTCTTTTGTCCCTTCTGTGGCAGATCTCCCTCTTAGGACACTCGGGATGACACTGAGGACCCACCCAGTCACTCCAGGCTAACTGCCCATTCAACATCCAGTCACATCTGTGGTGTCCGTTTTCCCATAGACAGTGACACCCCACCCCGTGCCCCACTAGCTTCTCCAAGCCATTATCTCCCTTCCATAAAGTATAGACATTGTAAAAAAAAAAAAAAAAAAAAAAAAAAGTGGCCAAAAATGCTTACAGTTATCATTCTAATCTTTCTAGGTGTTGTGAGTTCAGTGACTAAGCACATTAACGTTGTTCTGTCGTCACCACCAATTAATGGTCTCCACAACCCTTTTGTCTTTCCAAACGGAAGCTCCACGCCACTGGCACCACCTCCCACTCTCCTTCCTTCCCAGCGCTGGAGACACCATCTAACTTTCCCGACTAGTAACTTGACGACTCTAGGTTTTCCCATGTAGGTGGACTCAAACAGTATTTATCCTTTCATGGATCTATTTTTAGATGACAAAAACAAAAACACAAAAAAACAAAAAACTTTATCCTAAAGCAGATATTCTGAAATTGTTTGATTTGTGGTATAAATGTGGGATTCTTTTTTTTTCTTAAAGATTTTATTTATTTATGCAAACAGAACTGGGGTACAGGCCAGAGGTGTAGGGGTTGCTAGACTCAGCGGGAGACCTGACATCTATCATTCCAAGAAAGAGCAAGAATATGAACAGTTTCTTCAAAAAGAAACAAGAACAAAATAGGGTTGATGTGATAATAACACCATTTGTGAAAATGTTTCCCAGTTCCTCAATTTACACTTTTGATTTCTCTGTTAGAAAAATTGGGACTGGAGGGCCCTACCTGGTGGTGCAACAGGTTAAAGCACAGTCACTGCCGTACGAGTTGGCTCCCCTCCAGGGAGCTGACCCACGTGGCGCGGCAGACCTCTCCTGACTCACTGGCTGCTCCCCTCAGCAGTGGATTTCAGTCAGTCCACCTGTTCTGCTCCCCACTCTGTCTCTGCTGAACCCTCTCACCGCCTTGTACCTCTGGCCTGTACCTCAGTTCTTGTTTACATAAATAAATAAATCTTTAAAAAAGAAAGAAAAACTGAGGCTGGAATTGGCTTCCAAGTACAGGTTTAGAACAAATAGCTCCAGAATGAACCAGAGGGGCCTGTATTCCTCACAGTGAGGCCTGGATGATGGCTCAAGCATGCGCTAAGAAGGCTCTTGTGACTGATCAGTTACATGAGAGGGCAGATGGGAAAATTGTTCTCACTACCTGACTAATCCATGCAATAAGTAAAATAGACTAAACATGATCCTTCCCTCAATTTTTTTTCTTTTTAAGATTTATTTATGCATACAGAATTGGTGTACAAGCCAGAGGTGCAAGGGCAGTGAAAGGCTTTACAAGAGACAGAGTGGGGAGCAGGACAGGCAGATCGACCAAGTACACTGCTGAGGGGAGCAGTGGGCAGGTCAGGAGAGGTCTGCCACACCATGTGGGTCACCTCTGGGGCTGCGGATCGAACTTATACTGAGGCGGCTGCAGCCATCTTGCAGTTCTGCATCCTAACCTGTTGCGCCACCAGGGCGGGCCCCCTCAAATCTTTTTAAAAAGTACTAATGCTACATCTTAAAACAACTAGCAACAACAAATGTTAGTGAGGATGTAGAGAAAAAGGAACTCTCCTGCACTGCTGGTGGGAATGCAAACTAGTCCAACCATTATGGAAATGTACTTGGAGATTCCTCAAACTGCTAAAAATGGAGCTTCCATATGACCCAGCAATCCCGCTCCCAGGTATCTACCCAAAAGACACAAAAACACTGATTTAAAAACCTGCACCCCCATGTTTATTGCTGCTTTATTTACAGTAGGAAAGACATGGAATCAGCCCAAATGCCCGAAAGTAGATGACTGGGTTAAAAAGATGTGGTACATATACATGATGGAATATTACTCAGCAACCAAAAAAGGCAAACTCATGCATTTTGCAGCAACATGGATGGAGCTGGAAGGGATCATGCTTAGTGAAATAAGCCAGAGAGGAAAAGAAAAATACTGGATGGTTTCACTCATAGCAGGAGCATAAAGGACTGGGGGGTGGGGGGTGGAGTGGGGAAATAATAATAATAATGAACAACTATCTACCAGAGGTATTTTTCAGGGGTGGAGTGGGGAATAGGATCAAAAATGGGGGAGGGGCGCAGTGCATGAGACTATGGTGATGGCACATGGGTGAATTGGTAATGGGAAGCCCACGGGGATTACAACTGAGATGGAAAAAGGCACAAAATGATGTAAAAATAAACTATTATATATTTTAAAAAGCACTAGTGCTGAATTATTTGGGATAGAACATCCAACTGGAGGTTATTTTGAAATGAAAAGTGGAGATCTAAGTTTTCATTGATTGGCCACCTGCTTACTCGTTCCCCGCATGCGTTCCACAGGCACTTGGGCAGAGGGCTAGGCCGGCTCTGGGATTCAGCCATCAACAAGCAGGCAAGGCCCTTGCCTCGGGGAGCCCACATCCTTTTGAGGTGAGAAGAAAGAAAAGTAAGCAGGCGGGAATTGATTATGTGACTCAGGTGTGAGAAACTGTGCCTAACATATAAGTAACCATGACTGTGGCTGGGGGCAGACGGGACTTTTATTTTAGACAGCAGTCCTGGGGTAGCCAAAGACACAGTCTCCCAGGAACCAGTGGGCTATCAAATGGGAGGAGATTTTGTGTTCAAGGGACAAGGTTTAGCGGGAAGGACTATGACAAATTTGAACCCTCAGCAACAGTCAGTTCCATGCGTTCTTCTGTTCATCTGTCTATATTTATCCATCCATGCATTTATTTATGCATTTCCCCTGTCAAAAGTCTTTTGGGACAACTTAAAAGCCTACACCTAACAGGCTACAACAAATAGATGAGAAAAAGGAAGTAATAAAAAACATAAAATTGGGAGAAGATTGGCATGCAAAATGCACATCAGAACTATTTATTAGTTCAGAACCTCCTGGTGGACAGAGTAGAGACAAAAATGTGATCAGTTATGTGATTCATAGTGGCCACGAAAGAAAATCAGCTGTTTTCTTAGAAGAAATATTTCACAAGGTCCTGAGAGTGGAGACAAACTTCTTCATGGAGACTGTGGTGGTTTTGTGCTGTGTCAGCTTGGCCAAGTGGACCCACAATCCTGAGCATCCCTTTCCTGATGTGTCTCTGAGAAGAGCACGTTTAGCTCCTGTGCTCTCAACAGCTCCCAGGACCAGCGCAGGCCAGGCCCACCATGAGGAACAGTAGCATCTGCCTTTCAAGTTTCTCCAGCCGTTCCCCGCCTCTACATCTCAGCCTCTAAGTCCCCTGCACAGGGCTTGGGGGGGGGGCTGGTTAGTGACGCTGATCATTCAGTCCCCCCCAGCTGTGTCGCGTCTAAGTCCTGTAATAAATCCCTTAGTCCACAGTGCTGATCGTGATTCTGCTGCCTAATCAAATCTCACTGAGACGCATCTCAAGGTGACACTGAGTGGCATGATGGAAGTCACCCCCATAATGTCCCTTCGCAAACATGATGACGGGTGGGAATCTCTGTCAGGGAACAGAGGACACAGCCTCTTCTGGGTTGGCTGCTGTGTCAGAGCACCCTCGGGTGAACCGAAGAGGACTGCTGCCAATCTCAGTGCCCCAGACTTTCAAGTCGTCCTGGGAACTGCCATGTCCTGCTCAAAGCCTGCCAGCCGCAAGCCCGCTGGGCACTCAGAAAGTATCTGTTGGGACGGGAAAGTTCAATGTTTATTTTAATGAATTAAATTTTAAATTAAAAAATGGAAATTATTTTAAAAAATGGTAACTCAGGTCTGGGAAAACTTGTAAGTATGGCTCAGAACAACTTGCATGTGAGTGTATGTATTTCAACTTTAAATTTTATGAACCCTAAGTACATGTCAAATTTCTGATGAGATTTGTATAATTCAAGTTGATACAAACTATGACTGAAACACACTGAATTTTGAAGACTTAGTATGAAAAAACTCACAAAATTTTACATTAATAATTTTTATATATCACACGTTGAAATAACCATATTTTGGATTAAATAAGATGGGAGTTAAATTTTACTTGTTTAAGATTTTATTTATTAATGCATCCAAGAACTGAGGTACAGGTATGCCTCTGTCGTGGGAGCGACTGAATCCTCCTGAGATGTGGATGGAATTACTGGGACACTTTGAAGACCTGTCCCGCTGTACCTATCCTTCTGAGCCACCTTTTTCGAGGTAGGCTTCTTTTTCATGCTGTGAGAATTGTTTTTGCAGAATCTATGACATGAATGAGTGGCAAATGTACAATAAGCTAAGAAATACATGTTACCAGGGAAACAAACAAACAAACAAAAGTTAGCTATCTCACTTTCTTCTCAAATTTTATCAGAGAATTTTAGTCCCCGGATTTATTCTGGTTAGGACAGAGTTCATATTTAGGGCAGTTTTCCTACACTGGCCTGAGGCTGGTCAGCTTGAAACCTGGGCTAAAATGGTGGGAGCTTTGGAAAAGAGTTAACGCTTCCCGCTGGGGCCAGAAGTTGCTGCTTGTGGGCAGTGGCTCCCGGCTACCTCGGGGAGGTACCTCAGGAGGCTGAGTGGGTGTCTCCCTGCTGGCTACCGAACAGCACCCAGGTGGCTGTGGAATGTTTAGAGGGTGCAGCGCGGGTGGAGTTTGATGGCCGCTGGGGTTGGAACGCCAGAGGCATTTCCCATCCCTCTCCTTTTTATTTTTTATTTTTATTTATTTACTTATTTTTAAAGATTTATTTATTCATACGGAACTGGGGTACAGACCAGAGATGCGGAGGGTGAGAGGATTCACCAGAGACAGAGTGGGGAGCAGAACAGGCAGATGGATGAAGTACACTGCTGAGGGAGCAGTGAGCAGGTCAGGAGAGGTCTGCTGCACCATGTGGGTCATCTCGGGGGCGGGGCTCGAACTCATGCTGAAGCTGCATTAGCTTCTTAGTTCTGCGCTTTAAACCCACTGTGCCACCAGGGAGGGCCCATCCTCCTTTATTACTCCCTTGGCACCGACGTGCAGAAGCTGCTTGCAGGCAATGCAAGCCACATCAGATGGTGCGCATTTTAGCACCCACCACCCCTGGCCCAGTGGGGTCAAGCTGCAGGCAGAGGCGGGTAGTGGTAGAGACTGGTAGTGGCAGCGGCAGTAGTGGCTCCTGTACCATGAAGTCGTGGGCATGCACTTTCAGGGCTTCAGGGAACAGTTTGGGGCCCCACTGTGCCAGCTTCAAAGCGATTGCTCCCTGGAGCCCATGAACCTGCCCTCAAGTTACAGCAGGTGAGGCCTGCGCAAGCCCTTTTAATAGCTGGTGTCTGGTAAAATAGACCAATCGGGTGTGAGCTAAAGGAACCAATGGTGTTCATCGGCTTTTCAGTTAATTAGTCTGCGCCAAATCGGCTGATTGGTTCTAAAATGGTCCAGTTGGTCACTTAGAATAGAAAATGGGCCAACCAAGGTGGGCCCCCGAAAGAGTTTAGAAGGCAGGCAGGCGCGCCTCAGACGGCGGCTGAAGGCTGCGGCTTCCTCTCGGTTGCTCAGGCCTCGCCTGTGACCGCCTCCAGCTGTAGCGAGTTGAAATCTGACTGCCGCTCCCGCCGCCGTGAGCTGCAGGCCCTTGGTAGCTGGATGGTGCCATCTTGAGCAAGCCACCTTTTGTTTGGGACTTCCGGACGCCGTGGACACTGTCTGGGGTGAGCTAGCTGGCCACTTAAGCTTTAGAAACTCTTTGTTTGCCCTGATTGTTAAATAAGCCCCATTGTTCCCTGACTGAGTGGTCTTGCAAATGCCAGCCTGGGTGAAAACCCAGACAGTGACCTGTTGGGCACTTCCGTCTGAACTGCTGTAGCACCCCTAAAGCTCAGTTTCTAAGGCTCTCAAAATTCTGGGTGTAAAAATGCTAATTGTTGCAAAGCGAAAGAGACTAGGACAGTAAGTGCTGACATGAAGTAAGCACAAATGATATGCAGATACATTGCTCCCGGCTGTAGTATTGACTCCAGCAAGACAGGCTTTGGTGATACTGCCCCTTTAATTGGAACTTATGGGGAGCAGAATGAGGTACTTGTGAGCAAGAACACCAAGGCCGTGAACTTCTAAAACTTTCTACACTGACAACAGAGATTTTTACTTTTAGTCATTCAGGCTCAGGGTTCTCCTGGGGTGGAGAGTGGGGGCGTTGACGCTGCGGTCCAGGCTACGCTTCTCTTGAGCTTCTCCTGAGCTTCTCTTCTGTTCTGGGGATCTCAATCAGTGATTGGAGAGACACCGTCCTTTTGGTCTGTGTGGAGGCAAAATAAATATAAGCGAGAGGGAAAATGGAGAGGAAAGGAAGTTATAAGAGGAGTTTTAAGAGGACCACTACTAGGAGTGGTCAGGGTGCCCCTGACATCACAAATCATTCATTTGACTGCCTTGTGGTTCTCTCATTCAGAGAGGATGTGAACAGGAGACAGGAGGACGTGGCCATCAGGGCTGCGGGAGGAGCTTTATGATGAAGGGATGTGCTTTGCGGAAAGTGCTTTCAGTTACAATTTTAAAGGCTTTTCAATGAAAAACATACCCGTTGGCCATGTGCTTCCGCCCTGTTTGTCCCTCAGTTCACCTGGCCCCTTGGGGGTGACAGGTCACTCTGGGAAATAGATTATTGACTGTGCTAAAATATTACTGCTAAAATGGTAAGGCTGAGTCAATCCCAGAGAAATAAAATGGTGTTAACTCTAGTTACTTGGAAGTGTTCAAGCAAACAAATTTTAAACAAAGTGTTTATATATTTTCTTACTGGTCAAACAAATCAGGAACAGATCAGCGTAGCAGAGGAGTTGTTAGCTCCAGCGCCCCCCACAGGTCGGAGGACTGTCCCTGCCTGGCTGCTGTCTCGCCCTCCCAGGCCAGGACCTGTCCACCCAGAAGGCAGCATGTCTCCTTGAGTTAGAGGACAGAGGGACTAAGGCTCTGTGTGAGTGTTTAGCCACAGACGCTTGGAAGTTTTGCACTTTCTGTAGGGGAGGAAAAAGAACTAGGGACTTGGTTCTGCACCCGACATGTTCACTCATTCTGCTCCGACAGTTTTCAACAGTGCGTGCTGGTAGGCAAAAAGGGTGGTGGGTCTGTTGGTTTCCAAATGAAGTGTGCGTGACAATGCTGGACCTTTTGAGCTTCCTTCTCTATTTGATCGTTACCCCCTTTTATCTAGTTTTTCTTTTTTTGCACATGTTTAGAACAATCCCTTATTCACAGACCTGGTATCCAAGAAGCTCTGAAAGTCAGTTTGACATTTATTAGTCAACTCATCCTGAGCTGACCTGAGTTGATGTGTAGCTATTTCTAGGTTTTATTTAGCACAATTAGAATGAGTCATCAGAATAATCATACCTTTCTCCGCCATGATCTTGATGGGTTTCATTACGGGGTGCTGCCCGTCAGGTCCCTGTTGGGGATGTTATGTAATGGATGGTGTGTGCAACTTCTTGCCTTGTTAAAATCCAACAATTGATTCTGAGGATTTTGAGAAGGATTTGGAACCTTTAGCTGTATCTAATTTATAAATGTGTATACACACACACACATATATATATATTGGGGGCATGTTTGATGATTACTGGGAGCAGTTATTCATACTTGGAGTCTGAGAGAGACAGAAATGTGGGCCTAAGCATTATGGATGACGTGGAGATTTCCAGTCTCTTCCCTCTGTGATATGAAGGTGAAGTCACAGTAACAAGCAGAATCCAATGACTCACACAGCAGGGTGAGCCCATGGTAGAGCATTCCCCAACCCGCTTGTCCCTAAGAGCTCACAATGCTTACTTTCTACACTGTGCCTTAAAAAATGAAATTGGCACCATCCCCAAAGGCCTTTGCCAAGACACTTTCACCTTTGCCGTTATGCCAAAGCCTCCGTTCTGCCGAGGGGCTTGGACACCTGTCAACGCCCCGGCTGCGTGGTTGACTCCCTGGTGGCAGAGTGCCCTGTGCAGGGCTTGCTCCTGGAGTTTTTCAGGCGACTCTGGGGCCACCGAGTGTCATTCTGACTTCAGTAAGTAATGCCGGCAGCCCAGGTAGATGGATCTGACAGGGCCCAGGACTAACAGCAGCACAGCCGCCTCTCTCCAATGAAGGCTATACATCAGCACTCAGAATCTGCAGGAGCCGGAGAGGGTGACAAGGAATAACATCCCTTTCTCTTCCATCGACAGGGGTAATAACTCCTCGCTCCCGAGGGACAGATTGTAAAAGCCAATAGCCAGGAGCTGTGAAGCAGGGAGGGTAGAAGAATTGAAAATTAAAGAGGGAGTGGAAATTTTGCGTAAGGCTTTAGTGAGATGGAATAAACCATCAAACGTCAGTCTTTTAATTGCCTCATTGTTGACAGGGGGTTTGCAAGTGTTCCTTCTGATTGCTTAATTATTTTAAGCTGATTATTAAAATAAGCTCTATTATATAAATGTGGCTTTCTGCTTTGTGTGTATGTTTTACTGTAGATACTATAATAGGCTGATAGTTAATATCTGGGTCTTTTTGGTCTTCGTTGAGAAGTCTTTGTTGACAATATCTATTAAAATATCAGTAGGAAGAAGGATGCGTTAAAGTGCTTCAAGAGTTTAATCTGATGTCTTTATTCCTCTTGCCTGTCTGTGTTTATTGAAGCAGAACTTGAGGGTTCAGTTCATGCACAGCGCAGACGGTATTTTTCAAGTTAGTAAGAATTTCTGTTTGCAGGTAACTTTCAAAACGACCGAAATGCTGCTTTCCACGGCCACCAGCGGTAAACAGACAGTTCTATTCTAGAGGTCTGTAGTGAGCAGAGCTTCACATGAATAAAAGAGTCGGGGTGGAAGTGCGGCCCAAATGTTGCTCTGAATTAAACGGAGCACAAAGATTTCACTTTTTAAAACTCACGCCGGTGTGCAACGATGCCTTTGAACGCGTCCTGGGTTATCGGAAACCCACTTATTTAGTTTTTAAACTAGCACTGGTGTTTAGTTAAATCTCCTGCAGACTCAGTTCACTGAAGGTGACAGAAGTACTCACTGGAGCTCAATGAGAAGTAGACACGACAGTAAATTTTTCAGGCAGCGACAGGAGATCTTGTTATAGGAGTCAGAACGGGGGTCAGGGCAGAGCCTGTTGATGATTGAGGAAAAGCGAAGTAAATTCATCCTGCTTCAGGCACTTTGTCAACTGCCAGTAGCTTACCATTGAGAACTAGTCACCCGTCTAGTCTTACGGCCCTAGAGGTCACTCATTGGGTATAAATCATAGCACTGTGTAGGCGCAGCAACCCATTGCCACTCGGGCTGAAATAAAAAAGAGGAATGCTGCTTTCGGAATGGAAATGACTCCGAATATCCCACCACATGTTGCTGTTTAATGCAATGTGTGGCCAGATATTGATCTGGCGAATCAAGTCATTAAAATGTGCAGTTTTTGTTTATTGGAATGAAGCAATTAAATGGTTCAGTTATGCCAGACCTTACCTTTTCTGATGAAAACTATTGATTTCTTGCCACAGCTTTATAAGCGACAATGTTTTTGATTACTCTTGACAAACCTCCTTGGAGTGTTAATTAAAATTGTACCAGATGAGCAGGTGTGGGAGATCATTAGATCCCGGGATCACACATCTACACTTCATATTTTGCAGCCTTGCATAATGAATAGGGCACAAGAGGGGGAAAACAATATCTTCATCAGCAGAATTAGCATCTTCGCTTTTTAAAAAAGTAGGTGACATTACATTTTATCGGACGGATGCTTTCGAATCATTGGCTCACTCCTACCACTACGTTTGATCAAAATTTGCTTTTAAGTTTTCTGTAATTTTTTCCATATCTAATGAGTTGTTTTTGTTCTGAGGTAGCAAACATTTAAACATACATTTACACAGAAAATCGAGGAATCAAATAAGGCTGTGCCAGTGCTTATGCAGATGAAGTCATGAATATTAATATGATTCCATTTAACGTTTTAAAAATCCCCTCGGTAAGAGATCTTCAGCGTGATCTTAAGACATATTTTACTGCTTGTTTTTTTTTTTTTGGACCTGCTTGAAAAACTAGTATTTAGGAATATACTCTCTTGAACACTACATCTTATTAATTTATAATCACATGTTATCTTGCAGCTATTATAAAATCGTTACTTTTTAAAAATTAAAAATGCTCAGTGATATCTTTACAAAGCACAGGCAAACCATATTCATGTTTTTTGAGAAATTAATGATCTTTGCACTCATGCTATTTTTTATGGAACTTGATTTAATTATTAGTTCATACTGGCACTGAGGTGGACTTTTTTCCATTTTTTTCATGAGGCACAGAATTTAAGTAATTGCAGTTAGATTTAAAATCTTGTGATCTGGTTTATAGTAGTAAAGACAGTCTATATTTCTCCGATTCAGAGGCCCTGAAAAGAACTTTAAGAGGTCATTTGGTCCAATCCCTTGCTGCCAATGTAGCTGCTTGAAAATGCACTATTTTCATTAGCTTGGAATTTTAAAAAGGATTAATGAATTTATAAATGCATTATTTACACTGCTCTGATCTTGTATATCTAACTGGAGCTAATGCATAGACTTTGAAATGATGTTTTTTAAAATTAATCTTAACTTAGTGGTATGTTTTATAGTTTACAAAGCATTTTTCCATTTATAGTTTTTCATTTGTTCAACAACCAAGTTCTATATCTTAGCAAAATCCTTTATGATTTTTAAAATAAACCTCTGGTTTAATTTACTCAGCTGACTTAGTGATATTTATGTGATCTAATTTTTGAAGGTATGTTGCTTCACAACCTCTGTTATGTATTGCTTCTGGAAAGTATATGTTAACCCTAAGCTATCACTTATATTTTGTAGGTAAAGGGAAATAGGAAGTTCAGATCAGCTTTCCAACACAGTTTACTAGGATTAAAATTTAGCCCACTATTTCTAACAAGTCTCACAAATAGTAATTGTATACTATTATCTACTGAAGCAAAATATTATAAGTAATACACTTAGAACAGAGTTGCAGGATCTTAGAATTCTAATCTTAGCACTGTATTTGTTTACTTCTACATAACAAACCACCCCAAAATGTGGGGGTCTAAAACAAAGAAATCATTCTTTGTATATGGGTCTTGGCTTTATCTGGGATTCCTCAGCTGGGGCAGCTAGACAAGGGTCTGGAGGACCCACCTTCAAGATGGCTGGAGGCAGGGTCCACAGCCTGAATGTTGGCAAGTCCAAATTCTAGTCAGCTAGAAACTCAGCCAGGGTTCTCTCTGGGGTGTCTTCCAGCATGGAGGTAGGGTGTCCAAAAGGAGTATGCCACCAGGCCAAGGCAGGAGAACATGGCGTTAAAAAAATCCTAATCGGGTTCTCCCTGGTGGGCAAAGGGATTAAAGCACTGCATTGTGAAGCTCTCCCAAGCCACTGCAGCGTGAGTTTGATTGGCCAGGAGCTGACCCACATGGCGTGGCAGACCTCTCCGGCTCCCCTCAGCAGTGTACTTCGTAGATCTGTATGTTCTGCTCCCCACTTTGCCTCTGGTGAATCTTCTCACCCACCACACCTCTAGCCTGTACCCCAGTTCTGTAAGCATAAATAACTAAATATTAGAAAAAAATCCTAATTTCAGAAGTCACACAGCATTACTTCTGTCATTCCCTTGGTTGAGGTGATCATAAAGCTGTGTTCAGGTTCAAGGAGAGAGGCCACAGACCCCTCCCTTCTAAGAAAGACGTCCCAAGCTCAGATTGTCAGAGCAACTGGTAGAATGAGAGATGTCACCATCTTGGGATAATGCAGTCCAACCACAGAGAGCTCGTGTTCAACCCCTTTGTATAACAAGTTTGTTTTACATATGATTTTATTTAAGAGAAGTAAAAGGTGAATAGAAAAATCAAACAAGGTTCTAATAATTCAACTACGGTTATTCTTTAAACAATCTGTTGGAGTTGTGTTTTATTTGAGAAGTCGTTTTCAATAAGAAAATGAATATGAAAACGCTTTGAAAGTCACAATGTATAATGTAAGATACATTGAGAAATAAAAACCATGAATTAAGAAAAAAATCATAATAGTACCTATCTCACCATCCTTTGAAAATCAGCTCAATCCTGGTGAAAAAGAGCTACATTTTCAGAAAATCCTATGTGATCATTTTTGTGGTAGCAGTATGTTTTATTCATAGGTATTTGCTGTGGCAATCATGTTTGATGTTTCCTGAAGTAGAAATTGCTGGATTATAGAATTATGTACCAAGGATCTTTAAAAATTCTTCCATTTATCTAATAAATATCTGTTGTGCTTCTATAGTGTGTCAGCTTGTGCTCTAGGCACTTTAGAAGTTACTCTCAAAGTGGTGCTTTCACTGTACACAATAATGGATATATACATTTTATTTAACAGGAGTAATCTACTGTTCTGTGTGCTTTTAAATTTGTGAATAAGATTTCTTTAATTTGTGGTCACGAAAAAAATTAGAAGATGAAGGCAGTTTTTAAAAGCTATTGGAAAGTTTATCTTGCTCTTGGTACGTAATTAACACATAAATGCAACTTAGAATGTTTGGTATTAGTTGTTCAATAATACCCAGATATCTCTGAAAAAATAACTTTTTTTAACCATTTATTATTTTTAAAGACATGTTTGGGTTCTAATATGCCACTATAATAACTTCATATACTCACAATTTCAGTTTAGATTTTCTAGTAATTTCCAGCCAACACGTGTTGAAATATAGTATATTGTTCTAGGTATCTTTATACACACTGTCTCACTTAATCCTTAGGAGAAGCTGATGTGTTACGTCCCATTTCACAGACTGTGGGTCTAACTCATACCATCTCTTCCTTCAAGCTTTTCTTGACCTCTGTCATACAGTCCGTACATAGAAGGGATGTGCAGCAACTGGGTACTTGGGAGAAGAAGCCTGTGTTGTCTGACCTATGTATCCAGACTTAGGTAAATCATAGATTATGGTTATTAAATTTCTCCCCCCATTTGTTTACTGAAACCTGGGAATACTCCCAATACCAGAGGGTGTCATGAGGATTCCAGCAGGAACAGTCTGGGATCAACTCATAGGTACACTACCACGCTTCTGGATCTTCCCCACTAAAGTGAAATTCCATTTATTAAATCATTTAAAAACTGACATGACAAGAAAAACAGACCTATATTTTCATCTCAAGCCTGAATTGGGTTTGGAAATCATGGCCAATTTCTCTTGTTATAACACACTTAAAAGAATGTGTAAGGGCCCTCCCTGGTGGTGCAACAGGTTGAAGTGCAGCACTGCAAGTTAGCATCAGCCGCCTCAGTGCGAGTTCGATCCCCACCCGGGAGCTGACCCACATGGCGCCGCAGACCTCTCCTGACCCGCCCGCTGCTCCCCTCAGTAGTGTACTTCATCTTATCTGCCTGTTCTGCTCCCCACTCTGTTGGTGAATCCTCTCACTGTCTCTGCACCTCTGGCTTGTCTCCCAATTCTGTGTACATAAATAATCTTTAAAAAAAGAAAAAGAATGAGTAAATGCTACATACCACTTATTTTGCCCAAATGTCCAATTAAATACCCTCAGGGCAGCCACATCCCCAGTATCACCCAGGGGGCAGGACAGCAGCGGGTGCCAGCGGGACCAGCAGCACAGGTAGTTTGCAGACGTTCCCATAAAGCCCATTGGCAGGCGAGCGTGTGGGTGGGTTTCTCAGCCCTTCCTTTGCAGGGCACCAACTGTGCTTGTGGAAACTCTGGGTCCTTCAGTCCCTGCTCCCTCTCTGTAGTGGCCTCTCTCACTCTGGAGTAATTCTGCCCTGCAGCAGCAGGAGGGGCTCAAGGAGGCTGCTTTGCATCAAAGGGTAACCGAGGTGCACACAGTTGCCAGTCCAGAAGTGTGTGCAGGTGGAGAAAAACGTGCTTTTAGGGGATAACCGTTGCTTTTCCAACACTTGTTGCTTTGTGTTTCTGGGTGAGGCTTTCTTTGGTCGTGTTCTTATGGTTAAGCAAGCAAAGCCTGCAGTCTCCCAGGATGGGGGTGCATTTTATGCTGTCCTCCATGTTGAAAATCATCCCTGTCAGCCTGTGCTCTCCAGGCTGCCTGGAAGAACTTTGGCATAGTTTTCCTAGCCTTTCAAACACTAAAAGCAAAATTCTCCTTTGATAAAAAAGCCGGAGGACTTTGGCACCCAGCCATTAAGGATGCAGGCCACTCGGCTGCGATCTGACAGAATATTCCACAAAACACTGAAAAGTTCTCTTTAAGGTCCCCAGAGTGGACCGAGGCACTTTGCTTGTACTTAACATATATCAACTGTCACCCGGCGGCAGTCAGTGTTGACCCGAACACAATGGAACATCCAGATGGTCTAAACAAAGCGAACAAATGTTCACTGCTATTAAAAGCTGTTTACATCAACTTCCAGGATTTCATGTAGTGAAGTTTATATTGTGTCACTGCTGAGGTGCTTGGCTCTGCGCGCAGCGAAGACCAGTCTGTTTGAACCCTGCTGCCGGTGCTGCTAGGCCAGCTAACAGCAAAGTTGGGTGGGCGGTTAGGAAGTGGAACTGTGTCAGCGCAGTGCATCACAGACCTCAGAGGTGACTCGCCCCCATTCTGTTTTATTGATGCTCTCGGGCAGCCCAGACCCCAGGCCCCATAAACACAAAGCACACGCTCTCCTCGGTGGGAGTGTGTCAGGGTGGGTGGATGGGTGGCCCCTATCTGCCTCTGCAGAACGCCACCTCCAGCTTCCTCGGCTCCTCGCTGGGGATGTTTACGAAGTGAATGCTTTTGTATTCTTCCGCCTACACGCTGTGATATCAGATCCTGATTATTGGGGATGAATATACATGAGTGATAAACCTACATTTCTCTGCTTTTTCCTTTGGCCTTTTTATGGTGTCTCCTGTACAAATTCCAGAAGCTCCTCTGCCTGTTTTGTTAAAGATTTGTTGTGTTGCCATGCAGCATAATATGAATAGGTAGGATATCCACCCGATTTCATGTTAAAGAAGAATCTAGTAAGACAGTCCATGTATTCAGGCTTGTCAGTCATTCCTAATTTCTTCTGTTATAACATCCCTAAAAAATTGCTAAATACTACAGCACACAGGTTATTGATTTGCCCTAAAATTCAGAATAAAACAAGGACAGAGAAGACCCTCGTGTGTATAATAAGCTCAGTAATTAATTTAAGTAATGATTTTCTCTATTAGTTGATAGTTTTCATGGGTTGTGTCACTCCTAAGTTATATAGTCAGGCTTTCTGATGCACTTGTGGAGTTGAGTGAAAAATGTGAGTTGTTGGCTTCTTTTCTCCAGAAATAATCTTTGTTTAAGTCCCCGCCAGGGTGGGTATGGGATGGCATCAATAGTGGTGCAGAGCTGAGGTGTACCTGCAAGGTGATGGCTCTCCAGGAGGCAGATGTGGGCTGCGCTTCTGAAGGCGGCAGAGATGGCTTCCTGCAGTCTGCAGGGGACCTCTGGTAAATCAGATCTCATCTGATAAGGAGCAGGGTTTGATCGCCTATATTGTTATGGGTTCCAGACCTTTACATCATCACTGGGAATTCATTTTTAGCTCCTGTGTGTAAATGTAAGAAAAAATTACTGTCCTTAGAAAGGTAACCTAGAACGGGCGATTTCATCTCCACAAGGAGATTAATACACAAGAACAGGAAGGCCCTCCCTAGAGGATTTTCCAGAGTCCAGCTTTTTGTTGATAGTTTTGTTACATGCTGTGTCAAGAAGGCAGCGTGAAAGCTGTGAAAACATCATATAATTTGGATTAGGGAGATGATTTTATTGGTTGTTGGAATGTGTGGTATTTTTCGTAGCTCTCTCAGAGTATTTGGATAGGGTTTTGAAAAATATGGATGGCACAGATGTGAAAATAAAATAGAACAAAACAAGAGCTTCAGCTTTTGCCAAGGGTCAAGCTCTGTGCCCACTTTGAATGAGCCATTCCCAGTCCGGGTCAGGCCAAATGCAAGCCGCGCATTTCCTGTTTATGCTTGTGTGGAGTTCCACATCCCGGAGAGCTTGCCTTCAGCGGCAGGTTTTTCCGCACACCCCAGGAGATCTCTTCCTTAAAATGGCTCATTATTTATCATTTAAGTAAGCCATTGGAATTTTGTTAATTCCTGTTTTACTTAGCACATGCAAAATGCTATCATTATCTAGGGGAAGATAATGTTAACTTATAACTGTTACCCACAGTACTAATTACAAATTGCAAAACAAACCTGGTCAGAGAGTCTATGAGCTAGGGAGGAAGGATGCCTGGGCTCCAGGCCTGGGGTGTATAATTCGGGGGTAACAGGGATTAAAACCTGTCTGGTTATTTGACTCTGTGCTAGCAGTTTATCTTCACCAAATTGGTCAAAATTTGGAGATCTCTTTGGCAAGTTTAGCTTGTGTCATCTTTATTCTTTTTGCTTCGTTCTGCCTGCTGCATGCTTTGGGAGTCTTCATTTTGCCCCGGCCCTTACAGCCATGATGAGAAACTAGAGACACGATGAGAAACTAGATCACAGTTCATTTAGCAGCCTCCCTTGTCTAGGGTGCTTCATTATTGTAAATTAAGGTGAGATTTTTTTCAAAGATTTATTTATTTATGCATACAGAGCTGGGGTACAAGCCATGGAGAGGATTCACCAGAGACAGAGTGTGGAGCAGAACAGGCAGATCAACGACGACTCACACTGCTGAGGGGAGCAGCATGCGAGACAGGAGAGGTCTGCTGAGCCATGTGGGTCAGCTCCGGGGCTGGAGATTGAACTCATGCAGAAGTGGCTTTGGCTTCTTAGTGCTGTGCTTTAACTCACTGCACTAACAGGGAGGGCCTAAGGTGAGATTTTTTTTTTTAGTTTATTTATTTATGCATACAGAATTGGGGTACAAGCCAGAGGTGCGGGGGTGGTGAGAGGATTTACCAGATACAGAGTGGGGAGCAGAATAGGCAGATCATCGAAGTACACTGCTGAGGGGAGCAGTAGCGGGTCAGGAGAGGTCTGCTACGCCATGTGGGTCACCTCTGGGGTGGGCGGGGTTCGAACTCATGCTGAAGTGGCTTTAACTTCTTAGTGCTGTACTTTAAACCCGCTGAGCCACCAGGAAGGGCCTAAGGTGAGATTTTTTTAGCCATGGAAATAAAATTCCAGAACCTTAGGGTTTGGCTCACTTATTAAGAGCTATTTCTGGGGGCGTGCAGACACTCCTCAGCATTGCTATTATCTTACGGGCTAAAGAACTGCTCTCCCTTCAAGCCAGATGTGTACTGATTTACTTGTATTTATTCGATGATATGTTTTACTTTTCTAAAAAATTCTGATTTCAGTATGGTCCAAATTTAGATTTATGGAAAGAGAAATGACTTCTGGTTGTTGGCCCCTCCCACAACATCTTGTGATCTTATTTCATTCTAGCTCAATAAAAAGGATATCTTATTTTTATTTTCTTATTCCTCTGAAAGCTTACTATCCTTTAAAACATTTTCAAATTTCATAAAATCGTTTTGTGAATGTTATATCCTCTTTTAAATTTTAGTGACTTTTGGGGCCCTCCTTGGTGGTGCAATGTGTCAGTGCAAGTTCCATCCCCTCCCCGGAGGTGACCCACAGGGCACGTCAGACCTCTCCTGACCTGCCCGCTGCTCCCCTCAGCAGTGTACTTCGTCGATCTGCCTGTTCTGCTCCCCGCTCTGTCCCTGGTGAATCCTCTCACCCTCCGCATCTCTGGCCTGTACCACAGTTCTGTATGAATAAATATATATTTAAAAAAATTTTTTTATTGACTTTTAGAAAGTATCTGTTTCTAACCAGGGAGCCTAAATGCACTGCCAGTTTGCAGTTTCCTCCTGATCATTGACTCTCATAAGCAGGAGGCGGGGTCGTGGGCACAAGTGTTTCACAGATGAAAGTACAAAATGTATAAAATAAATGCAGGTAGACTGCTACTAAGAACGGTTGATGACAATGAACATTCTGGTTGAAACTTCTTCCTGATTAATGCCCTTGATTCTGTGATGGTTGCTATATTAATTCGTAATTTTTACTTTAATTATTACACTAAGAAAGATAATTTTGCCTTGCAGTCATTGATGGAGAAATCCTCCAACTCATTGCCTGCTGATTTATAAAGACCCCATGATTAAGGTTGGGAAGATGTGATTAAGCTGACGTGAGGGCTTCCTATAACATACCTGATATATGGGGTGCGAACAGTAAATGTGTAATAAAAAAATCAAGGGAGGGCCCTCCCTGGTGGCGCAGCGGGTTAAAGCACTGCACTGAGAATCTAAAGCCGCTTCCGCATGAGTTCGATTCCCGCCTGCCCCGGAGGTGACCACATGGCGTGGCAGACCTCTCCTGACCCGCCCGCTGCTCCCCTCAGCAGTGTACTTCCTCGATCTGCCTGTTCTGCTCCCCACTCTGTCTCTGGTGAAGCCTCTCACCACCCCTGAGCCTCTGGCCTGTACCCCAGTTCTGTATGCACAAATAAATAAATCTTTAAAAAAAAAAAAAATCAAGGGAGTGTATCCCAGTATAACTTAAAAAAACAAACCCGAAGACTCTGTGGCCTTTCAGAGAATTTATCTGACTAGGGCTGAAACACATTCAAGTCTAGGATTGTGTGGGCTTGACAGGCTCGTAGCTGCAATATTCCTGCACTTCTTGTTGGTTTCCCTGAGACTTGGGACCGTTCGTGATCCAAGTCTTGTGATCTGCAAGGGATCTTCTAGTTCCAGCATTGCATGATTTGGTTACTTTCTCAAATTACCTCCCCCTCATCTTCTGATACATACAAAATCTTCCCGACTGTCCTAGGCTTCTCCATCAACAACTTGGAGCTATTTATATTTAGAATACTGGACAGTGTCACTTACCTGTACCCTTTTAAAAAAATCAATTAGTTTAATATTTAATTGTGGTAACATTAGGATTCTCCCCACCAGGTATCACCTCCATGGGCACCCCCCTCCCCCCAAAACCCACTGTGCTCCCTTCTCTCTTGGTTCCTGCCCAGCCCCCAGCCTCTACTCTCTTTGGATTTTGTCCTCTTCATGAAAATTTTCAAGAATTATGTTGTTCTGTGTTATACATGGCTAATGGATTAAGAGGTAGTGAAAAGGCAGTCCCTACGCAGGCACTCCACAATCAGCCATATTTATAAACATAGCTTCAGAAAAATAGGGCATGATATTCTTTTGGCCACAGAATGACTAAACAGTGAAATCCTCCGAGCACCGTGCTCATGGGCTGTGACACCTTGGACACATGTTTTATCTATCGTCAGAAGAACATCCCATTTAAGGCTTTTCCCCATGGTAATCAAGGTGAAAGTCAGAGAAAAATGATATTCCCTTCAGAGGGTACATCAGGATGAACGAAACAGTTTCAGAAGACAGAAGACTTGCCTGCTGGATCAGTTCCCTTCTGTGATAATGTCATTTTAACTGAATTTGACTTTCCCACCCTCACCGCCAAGATATTTTTTAACTGTTTTCTTGAGAAAAGCCCCACTGCTAATAACTTTTGCATGGAGCCAGAAATATACAGTGTCGTCTTTTGTTATGCTTTATCTTTTTTCAACTGCTCGTTACAAAGATTTCCAAGATTCAGTTGGTTCAGTACTCACCATGTGATCATTAGTGATTTAGTAATGTGGTAGGGTCTGTAAAATAATTTTTAGTGTTCTCAGGCCAATCCTTAAGCCCTCCCTGGTGGCTCAATAGTTAAAGTGCAGCACTGTGACACTCTCTGAGCCCCTGCAGCTTGAGTTGATCCCTGGCCAGGGAGGTGACCCACATGGCATTGCAGACCTCTCCTGACGCCCCCTCCCCCACCCCCACTGCTGCTTTGTAGCATATTTCGGTGAATACACTGCCTCTGGCGAATCCTCTCACCCCCATACCTCTGGCCTGTACCCTAGTTCTTGTATGCATAAATAAACAAATCTTTAAAAAGTAAACAATGGTTAGTTGTAACCTTCCCTCTATCACCAGGTGCTCCTCGGCCCCTGAACAGCCACTGGCACATTGTTCACCCACTATGTTTATTTAGACCTACTATGTGCCACTCACTGGGTGCACAGAGAAGTAAGCCTGAGTCTAATAGGTTTCTTTAATGGTGGAGGCAGCACACTGAGGAGACAGCAGGATTAGTAAACTGGGCAAGGGAGGGCTGGCTTTTGATGCAATCAAGAGTGGGGGCGGGGGCGGGAAGTAAAACTTGATTGGTTCTTGCAGCGTGAATAGAAATTGGTCAGCCCACAATATAGGAGATAAATTCCTGGTGGAAGGAGCACCAGATACAAAGCATGAAGTTTTAAAGAAGGAACCCTGTTCCCCTAGGAGAGGAAGGAGAAAGGGGTTCAACCCACAAGGCCCAGGGCTTGACCTAAGAAGCTTTTAGGCAGGATGAGGCGGCCCGGGGGTGTTCAGGTGGTCAGGTGATGTGTCTGGAAAGAGGACAGTTTGATGGTTGAGAATGACATTCTGTGGGTTCAAATCCTGTCTCTGTCTGCCACCTTAATACCGCTGTTTTCCTGTCTGGTAACAATCTGACTGAAAGGTTATTTTGAGGACTCGCTGAGCTAGGACAGGTGAAGTGCTTTCCCGGTGCCCAGCACACACCGCAGTCATGGTCAGCATTGGTTACTGTTGTCATATTGGACTGGATGGTGAGATTCCTGGGGACAGAGAAGCTAAGTCCCCTTTTGTATTATCAGGGGAATAAATGATGGAAGTGTGAATAGAGGCAGTGGGGCAGGAAGAAGGTGCAAGCACCATGACCTGCGTGACAGTGTTAGGGTACAGAGCTGGACACCAGAGAAGGGGACGCAGGGGCTGGGAGGAACAGCAAGTTCAGTTTCCCTTTCATGTGTTGGCGCTACCTCAGTACCCAGACACCTGGGTCTGGAACATAGGAATAAGGTTCTTGCTGATGATGTAAATGCAAGCGTATCAGAGTATGGGTAGAAAGTGAGGTCACACGCACCAGTCAGAATACTGTGGGCTGCAAGTCATTGCTAAAATCCAGCTCAGAATGATTTAAAACTTAAAAAAAAATGTGACCATGGCAAAGAAAGCCCAGAAACAGGCACTGATGCCCTCAGGCTTGCGTCATCGGTGCCTCCAGCCTGATGTTGGAGACGATTCAGCCAATTCCACACAGCCTTCTCCCCTGTGGGGGCCTCAATCATAGGTCATCAGTATCTGAAAGGAGAGAGACCATGTTGGAAATGTCTTTTGTAAAAGAACAAGGCTCAGATGGCTTTCCCAGCCCCTGTACCTGAGGAGTTGGGACCCATGCGAGAGCTATGTGGTGGGGAGAACTGTGTTCCAGAAGTTCAGGAGGGAGAGAGGAAGGAGATGGATGAGAACTGGCATCCTGTCAGGAAAAGGGACGTGATAGGTGACCAACAGGCTGCCAGCTAAAGAGTGGGCATGTGTCCCTGGAGGAACTGTGGCACTCTGGGAAGTCCCAGGACAAAATCACAGGCAGCATCCAGACTTCACCAGTGTTTAGAGAAAAGAACACTCCTGGACTGTTTTGAAATGCATACGAACTTTTGTTTGACTCTGGTTCAACAGAGCAGAGCTGTCTTGCATGTGACAGGGTGAGTACAGAAAATTAATATAGGAGCTAGTCATTGGTCTTTGCTTCATCCAGTCCTGGAGGGTTTCACCTGGTGATTGTCTGACTGATGACAGGCTTTTAAGTTATGCCTTTCGTGGCCACTCTTCCCCCCTCAGAAAGGTCTTGATAGATCTTACAAGGGAGAAGGAACCGTGGGCTAAAGAAGGATGGAGTGTGCATTTATTATCACATAGAGGCCAAACTCAAGTGACTGGATCCCAAGATTCCAAATGAGACATTATGGTAAGGACCCTGTGAGTCCCTCTGTCAAGCATTTTCTGTGGGAAGAGCAAAAGCCACTTGTTCACAGCCTTGCAGCTCAGAGCGCAGGAATAAGCCCTGGAAAAGCACATCACAGGGGCGCTTCCTGGTGGCACAACCGGTTAGGGTGCGGCACTGCAAACTAGAGCAACCATTTCAGTGCAAGTTCAATCCCCTGCCCAGGAGGTGACCCATGTGGTGCAGCAGACCTCTCCTGTCTTGCCTGCTGCTCCCCTCAGCAATGTACTTTGTCAGTCTGCCTGTTCTGATCCCCACTTTGTCTCTCACCTTTCCACACCTCTGGCCTGTACCCCAGCTCTGTATGCATAACTAAATAAGTCTTTAAAAATGAAAAAGTACGGGCCCTCCCTGGTGGCGCAGAGGGTTAAAGCACTGCACTAAGAAGCTAAAGCCACTTCCGCGTGAGTTTGATCTCCACCTGCCCCGGAGGTGACCACATGGCGCGGCAGACCTCTCCTGACCTGCCCGCTGCTCCCCTCAGCAGTGTACTTCGTCGATCTGCCTGTTCTGCTCCCCACTCTGTCTCTGGTGAATCCTCTCACCCTCCACATCTCTGGCCTGTACCCCAGTTCTGTATGAATAAATAAATCTTAGGAAAAAAAATGAAAAAGTGCACCACAGGAGAGAAAGCTTGGCTTCGTCACCGGGGAGCTGGACTTTATTCTGAAGGTGAATGAGAAGGTCCCAGAGGATTTTAGTGGAGAAGGGTATGTGGTCAGAATTTGGGGGGCAAGATGATTATGAGATTTTACTATGAAATTATGGGTGGCCAAGAAAGCAGTTAGGAAAGCATTTGTCATAATCCTGAAGAGAGATTTTTTGAGGGCTACTGTGTGGGTTGTGAGGATGGAATGGGGCGAGTGTGGGGTGGGGAGCGTGGGTTCCGACTCAGACATATTTGGGAGCTAAGAGGATTGCCTGCTGGTTCTGGTCTGCCAGGCGTCTGACCTGTGCGACCAGGGGCTGGTGCCTGTTACCGAGAGGCGGAGTTTGGACAAACTTGAGTTAGAGGAAGCCAAAGGCAACCAAGTCAGGGGGCCCAGGTGCATACCCAGGGCTCGGGGCTCAGGAGAGAGGGCGGGAGAATCGCTTGGGCTTCGGGCTTCCCATCGAGTGACTCAGGCGGGTGGAGAAGCCTGGGCTGCTCACCCTGATTGTACTTGGTTCTTGAATTGGGTCTGAGTTTATCCTCAAAAATTTTCTGACATCTAAAAGAAAAATACCAGATAGTTTCACTCATAGCAGGAGCATAAAGAGTTGGGGTGGGAGGGAGGGGAGGAGAGGTGGGGGGAGAGAAAATAATACTAATAATGAGCAACTATATAGCAGAGACATTTTACCGGGGTGAAGTAGGGATGGGATCAAAAATCGGAGGGAGGGAAGTGCACTGGACTACAGTGATGTCACACGGGTGACTTGGGAAGCCCACGGGGATTGCAGCTGAGATGGAAAAAGGCACAAAATGATGTAAAAATAAACTATTATAATAAAAAAATTAAACAACAGATTTCTGACATCTGTCCTTTCTCAGGGTCCAGGGTGGGGCTTTGAATCTCAGGGTGAGCATCCCCTCTCCCCCCCCCCTTTGGCCCCAAACCCCAAGGTATTTCTTATGTTATTCTCATCACCCTGGGACTCAAGAGTTCCAGAACAGAGACCCAAGGGTGTCTAGAGACGACACAAAGAAGTAGGAAACGCCAGAAGGGACAGAGAAGGTCACCACCAGGTGAGATGGTGGCTGAGGAACCAGCAGATGGTGCCCCGGGACAGCCTTGGTGGTGACTCTGCTGAAGACTTTGAGACCAGGCACGAGGAATCCTCCCAACCCTGCAGCCTCCACGCAGAGGTCAGGAAGTGCCGCTGTGAGGATGCAGCGGGGCAGCGGGCCCTTCAACGTCGCCATGAGCTTGCTGGATAGAGGCTGCACCCTGACATTCACACAGAGCAGACTGTGGAGATGTTAGTGCAGGAGATATTCCAGGCCGTCCTCCCCCAGGGGCTCAGAGGTGCGGCGCAGAGGTGTCAGCTGGGCTCACAATCACTGGCTAAGTCTCACCGTCCAGCTCTGCTTAGTCTACTTGGAAGGAAGAACTGGAGGTCTCTCTGCTGCCAGACCCATCTGCAGGCTGGGGATGGCTCAGCCTCAACCCCTTTGAGCTTGCCTTCATCTAGTGATAATAAGAATCACTTGGGCCCTGCCTGGTGGCGCAGCGGGTTAAAGCACAGCACCGAGAGCCACTCCAGCATGAGTTCGAGACCCCACCCTGGAGGTGACCACATGGCATGGCAGACCTCTCCTCACCCACCCGCTGCTCCCCTCAGCAGTGAACTTCATCCATCTGCCTGTCCTACTTCCCACTCTGTCTCTGGTGAATCCTCTCACCGCCCCTGCACCTCTGGCCTTTACTCCAGTTCTGTATACTTAAATAAATAAATCTTAAAAAAAAAAGGGCATCACTTGAAGCCCATGCCTGGACAGAGGCAGCTCTAATTTTTGGACTCTGAACTCCAGGAGGCGCGTCTCTGCGCTGTTGCTGGGACTGGGCCTGCTGCTTGCTTTTGCTCTGCTGAACGCCTCCTCCTTTGCACTTGGTGATGCGCTTTCATACAGCTTTCATGTAACCAAAGCAATCCTGGCTGCACCTTTCCAGATTCTTCATTCTTGCTGTGGTGGCGGGACTAGAAGCTCCATAACCCCTCCTGGAATTCATTCGGGATGTTCTGGAACAAGGAAAGTTTGGTCTCAAAAAAAGTTCTGAGACCTCGTCTGCTAGCGCTGTGGGGAGTAAGTAGGGGAGAGGCAGGGTTGTCGTACTGGTTGGCAGTGACAAGCGACAATCTGGCAGCTCTTTAAACACGGGAACCAGCTTAAAGGCCCGACACAGGAGGTGGGGGTGAGCCTGGGAGTGTGTGAGTCAGAGCCTTCCTTGGACACTGGGGAGGCACAGCCCGGCGGGCCTGGCCCTTTCACGCCAGCACCCAGCTGCTGTGGCCCTTGGCTTCCTGGCTTCTTCCCCAGGCATCCTTCTGGGGAGGAAGCAATGGAAACAACCACCAAGATAAATGATTAAAATTTGACTCTTTTGCTTTCCTTTTAGGCTCATTTTCACAAGGTTGCAATTTTTGAAATGCCCTATTTTCAAAAGCCTAAGAATATCCTATTTATTGCACTCTCCCTTGTCAAATGAAAACTTCTTGCCGTTCAAGTATCTCTCATCAAATTTGGGGATAAATAGACTTCTCCACTCACCACTGACAACTGTGTGAGGAACAGCCCTGTGATATGATGGAACTCCATTGATTTTTCATAAAAGTTTAATAAGATGATACAGGTCAAAAGCTTTGCAAAGTTTGCTATAAATTTTAGTGAGGAACTGAGCAAGATGTAATTGGATAAGAAAATGGAAATGAAACTTGTTTAAGTGCAGGGGAGTTGATGGGGGAATAATGAGAATGAGGCTCCCCTCCACCATCTCATGGTATTTTCCTAATTAAACAGTTAACCCTTGAGTACCAGGGAGCTTTGGCCCTAGCCTGGTCTTTGTCACTGCTGAGTTAATATATTCTATTATCCATCCATTTTTTAAAATGTCATTTAAATTAATCAGTACACTTCAGTGGTGCAGATTAGTTATGCGATCAGTATGCTTTGCATTTGAATCAATTTCCAGGTTGTGCATTGGATTTTGTTGTTTAATATTTGAGTAAAGCATAATATAAATCACCTTTAAAAAAAAAACAGGCTGCTCAATTTTGAGTACCTGTAATTTATGTAGTATTGACTTAGTTAACTTTTTTAAATGAAGGCAAACTTATTTCAATTTTATATAAGATATTTCTTAAAGGATGACTCTGCTTTTTTACTTTCATCATGCATCTTAAGATTTTTTTTTTTTTTTTAAAGATTTATTTATTTGTGCATACAGAACTGGGGTACAGGCCAGAGGCTCAGGGGCGGTGAGAGGCTTCATCAGAGACAGAGCGGGGAACAGAACAGGCAGATGGATGAGGTACACTGCTGAGGGGAGCAGTGGGCGGGCCAGGAGAGGTCTGCCACGCCATGTGGTCACCTCCGGGGCAGGCGGGAATCGAACTCATGTGGAAGCGGCTTTAGATTCTCAGTGCTGTGCTTTAGCCCGCTGCGCCACCAGGGAGGGCCCGCATCTTAAGATTTTTAAAGACTGTTTGCTTGCAGTAGTCTTGGAAACAACACCAAGCCTAGCATTCCTTTTTTCTTCTTATTACAAAATGCCCATCTCGTTAAAGACTTCGGATAGTGTCTATCATTGATTAAATTTTTCTTGCTCAACAGGGCATATTCTGCCTAGTCAGTTTGCTTATAACCAATTTAATGTCATGGAATATCATTACCAATGAATGACATTTCTTAGAACTGCTTTTTCTGAAGAGGTTTGGAAAAGCTAGTCTAGTTAGAGTTAATTCCACATGAGTTCTTTGCCTATTCTTCTCTCAGCTTGTTATAGGAACTTTCTTTCTTGATGGTGAACTTCATAATACAGTTAGGTGAGTGATTTTAGAATTTGTTTTCTGATATGCAAAAAGCAGCTGGTTCTCATTCTGATATAGGAAACCCAGACCTAAATGAGATTGAAAGGGAAAAATGACACAGGCAAAAACATTTTCAAAAAGCAGCCTTATAATTTAGGATACCAGTAAATTACTAGGAAGTTGTGCAACCTCTATTTAATGGACGTGAACTAATTATAGCCCAAGAGTGGTGAGTCTCATCCTGCGGATATACAATATAATTCCTTTTAGAGAAGCAATAACATGTTGTTAACACTATACCATATTAGCTTATATACCCCAAATTTCAAAGGGATTTCTTAAAAAGGGGCATGGCAAAGAACCAGCATGTAGCAATCTGAGTTTTGTACTTTGAACCACTCTTCTGTAGTTCTTTTGCAAATGGAGGGCCATATCTAAACATCTGAGCCACAATTTTTTTTTCTCTACAACATTGGTATCACTGTAACAACTACTTTTATTTATTGAGGTCCAGTTATTGGACCTTCAGTTTTGCTAAATCTTTTATATACCTTCCAATTATTTATGTCTGCCAAATGCTCTAAGATAGTATGAGTCTATTATTGACTCAGAGAGGTTAAGGAACTGGCCCAGGGTCACACAGCTGATGAGAAGAGGGAGGAACGTGGATGCAAATCCAAGTTGGCCTGCTTAGTATCACTCATCTTAGTCTGGGAATGGTGATTGTGCCAACACCAGTAAGCTCAGTGCAGTAGTGGTTTTCCCTGCCTTGTAGCTCTTAAAGCTATTAGACTCTCTTGGAAGGATGGTTGCCCCTTCAGTTCTGAAAGGCATGTGCTTTGTAGTCTTGTTCAAAGATTGCTCTGAGTCAGGGGTATTCACAAATGAATCTGCTGGGTGTGGCTCCAGATCTTTTTTTTTAAGATTTATTTATTTATGCATACAGAACTGGGGTACAGGCCATAGGTACAGGGGCAGTGAGAGGGTTCACCAGAGACAGAGCGGGGAGCAGAACAGGCAGATCTACGAAGTACACTGCTGAGGGGAGCAGTGGGCAGGTCAGGAGAGGTCTGCCGCGCCATGTGGTCACCTCCGGGCAGGCGGGAATCGAACTCATGCTGAAGTGGCTTTAGCTTCTCAGTGCTGTGTTTTAACCCTCTGCGCCACCAGGGAGGGCCCGGCTCTAGATCTTTTTTTTTTTTTTTAATAACAGTTTATTTTTACATCATTTTGTACTTTTTTTTTGAGGGGGGGCTCCAGATCTTTTAACCTGCAGGTATTCCTGAGTTCCTTGTCTTCCCAGCAGGGGCTATTTATCCAGATGTTGCATTTATGCTTCACAAGATCCAGGACATGCTTAATTGTGCAAATACCTGGATGTATTGGTTGATTTGTGGCTCCAGATAAACCTCAAAGCCCTGTGGGTTCTCTACAGAACTTATCTTTGTGCCCCTTCTGGGACTGGGATTTCTTCAGGCTACATGGGCAGATTCTTGGGTTTATATGTGCTCCGGCACAGGTAAGAGACCCTTCCCCAGGAGTGCTCCCCTTCTACAGGTCAGCTCCTCAACCATCACCTGGACAGGACGTGTGTCACCCAAGGTATCGTCCCACTCTCAGAGTGTCATGCTCCGGTATGCTCAAGGGTGACCCAGGTGTGCCAAAAACACAAGGATGTTCCTCTCAGCAAGTTGTGTGGAGCCCGTTTTCAAGCATTCGTCTGAATATTTAAATGATAATTTTTGAGCTACATTGAAGAATTTTTAGAACTTTTAATTTGAATTATTTTTTTTTTATTTTAACTCACTCATTCCCCAAGCATCTACAAGTGTTGGGGAAGCTTTAGGCTCTGAGAATACAGCTGTGAATCCCAAGTTCAACCGAGGCCCCCACCCTCATTGCTTTGATATTCTAACCGTGTAGAGTGACAAAATAAACAAATATGGAAATAAAACACCAGGTGTATAACATGAGTCAGCTAGGAATATAACAGGCAAAATGTGCTGTTCATTCAGAATGAGGGGCTGGGGAAGTCTCTTTGAGGAGGCGACCTGTCGACTGAGCTATGAATGGCAAGCAGCATCTAGCCAAATGCAGACCTGTTGGATGAAATTTGAGGCAGGAAAGAACCAGGTCTAGTCAAGGCCCAATAGAGGGCCTCCCCTGTGGTGCAATGGGTTGAAGCACAGCACTATGAAGCTATCGCAGCCTCTGCAGCACGAGTTCGATCCCTGGCCAGGGAGGTGACCCACATGGCCCAGCAGACCTCTCCTGTGTCTCCCTGCTGCTCCCCTCAGCAGTGTGTTTCAGTAGATCTGCCTGTTCTGCTCCCCACTCTGCCTCTGGTGAATCCTCTCACCCCCCACCCCGTACCTCTGGCCTGTACCCCAGTTCTGTATGTATAAATAAATATTAAAAAAAAAAAAGAAATCGAGGGCAGTGGGCTGAGACGGGAGGGATGGAGGGGCACAGTTTGAACAACATACAGCCTTTGTGGGGAGTAATACCCCAAGCTCCAAGCAGAGTGTTTAGCTGTTTCCAGGTCATGTTTCCTTGCTTATCCCACAAGGAAGTCATGAGTGCATCTGCTGTGTGCCTGAGGAATCTCAGTCTTGGGAAGCATTTTGGAGAGGAAATGCAGTGTGCTCAGTAGTGTGAGGGGCAGTGCAGTGGCTGTGGAAAGACTGAGAAGGACCATAATGCCAGTGAAGGGCTAGGCCTCAGAGGGGGCTTCATGAGCTAAGCAAAGCCTCATCTGAGGGGCTCTCTGGTGGCTCAAGGGGTTAAGTCTTAGCATTATAAAGCTAGACACTTGCAGCGTGAGTTCGAACCCCAGCCAGGAGCTGACCCACATGGCACAGCAGACCTCTCGTGTCTCGCCCGCTGCTCCCCTCAGCAGTGGATTTCAGTGGTTCCGCCTGTTCTGCTCCCCATTCTGTCTTTGGTGAATCCTCTAACTCCCCGTACCTCTGGTCTACACCCCAGTTCTTGTATGCATAAATAAATAAATCTTTTTTAAAAGATAGCCTCATCTGAGACTTGAAGCCCTAGTGGTAACTGGCCAGACCAAGGGTGGAGTGTTCTGGGTAGAGAGGACCCAGGCAGCAGGGGTTGGGAGGCCAAGAACAGGCCTTATTTGGGGCTGGCACAGGGCCGGGTGCATGGAGCAAATATGGGGGTGGGGAAGGGTGCAGGTGAGGTAACCAAACTTCATAAAGCCATGTATTTTAAGGTTTTAGTAACAGGCCCTCCCTGGCAGTGCAGCAGATTAAAGCACAGCACTAAGAAGCTAAAGCCACTTCAGCATGAGTTCAATCCCCAGCCCCGGATCGGCATGGCAGACCTCTCCTTACCCACCTGCTGCTCCCCTCAGCAGTGTACTTCATCAGTTGGCTTGTTCTGCTCCCCACTCTGTCTCTGGTGAATCTTCTCACTGCCCCTGAACCTCTGGCCTATACTCTAGTTCTGTGTGCATAAATCAAGAAATCTTTTAAAAAATTTAGAAACAATATAATAAAGTATGGTGAAAGGTTAGAGAATACAAAGTAGAGAGAAATTATCTGTGATATTCAAAGCAAAACTTTTACTCTGGGGGAAATCTTATATCTAACTGTCAATTTTAGAAGTGCAGATTTCTTCCATATAGACCTCAAAATTCAGAAAGGAAAGTCTTAAGTTTCTTGCTTGAAGCTGGTATCACTTTTGCAACACACCCCAGGTAAGCACGTGTCACTTGTTTTCAGTAACTGATACAAGCACTTTTATAAACAAGTTATCTTGGTAACAAAGGACATAGCACCAGCAGGAAGGAAGGTCAAGAAGAGACTAGCGTTGCTGGGGAAATGTATAATGCCTCACCACATTTTTTTTTTCCTGGGGAGAAGTGTTTTGCCTCGGAGAGTGTCATGTGGCCATCACTTTGTTCCATTCAATGTATGTGCCGACGCGGAGAGTTCGGAAGTGCTGAGTTCTATTGTTTGTATCAGCCCGACACACACCATCATTGGAAAGTGAAAAAGGAAAGGGATCTGTTCATTGTATGTGGAGCAAAAATGCTACATCCTGACCCTGACGGGAAACTCAATTCTTGTGTTGTTCTTGTTAAGCATTTGGGAGCCTTTGAGTGCTCCACGGGAAGAAGGCACGCATCCGTGCAGTTAGTCGAGTTGGTGCAGCGGAATCCATTCTGTGTAGAGACTGCCAGGTTGGCAAACCATAGTACTTAAGTCTTCAGTTAATATGTGGAATAGTGAGTAGCTGGTGGGCCCTTTTCTGAGATGATGTTGTCACCTAAGACTGTGGCGCACTGGTGAACCGGTGGTGGGAAGCCCTTGGGGATTACAGCTGAAATGAAAAAATGCACAAAATGAAGAATGATGTAAAAAAAGAAAAAAAAAGGAAAAAAAAAAGAATGTGTTTTACAAATTTGAAGGATAAATGCTTTGTAAAGAATGTGCCTTTTCTTAGATTTTGAAAATGGAGTTGATTCCCAGGAGTGCTCTGTGGTTTTGGGGAAAAGGTAGAAGAATTAAGGAAACGCTATCTTGGGGATGAATGTGAACAACTTTTGTTTCCTTGAAGCAATTAATTTGTGTATATACAAAAAGACAAGTCCTTTGGAGACGGTAGAGTAATTAATACCTGCTTCCTAATAAGGATTTTGATGAAGCCATTATTTTTAATTTTCTTGAAAGAATCCAGACAGAAAATTTTTCACGTGCAAGCTTCAAATGATTCTTTATGATAAAGAAACTGCACATTGCATGTATCTCTATAGCTCTCACTATATCTTCTTAGAGCTAAGTATATATGAAAATAATACTGCAAAACCCTTCAACTTAGAACTTGAGAAAAAATGATTGTAGTGAAAAGAGGGGCATGAAAAATTTTATTTTATGTACTGATTCTAGGAACTTGTAGCAGAACTTAGGAAACAGGCAAATATATATGATGACACTACAGATACCTTCCATCTTTACAGAGGTTCATATAATACTGTCTGCTCTCCGCCTCTAAGTACACGGGTACTGAACAGCTGCTTTGGGGAAGGAGCTTAGCAACAAGAAACTGGACAGTTTCCATCTCTGCCCTAAAAGTCATTCTTCTGCCCCTGCCCACCTCTACCTAGAGCAGATACATGGGTCCCCAAAGGGTGCACTTTCTGAAAAGATATGCTCTAGGAATCTGAGGCAGTGCCCAGCCCTTCAGGATCCTCATTTGTACCTCCAGTGATTGGTCTGCATCCTCTGAGCCACTGTAGCTCGGTGGTTAATTAAGTGTGGCAACTGAGCAACCAGGCTCTCTTTGTCTAGTTATCTTCAAATGACAAAAACATTTGGTACATTTTATCTGCAGTCCAGCCTTATCACAAATCTCACATTTCTGATTTGAGGATCTTTGTCATTCTTTTCCTTTTCCGGTGTGAATCTTCTTGTCTCTTCTCCAGGCTTTTTCTTTATCTGCTGATTGAGACTAAACTGATCGTTTAGCACATGGCAGGAAGTGGTGGGTGCTGAATCATCATTTCTTGCCTAATCTATTCTCTCGCAGCTGGCTCCCTAGCAGTCGTTCAGCCTAGATGGAGAGGGAAAGAGAGGGAGAATTCAATTCCCCAGGCAGACGCTCAAAGTGAGGAAAGGCTCTCCTCAGGAATGCAGCGAGAGATGGGCCTGGCAGCCTGAAGCTAGTGCCGTGACCAGGACTAGGGACACCCCTACCTGGCAGTCAAGATGGGGCAGAGTCATCCTGTGTGTTTCTGAGTCTCACGACGTGCCAGACTCTGACAGCGTTAAGTTAAATGGGAGACGCTTCAGAAAATTGCCCCTGTTCTGTCCGCCACCGTTACTGCTGGTTCTGAAGTTTCTTCGAATTTTAAAGGGCCTTCCACCTTCATCTGAAGACGGGCCTCTTTGGGATCAGCTCCTTGCCCCGGGGTCTTGTTCCCCTACTTGGTGTGTTTGTGTGAGCACATGCTAAGGGTGTTTGCTCTTCAGGCCGTTCCTGACAAGTGGGACTCTTGTTCGTTGAGATTTGCCATGAGGATCTGGGTGAAAAGATTTTCCTGTTATTATTCACGTGGGTGTCATTGCAGTTGGTACAATCACACTATTTTCATTTCTTTGCCAGTTCTCACTATGCTTAAAGTAGTGAAGGCTCAAGACAGCCAGGAGGAAGGAAGCGTCTTGTCAGGGAGCGTCTGCGCCATACGTAGGTCACCTACACTTACAGATGTATGTTTGTTTCATGTTATATGACATGAACTTCCCCCCTAAGTTCACCAGAGGACATTTCTGCCCAGAGTATAGGATCCTGTGGAAAGTTGGGTAGAAAATACTTGAACTACTGAAAAAACAACTTCAGTAGATCCTTGGAAAACTAACAGAATCATACATTCAGCTGTGATGCTATTTTTTATGAGGTCTGGATAAAGTATTTAAAGTGACTTTCGGAGCAGGGTGTGTGGTAAACAAGACGGCCACCAAGGGACCCTCTGGCTGCTTGTCAGAAGTTCTTGCAGCCACGTATTTCCTTTGGACACATATTTTATTATGGAAACTTAAGAAGTTGTATTTACTGAGAATAAGTTTAAAAAATACAAAACTTATCTTGCTCTTTCTAGCTGTTGCTACGGCTTTGAGTAATACATCATTAAAACCCTGGCACTCCAATGATGTATTAAAGTCATATATCATAACAGTGCCATGGCTTTGATGATATATTAACGTAATACATCGTTAAGGCGCCATTGGCCTCATGATGTATTACTCAAAACACTACCAACTGGTTAGATCAACACACAGGGGCCTGTGTGTTAGGGACAGAGAATGGCAAATGACTTTGGATCCAAACACAATTGAACTTCTCAGAGATGTCTTACCCACAAAAGCAGTTCTGTGAGATTGGCCAGGCTTCAAAGTAACTTGACAGTGCTGGGTTGAATCACAAGTGAAGGGCAATGAAGACATCTGCTCCTACCGGACCTCAGACCGAGATTCCTGGAGCCGAGCCCCAGGTTGGGGGGGAGGGGAGCAGGGAGGGTTGGGGTGGGGGTGTCCAGGGTGGGGGGCCTCCCTGCTGTCCCCGCAACCAGCCCTGTGCTTCCTCATGTCATCTCCTTTGATCCCCACGGAAATGCTGTAAAGTATCACAGACCTGATTTTCGAGGCAGGAACCTGAAGTTCAGAGACCTACGGATGGTGACCCAGCTCACAAGCGCTTGAGCCAGATTTGAGCCAGTGTCTAAGAGCCTGACTTTGGAGTTGGGGTGAGCAGTTCGTTCTGATTTTTCTCCCCTCCATCATGCCAATCCCCCCCCCCCCATTGAGGTGAATTGAGGGGAATTATTATTTTTCCTATCTTTACAAGGAACATTGAGAAACGGTCTTCTCATCACCCTCTCCATCCTTCCTCACCCTCCACCCTCCTGTCTGGACCGTCTGGAGAAAGAGCATTTGTAAGACCGGGCCTGGAGGAACTCAGCATTGGGCAGTTGTCCTATTTCCTTAAGGTCCTGCCAGTGGCTTAATTGGTGGTGGTCTGAGCAGCGGCCCCAGGACGGTGGTGACCAAAGCCTGCTTGGCCTTAGCTTCCTTCAGGGTTCTGCTGGACGCCCCCTCCCTGGCTTTCTGGCTTCCAAGCTTGGTTCCACTTCACAGCTGTTCCTCACAGAGAGCCAGAGAGATGATTTTAAAATGCACATCCTATTATGTCACCACTTAGTTCCTTTCAGTGGCTTCCCACCACATTTAGGTTAGAGCCTGAGCTCATTATCTGCCCCCCAAAGCTTTTGTGGGGCCAGGAGCCTCTCTGGACTCCTGGAACAGGCCCCGCGCTGGCTTAGGGCTTTCTACCCAGGGGTGACCTCAGCTATCTTTGAATGTCTGCTTCCTTCTTGTTCCTGCGGTCTCTTCACTGGCCAGCTTACGCCGCCTGGTCTCTCATTATCAACACATTTCTCCCTATTCACCTTACCCCTGCATCTGAAGGCCTATCTATTTATTGTTTCCCTCCTGAAACCGTCCCCCCCCCCAAAAAAAAAAAAAACCTGGACCCTTGTGTTCATGTTTTTGGCTGTTTCCCGCAGACTTAGACCAAGCCTGGCACACAGGAGGTGCTGATGGTGATGGTGAAAAGCCAATGTTTACTGATTGATGACAGATAGAGGAGACAGATAGTTAGTAGACAAGAAGATTCAAAGGCGAAGTGTTACAGAGCTTAAGAAAAACAGTACAACACAATATAAACAAAGCATAAAAGAGAGTGATCATAACTATACATAAAAGGTATAAGAAAGCCAGTTCACATAACCAGGTACATTAAAAATGGACCCTCTGCAGGAATAATAGAGAAAACTCACTGGACTAAGATTTGGTAACTGCGAGGCTAATTTTCCATGTAAGTTTAGGGCTCTTTCCAGACCTGGTCCATGCTAGGTCTCTGGGAGGGCATGTCATACTTTATATTTGGACAGTCACATATTTCTGCAAAATTGAGAAAATTTAACTGTAATTATTCCCATGCTTCCTTTCAAATTGGGTGATGTTGAAGAGACTTTTCTTTTTAAAAAGATTTATTTTTTATTTATTTATCAGACAAGAACTAGGCTGTAGGCCAGAGGTGAGGTATGGATGGGCCCCGGGGGTGGGGGTGCACTATTGAGAGGATTCACCAGAGATAGTGGGGACCAGAACAGGCAGATCCACTGAAAAATACTCAGAAGGGAGCAGCAGGTGGGTCATGTGGGTCAGGTCCCTGGCTGGGGATCGAACTTGGGCTACAGTGGCTGCCATAGCTTGATAGTGCTGAGACCTTAACCCCTGTGCCACCAGGGAGGCCCAGTGGACTTTTTTTTAAAACAGTTACTGGCACTTTATAGTTGTAGCTTTACATTTTTTTTCCTAAAAAAGATCTCCTACATAATATTAGCTTCAGACTCCCCAAATCTAGATCCATCCCTCATTGAAAATATGTTGTGGAAGAGTTAATGTGAGAAAAAGGAGTATGGTTGTATGTTGAGATCCTACTTACCCTGTGTGGTGAACATTAATGTGAAGTAATCTCATTTTGTTAAGGAAATGACTTGTGTCTTATGGTTTATTATAACTTTTTTTGTCAGATGCAGAGCTCAGAGTAGAGGAAAATGGGGACTTTTCTAAAAGTTTCTTTTGCAACTTACCTGTTCTTTGTGTTACTTTCTTGGGGGCTCATAACCTATTGACTTTAATCTTGGATAAATTAACTCACATGAGGATGTTATTGATTTGAAGTGTTACCTTTCCCAGAGGTATTTGTGGTTAGAGAAACACTTAAGGGCAGACAGTAGAACAGGGGTAATCAGAGTAACAAGGCAGAAGGTACTCTGAGGCAAGAAGCCTTTAACATTCAAGTTAAGGTAGGTCTTCGCTGAACCGAACTAGCCCCTAATTAATAAACCAATATGGATTTGTTGAATGTCACCCCTGTGGTAATTATTGGGGATTCCAGGGAAACTCCCATCCAAAGTGATCTGGTCTCATGGAGGGTGCAGTGCAGTTTCTCCCCCTCCATAGGTGAAGGACCAAGAGGTGTGTGGTGCAGACCCATGCACAGCTTAGCAGGAGAGCTGAGGCTGTGACTGGCACTTCGCACAGGGCAGGCTCAGTCGGGCTGGCTCTGCTCACGGCCACGGGAGACACAGGGACCACACAACTTGCACACACATCCACGGCTGGGAGGGCCACGCGGAGGCCTGACTTGCCTGGACCAGCGTACTCACAAAGGCCCCCTAAGGGACTGACCGTGGCACTGAGACTTGAAGACTGAGGAAAGGAGAGTCCCAGGGAGGGCAGGGCTTGGCGTGGGGCAGAGGTGAGATGTGAGGAGTAGCCCCACGCAGAGGGAACACTACGTGCAAAGCGCCAGCGTTGGGGAAGGCTTGATGGGCTGAGCAGACCTCGAGAAGCCTGTTTTGATGGAAAGCACAGAGCACAGAGCACATGTGGACGGCTGGGGCTGGGGCTGGGCCTGGAGGAGAAGGCAGGCCAAGCCACAGGCTCTGTGGCCACGCTGAAGACTCTGGGCCTCACCAAGGAGCCAAGGATTGTGTCTTGAAATGTCTTGAAGCAATGGTGACATAGCAAGATCTGAACATTAAGAGACAGCTCCGGCTTCATTCTGAATGTATGGGGGATAGAGAGGCAGGGAGACTAGTCAGGTTCTTAGAATTTTGGCAAGAGATGACTCTGGTCTGGACTAAGAGGTGACACCTCGTTTTCCTTTTGTACATGTCACTATCATTATGTGTATTCTGGATTCTTTCATAAACCTAGCAAATAAATTGGCCCTAAAATAATGATTTCAATCTTTGGAGGTTTTGGAGATAGGGGTTGGCCCTATCTTTGTGGGAAGAGACTGGGAATTGCCTGGAGCTTGGCAGGAAGGCTGGGGGCCGTGTGGGAACTGGCTTGGCTGAAGGGTGAGAGGCAAAATAATATACACATGTCTACACTACATGTGTGTCAGGAAAGAGCAATTAGCAACTTAAAATATTTTCCTTTAACAATTATGCTTTTAGGACTCAAGCTTGCATTTCCAAATTTGCTGCCAAATGATTATGTTTTAGGTGTCACTCTTGATAGGAGAGCTAGCGGAAGAGCTTGACTTTACTATAAAGCCATGTAGGGTCACAATATCTTATGTCTTAAAAAAACCTCTCTGGGGAAAAAGAAAAACAACCCAAAAAGAAAAAGCCTCTCTGGGGCTTTCCCTGGTGGCCAGTAAGCTGGAGCGCTGCACTGCAAAGCTAAGCTGAACAGTCCCAGTTCCAGTGTGAGTTCGATTCCCCGCGTGGAGCTGACTCACGTGGCACAGCAGACCTCTCCTGTCTTGCCGGCTGCTCCCTCAGCAGTGTACTTCGTCGATCTGCCTGTTCTGCTCCCCACTCTGACTCTGGTGAATCCTCTCACTGCCCCTGCACCTCTGGCTGCACACCGTTTCTGTGTGTATAAATAAATAAATCTTTTTTTAAAAAAACCTCTCTGGCTTTCATTAATGGTGCATATTAATTGCCTAGAACTAACCAATACACAAAATTCAAGTTTGCTTGACAAATTGAATGCACAAATATTATTTGTGCTTGCTAGGGGCCTATTTATGGCTTTAGAATTTGTGGGAGGGCCCAACCGTTCATGGTCTCTTAAGAGATAAAGCATAAACTCATGAAGAATATAAATGATAGCATCTGAAAATAGCAAAAGAGTTGTAAATCATGGTTGATTGCTAGATGATTTGAACAGATAGTTGGCAGGTGCAAGCGTAGTTTCAAAGAGGAAAGGATTTCTGCAGGACGGAAGGCTGGGGCATTTTGGGGTGAGAGGGCTAGCTCTGTGTCTCCAGGCTAACGAGGAGGAAACCGTCAACTCAGGACGTGTCTTGTCCCCAGTGACTTGGTAGGTTTATGTTCTAGCTGGCGTCAGGCTGGATGGATATAAAGTGATTCTGCGATACTGTCAGTCTAATATTGCTATAAATGAAGGGAGATGGGTGGCATGGACTACAGGGATGGCGACAATTGTGAG
>NW_004567119.1:34818424-34893365 GCF_000260355.1 Condylura cristata
ACTATGCTGATGGCACATGGGTGATTTGGCGATGGGAAGCCCATGGGGATTACAACTGAGATGGAAAATGTACAAAATGATGTAAACATATACTATTATATTATTTTTTTAAAAAAGGGGGCAGAACTTTGAACTAATTAGCGTTCTTTACAACCTGACAACAGGCAGATGCAGTTACAGCCCTCCCTTGCAGGCTGTGGAAACTGGCATTCCATCACTCCCCTTGGGTTTCCCCCAGCTGCTGTTGAATTCCATGGGACTTCCATCCAGGGCTGGCCTCGCAAAATGTCCTGGAGTCACTGCAACACCCGAGCCCCTCGGCTGTGCTGTGCCCTGAGTTTCCACACAGTGGTACTTTTTCTGTAGGATCTTCCAGCTCTCTCATTTGTCATCTGCCTTTGAATTTATTGAGTGCAAATGTCTACCCCGGAAACATGAGGCTTGCTGCCTCTGAGTTCCCCAGGAATCATGCAAGTCCTGACAGCCAGACACAATCAGGATGGGGGGGGGGCAATGCTGTGAGCTGTAGCTGCTGGGGTCACAGGCCGCCTGTCACTCAGCCCGGGAAGTGAGGGACAGGTGGGCGGGGGTTCAGAGCAACAGAGGCCTCTGCACTATTCCCTTGGATCATGGCGCTAGCGAGGCGCCTTGTGGAGACTGGCACTTTCACTTTCAGGCCTGAGTCCCCTCGTTGGTGGGGTAAGGGAGGGGCGTGGTCCTAAGCAGAACCCCCAAGTCTCCCAAGTTTTTGAGTAGTTGGTCTGGTGGTGCAACTGCAGAATGAGGAAGTGAGCAGGTGCAGGGTGCCTGGGAGCCAAAGCTGACCCTGATCTTGGTGACTTCACGTGGCAACCACTGTGTCACTGTGTCACTGAGCATCTGGCAAGTAACTGGGCGTGCTGTGCTCCCTGGCAGGAGAGATGTGCACACCCCCCAGTGTGACCCTCTCACATCTCTTTGCAGATGTGCTGTTGATTCACACTTGAGTAGCACATAGTGACTAAGCTCACTCAGATGCAGTGGGGATAGTTGCAGGATTTCCATTTCATACACAGTGGACTCCTGCTTCATGAGAATCGAATTACTGGGTCCTGCCCCCTGCAATGGGATCAGAATTTGTATGCCTGACACTTGAGTCATTTTTTTAAAAAGAATTTATTTATTTATGCACACAGAATTGGGGTGCAGGCCAGAGGTGCAGGGGCGGTGAGAGGATTCACAAGAGACAGTGGGGAGTAGAACAGGCAGATTGATGAAGCACAGTGCTGAGAGGAGCAGCAGGCAAGACAGGAGAGGTCTGCCATGCCCTGTGGATCACCTCCAGGGCTGGGGATCGAACTTGCACTGAAGTGGCTGCAGTCAGCTTCTCTCAGTGAGGTGTTGAATGCCTACTAGAATATGGAACCTTGAGAAAATGGGGTATTTTTAGCTGATTTGATTTCTAAAATCCTTTATGCTCCTAGAAGCATTTCACAATTCATGAGGAGACTAAAAAAAACAAAAACAAAAACACACACACAAGAATAAGAGGGGAAAAAGAAAATGTGAATGGGCCTGATCACTTAGAAAATTTTTTTCTATCCAAATGCCTAAAACTATGACTGGATGAGGTACATATACACAGTGGAATGCTATACAACAAAAACCCACAATCCAGTGCCATTCATGGCAACATGGATGGAACTAGAAGGGGTCATGCTCAGTGAAATAAGTCAGAAAGAAAGAGAAAAACATCGGATGGTTTCATTTATAGGAGGAGTAGAGGGAAACCGAATAAGGGATCAGGGGGAAAGTAACAACAATTAAAAATATATAACAATTTTAAACAAAATAATTAGACAGCTATAAATCAGACATTCTGCAGGGGAGCAGGAGAGAGGGCACAAAACGAAGGTGGGAAGAGCACCAGGCACTGAGGTGATGTTGCACAGGTGAACTGGTGGTGGAAATTCTATGGGGACTCCACCTGCTGCAAAATATATACAAATAAAGAAATTAAATATCAAGAAAAAAAAGATTTTTTCCCCCTATTCTTAGCATGCGCACCGTGGTAGAATAGTTTATCATGCAAACACATCAGGTGTTAGAGTAATAGGTCTTCATAATGCTGTGTGTGGCTCTGCTACTGAGGACAGAGCCTGACAATTTTGCAAAAACTGCTCTGTGGTGACAGGCTAGGGCTTAGGAGTCCGTGGTTTTGAGTGTCTCTTCTGAAGCCTTAACCCCTGAAAAGACCCACACTGTGCAGGGATGGTCACAAAGACCTGTCCCACGGCGGGTACTGTGATATTTTCAGTGATTCCTCAAGTCGTCAATATGCCTCTGAGCTTCTGCTCTCCGATCGGACAGGGTGGGAGGCTGAGGAAATCAGGGGCAGGGCTGACAAAAATATTTGTAAGTGCTGCAGCTGGGCAAAGACTTCAAAAGGCAGCGGGGTGTGGCCAGCTGGTTGAACTACATTGTAAGGTGCTTATATTTATATTTCAACTCCTGACTGAAACTGCTAGAAGCCTCACTTAAACCACTTCACAGAAAATGAGAGTGTATGCTCAGGCAGTTGAGAAGGTGAGCTGCCACTGAGTAGCTAAAATTTGCATCTTTGCTAATCTGATAGGCAGAGATGGCAGAGCGTCATCTTAATGCATTTAAAAGAACCGGAAAAAAATATAAGGACCAAATTTGGATGTTGTTTAATATGTTTAACTATATTAACTTTCTGTGGACTTAACTGTTCTTTAGACCTACCTTAAAATATTAACGGTTGGATTTATTCAGAGTGTATTTCCCCTCCTAGAGTTCATTGGCTCTTGTCTTATAAGTACATATAGATTTATCATTCACTGAATCCCAGGATGTTAGGAATGGAGAAAGTCTTGATCATTCCATGATACATTTTTATTTATAGATGAGGAAACAGAGGTCCGGGGAAGAAGAATGTTCAAAAAGAGGGAATGGGTTAAAGCTACAATACTCCGGGGCCTTCCTGGTGGTGTGGGGGTTAAAATGCAGCTCTGTGAAGCTAGGGAAGCAGCCCTCAACCCATGCCAGGTAACTGACCCATGTGGGGCACAGACTTCTTGACTCACTCCCCCTCTGTCCCTCTCAGCAGGGTGTTTCAGTCTGTCTGTCTGTTCTGCTCCCCACTCTGTCTCTGGTAAATCCTCTCACCCCTGTACCTCTGGCCTGTACCCAGGTTTTTTTTTTTTTTTTTTTTTTCATGACTAAAACCACACACAATGAACAGGCTTCTTCACTTGCTGTCTCACTCAATAGTGTATTTAATCACAGTTCAGCAATCTGGAGGCTGGATAGCTGTGCCGTGTGTCAAACCCTAAGTGCAGCAGTAAACTTTCTGCATGTCAGTGGCTAGCTCAGGGAATAGGGGTGTCTAACGCTCACTCAACATCAACTCAAGACAAACCAAGTGAGAAAAATCAATAGTCTCTACGCTGCCATTACTTACAGTTCCCTTGGATTGCTTAATGTTATGAAATAGTTATGAGGGGAAATTCTAAAACCATCTATTTTATCTTTGTCAAACTATCCCAGATTCCCCATTAAGTGATATTTATTTAATTTTAGTTTTGACATTAGAATTTTATCCTTCTTACACTCATTATAGGACTTCTTTTTTAAAGGTTTATTTATTTGTGCATACAGAACTGGGATACAGGCCAGAGGTAGGGGGTGGTGAGGGATTCACCAGAGACAGAGTGGGGAGCAGAACAGGCAGCGATGAAGTACACTGCTGAGAGGAGCAGTAGGCAGACAGGAAAGGTCTGCTGTGCCATGAGGGTCACCTCCCTGGCCCAGAATTGAACTCGCCATGAAGATGCTGCAGCTAGCTTCACAGTGCTATGCTTTAACACGCTGAGCCACTAGGGAGGGCCATTGTGGGACTCTTAAAAAAATTTCTAAAATTTAAGCTTATCACTAGAAGAATTTAAAGCTGACAGTCTATCACATACTTTAGTCCAGGGAACTCAAGGAATATAGATTTCAGCTCACATTGTTTCCATTACCTTATATCACTTTGTTTTTTTCCCCAATGAAAAATAATGTTTTTTCTGGGATCCAGATTGTGAGGTATAATTTAGATACATTTAAAGTAAGTTTAAAAACTTAAAGACATATATCATCTATAAATTTATTGATCTAATTTTCCAACTGATGGAAAAGACATAAAGCTTTGAAGAATTGAATACAACAAAATTAGCATCAGAAAAAAAAAGGCAAGAACTGCTATTCTCAGATCTGATAAATTATACTTTCCACAAAATGTAATCAGCGACAAAGATGGGCACTACATAATGATCAAGGAAATAATTCATAAGGAGATATAACTGTCATCAGTATTTATACATCCAACACAGGTGCACCCAAATATATACAACTATTGCAGACCTAAAGCAACACTTTTACAGCAACACAATAACAATAGGGGAATTCAACACATCACTTACCTCAGTGGATAGGTCATCCAGACAGAAAGTAAACAAGGAAATAATGGCTTTAATTGACGTAATGGATCAGAGGGACTGAATAGATATTTACAGATCCTCCTATCCCCAATAAATGAATACACATTCTTCTCAAGTGCATAGAGAACATTGTCAAGGGTAGATCAAATCCAGAAATGCAAAACATGTTTCAAAAACATGAAAATAAACATTATATTAAGCATCTTTTCTGATTACAATGCTCTAAAGCTAAAAATCAACTGTAAACATAAGTTTTAAAAATCCCACAAATATGTGAGGACCAGACAAAATGCATTTGGATAATCTCTGGGTCAATGAAGAAATCAGGAAAAACAAAACATTATTACCTGGAGACTAACAAAAGTGAAAAGCTAAGTGAGTAGATCCTAATGGTTGCACTACAAATGATATTGAGAAGGAAATACATAGCAATGTAGAACAACATCAATAATAAGGAAAAATCTCAAACAATTTAACTTTACAGTTAAAGGAGGTAGAAAAAAGAAGAACAAGCAAAACCAAGTGAAAGGAAGATAGTAATAAAAGTTGGAGTGGAAATAAATAAAAACCTAAAAGATAATACAAAAACTGAATGAAATCAAGAGTTGGTTCTTTGCAAGGATAAACAAAATTGATAATCCCTTTGCTAGGTTCACTATGAAAGAAGAAAGAAAACCCAAATAAAAAGAATCAGAAACACATTGTATGAGAGTAACATTGCCTTGATATTAAGAGTACACATACCATACACTACACACACACACACACAGAGTATAGATTGATATTTCTGATAAACATAGATGCAAAAATCCTTAGTGAAATCTCAGCAAATCAAATCCAGTGATTAAAAGAAGAAAGTCATCATGACCAAGTGGGATTCAGTCCATGCATGCAAGGATGATTTCACATATGCAAACAAATCAATGCTTCACCACATCAACAGAAAGACAAAAATCGCATGATAACTTCTATAGACACAAAAAAAGCATAGGGCATTATCTGACACCCCTGTATGATAAAAAGCATTAGATAAAATGGGAATAAAAGCCCACATCATACTCACTGAAAGCATTTTCCCTAAGAGCAAGAACACGATAAGGATGTCACTTTCACCTCTACTGTATTAGAAATGCTAACCAGATCAATTTGGCAAGGAAAAGACTTAAAAGTAATCTAAATTGGAACATAAGAAATGTTCCAGTATGGAACATTTTACAGATGACTTGACTATATATTGATAGAAAATCAAAAGACTCTTCCAAAATACCAAATAGAATAAACAAATAGAACAACAGAATATAGCATCAACACACAAAAAATTGTTGCACAGTGCATTAGAAGACAGAAATTAAGAAAACAATCCCATTTGCACCAAAGAGAATAAAAATACTGGGAATAAACAAGGGAGGTGAAGGACTCAAAACGCTAAGATACTGTGACAGGAAATAAAAGCCAAAGAAATGGGATGATATCCACACCCATGGACTGGAAAGATAAATATTGTTAAAATGGCCATATTATCTAAAGTACTACCTACCAAAATTCCAATGACATTTTTCAAGGATCTGGAACAATTATAAAATATAAATGGAATCACAGCACCTGAATGGCTAATGCAATCCTGAGAGAAAGGAAGAGAAGTGGAGGTAACACACACCCTAACTTCAAACTATACTACAGAGCATCAGTAATCAAAATTGTGTGGCACAAAATGGAAACAGAGACCACTGGAATTGAATGGAAAGAAACTCCAAAATACAGGCACCCATGACTGTATTTTTCATGGAGAAAAGAAAACCTCTTTATAAAAGATGCCTTATAAAAGATGCCAGGAAATCCTGATAGACACATGGGGAAAAAAAAAAAGAAGAAAAGAAAAAGAAACAGAAAGAAAGAGCAGCAGCGGTGGCTAGACCATTACTTAACTCCATACACCAAAAATTAATTCAAAATGGTTTAAAAACTTATATATAGGCCTGATGACGCAATGGATTAAAGCAGCATATTATGAAGCTCTCCGAAGCCACTGCAGCATGAGTTCGACCCTCACCCAGAGAGCTGACTCACATGGCACAAAAGACCTCTTCTGACCCACCCACTGCTCCCCTCAGCAGTGTATTTCAGTAGATCTGCCTGTTCTGCTCCCCACTCTGTCTCTAGTGAATCCTCTCACCCTCCACACCCCTGGCCTGTACCCCAGCTTTGTATGAATAGATAAATAAATCTTTAAAAAAAAAAAAAAAAAGACTTGGCCCTCCCTGGTGGCGCAGCGGGTTAAAGCACTGCACTAAGAAGCTAAAGCCACTTCCGCATGAGTTCGATTCCCGCCTGCCCCGGAGGTGACCACATGGTGTGGCAGACCTCTCCTGACCCGCCCACTGCTCCCCTCAGCAGTGTACTTCGTCGATCTGCCTATTCTGCTCCCCTCTGTATCTCTGGTGAATCCTCTCACCCTCCGCATCTCTGGCCTAAACCCCAGTTCTGTACAAATAAATAAATAAATCTTAAAAAAAAAAAAAAGACTTAGAACCATAAGATCCATAAAAGAAAACCTAAGTGATACACTTCTGTACAACAGTATTTGGGGGATCCACTCCAATGGCAAGAAAAACCAAGGCAAAAGTAAACAAGTGGACTGCAGCAAACTAAAAAGTTTTTGATCCATGAAAGAAACCACAAAAACAAGAGGCAACCTATGCACTGGGAAAAAAGTATTCACATATTATCTGTCCAAAGTCTTATCAACAACAAAAAACAAACAACCCAAGCAAAAAAATGGGCAAAAGACCTACACAGACACTTCTCTAAAGAAGACATGCAGAAGCCCTAAGGCACATAAATACATGATCCACATTAGTTGTTGTAAGGGAAAGGCGAGACAAAACCACAGCGAGCTATAATCTTACCTCCGTGAGAATGGCCCGTATTAAAATGGCTGAAAACAGTACATGCTGGTGAAATGTGGAGAAAAAGGAACCTTTATCCTCTGTTACTGGAAATATAATTTGTTGCAGCCTCGATGGAGAAAGTAAGGAGTCCTCGAATAAAAAGGAAATATATGATTCAGCGATACCACAGTAGGTGAGTCATGCAGACCACCCAAATGTCCATTGAAAGATGGATGAAGAAATTGTGGTATAGACGATCAGCAAGACACTGTTCAGCTATTTAAAAAGATGAAATACTGCCTTTGGAACAAAAGGGATGGATCAAGGTGGTGATGCTAAGTGAACTAAGTCAGGAAGTGAAAGGCAGTTACAGGATATTTACTTTTATTTGCAAAGCAAAGAAAACAAACAAGGGAAGCACAGAAACATCATTCGTAGACCCCATGAAAATAGGGTGGCTATGAGGAGACCCCGTGGAAACAGGGTGGCTACGAGGAGAGATGGGAAAGGAGGGAGGTAGGGTGGAGGCAGGAAGAGGTCAGGGTGCAGGCATTGGAGCCGTGGGAAGGGGTGTCAAGCATGCAATGTGGAGGGGTGAGGGTCACTCCCCAAATTTATATAAGTATGTAAATGTTGGGCAAATCAATAAAATTTGGGGAAAAAAATCTTATCTCCCTCATTTGGGGTAGGTGACTCTACTTGAGATTATTCCAGTCAATTACATATCAATAAAGCTGAAATTTACAAAAAAAAAATTGCTATACTTACTATGACTATAAAGCTACATGTGACCAAATCATCCAAATTAGGAAGCAAAAAAAAGTGTCTCAAATATAGAAAAATGATAGGTGATGTGAATATTTTAAATACGGTAGTTAATAGAAAATGCTTCAGTGCGTGGTCTCATTATTTATCTTTTTTAGTCAATTGCGAATAACTTGATTGCAGTTCAGCTAGGGTTTTGTTGTGAGGGGCCTAAGTGCACTATTTCTGTTTTCCGAGAGTTGTTTTTTTCCTTCCTCCTTTTTCATTTCCAGGTTATGTTCAGTTAATTATTGGAATGCTGGACATTCTGTCCTACTACTTGAAAGTTCTTGAATTTGGTGTAGGCAAAAGGAAGCATAATGGATACAAGGGACATTCTCCCTGCCTTATTTTATTGCCCTTCTCTCCAAGTACATTCACAAGAAATTGTGCTTAAATAAATTGAATTGTACCTATGGTTTTAGCTAAATGCAATTGGAACTAGCTTATTATATACTAATAGAAAAGCTCTTGCTTTCAGAAGTTAACTTTTTGTGAAAATAATGGCAAATATGGGATATTTAAAATGCTTATTCAAGAGAACTGATTTCTAGTGAGAAAGCTAAGGCTGACATTGGCTGACACAAGATGTGAGGGTACAAATCACTATTCTAGGGTCCTTCAGGAGAGAGCAGCAAAGACTAGAGAGCTGACCTAGGACTGTGGAAATGAAGACTCTTTCCACCTAAGAGACTACTTCTGAAAAGGTTGTAGGAATGTTCCTCTTCTTTGACCCTCTGCTAAAGACAAGTGACCAAAGAAAAAAGCCACACAGTGGCCATATTTATGGAATGCTAGTAACTGAAACCTATCACTGGTTGAGAACATTAGGGACACCCCACATACTGGTAACTCTGAATACTGAGTAGTGCTCAGAACAGGAAAACCTGTGCTGTTATCATTTTACAAGTCTTTTTTTTTTTGATGGAGAGATAAAGTAGAGGATTACTATTATTTAACTGGAAGTAGTATATACTGTAAATAATATATATATATACGGGAAGTTGTAAAATGATTTTTGATTATTCATTAAAAAAATAACCATTGTATGGAATATTACTTAGCAATCAAAAAGTCAAACTCATGCTATTTGCAGCAACATAGACAGAACTGGAAGGGATTGTGCTGGCTGAAATAAGTCAGAAGGAAAAAGATAAGTATCAGTTGGCCTCACTTACATGTGGAATATAGAGAAACATAACAAAAGGTCAAGGAAACGACAAAACTTGTAGCTGCCAATAGATCTGAGACATGCAGGAGTGGAGAGGGGTGGGAAAGAGGTTAAAACAGGGGAGGAAAGAACACAAGGGAACTTGATGATGGTTCATAAGTGATATGGTGGCTGGAGAACAATGGAAACTACTCCTGAGCGAGGGAACCAATTACTGTACAAAAATGAACAATGGTATAAGAAAATATTAAACTTTTTTTATGGAGATTAACCACTGTAAAAGCAAAAGCCAATGTGATATGAGTGTCGTAGGTAGTAGTGAGGTGACTCTAGCAGACTGGTGTTAATTTCTTTGTTCAGGCTCAGAAAAACACAAGGTGGGGGAATTTTTCCCTGAGCTCTGAAACAAGCAATCACAAACAGGAGTGTGTGGTAAGGATGTATGTCTCTCAGTAACCCATAAGAAGCATCTCTGCACCAGAGGGAGCAATGTGTTACAACCTTTAGTCTTGGTCTTCCATTTTTGTTGAGCTTTCCAAGAGGTCATCTCTTGTATGTCAGAGCTGATGTGTGCGGCCTAGTGGAAGGCTCATGTTTGGCTATCTGCATTCAGGCATGGTTTCAATCATAATTTCTGCATCATAATTTCAGTGATCCCTTTCTTGGAATGAGTTGATTAATTTTGCTCTTGAAAATAGCAAAGTGGCTATATCCTAATTGTATATCAAATGAAAAGGAAGTGACATCTTTTGAACAAGAAGAAGAGTATATTTGAGCCAGGTGGTTCACATTCTGGAACGACCATGTCTGTCTTTTGCTCTTTCTGTTATAAAGTACCCCACAAACTTTCTGTTTATGAAAATGTTATCCCATGTCATTAAGATTGTATACCACAAGCCCAATGTTCACTGAGTTATTCTGAGATCAAGACTATCTTGGTGTCAACCAGGAGGCTGCCCTAGTTTTTTTAAAGGCCTTAGAACTTGAGTTAGCAGATGATAGGCATGAAAGAGTAAAGATCTGAATCTGGCAAAGAGAAGCAGGAGGATATCAATACTTCCTCCCAACACTGAAGCACCTGGAAAACACACACACACAAACAGACACACCACACAAACCACACCACACACATCATACACCCACCACACATACACACATACCACACTCACCACATATACAACACACACCACACTCACCATACACACGCACACACCACATATATACCACACACCACACTCATGCACCACACATATTCTCACCACATAGTACACACCACACACACCCCACACCATACCCCCACACCCCTACATCTAACTCATGTAATTGTGGGGACTAGCAAACCAAAAGTTTGTAGGACAGACAGGAAACTCAGGCAAGAGTTAATACAAGTCTTGGGGGAAATTTTCCTCTTTTTCTGGAAAGCCTCAGGTTTTGCTCAGAGGTTTGTTAATTGATTAGATGAATCAATTGATTTTTGATGATAATTTCTTATTTAAAGTCAACATCAGCCACAGGTATACCTAGTTCAACAACTACATCAATGTTTCATTGACTGTGTGTGTGTGTGTGCTACAGTCCATCCAAGTTGATGGATAAAAACAACCTTCTCAGGGTCTGGAGACCTTGGAGTGCTAGGTTGAATGGGTTGTTCCAGTAGGCCCAATGGAAGAATTTGTGAACTCAATGGAAGCTGTGCATTGTGAATGAAAAAGCGCCCCACAGAGCCTCCTATGGGTGTGGAGGAACCACTGCAGCTGGCATTGCTTCTTCATCCTCATACCCACAGTGTGCCTGAGTCCAGCGTGGCTCCTCTCAGATCCAGTCTGTCTTCTAGAGACCTTTTTTTGAAGACTGGAACGTAGAGTAGATAGGAAACAGGCATGATGTGATAGCTGGGTGCCCTGCCACCCCCCAAACTCCCACTGCCCCTAGTCATTTCCAACTGGCTATGGGCTTAGAAATATGTGATGCTTATTTTCTCCCACAGATGGCTGTTTTTATAGTGGCTTTCTGAATTGTTTATTAACTATGGCCAACTATGCTGTGATTCAGAGGGGAAATGACTTTCAGGAGTGTGGAAGCCAGTCAGCCTCAGCAGGAACTGCCACCTGTGGGGAAACAGAAGTGAAATTTGCCAATATTTTTGGCTGTGTGAATATGTTTCTACTCTGAAAGTGCAAATTTGCTTAGAAGGAGTAAGTGCATATTTGCTCTGTGATTTCTCAAGAATATACTGTCACACACAGGCATGAATAGGAAACAAGAAAATACATGGTCGCCATGTAATTTGGAACCTCTTTTCTGTCTTTGGACCTCAGTTTTCTTCTCTGAAAAATGGGTGAGAATAACTCTTGCCTGGATCATTTCAGAATGTTATGAGGAGCAGATCAAATGAACAGGTAAAATTCACTAGGCGAGGTTAAGATACCAGGCAAATGCAAGTTGTTGTTTTTATGAGTATTGCTGCTTCTGTTATTACTTGGCTTATTTACAGATAATCCACGTGCAGTTTCAGATTTTAATGTGACCTCTGCATGTGGGAAAACCATACATTTTGGGCAACGCTTGGGTCTTTCCATGTTAAAATTTGCTTATCAGTGATTTGCTTGTGCCTGATTTCTTAGTGCAGTTTATTTAGACTTTCTTGTCCTGCCTGGTTCTCACCCTGTTGGATGGAAGCCCAGGTGGCCAGGCTGTTTTGTTTTTTAAAGTTAAAACAGTATTATTGTTTCTTCTGTTCACAGATAATACATGCATAATGTAAACAGTTCGGAAAGTTTAGAAAAAGGTAAAAAATAAAAATCCTCTATAATCTGACAATTTAGAGAAAATCACTGTTAAAATTTTTGTGTACGAACTTGCATTATTTTTTATGAACATTTATACATACAAATGAGCTTAAAGACAATGAAATACATATGTATAAATATACCCACTTGCATATACAGGCCATTAAATTTGTTCACTTTTTTCTCTTAATTTATTGTAAATATGTTTCTCTGTTTGATGTGAGGGCCACGCAGTAGTTTCTGTTTGGGCTCTCGGGCCTCCCTCACACTGCCCGGGGTTACTGGCCCTGTGCCTGCTTGTTTGCTTTATTCTTTCCTCTGTTTATAAGGCAGATGTTGTCTTTCTCTTCACTGCCAGTTTGGGAGGCAGATTTTGGTCTTGGAAATCGGAATTATTCCCCCTATAAAAAGGCATCGCAGTAAAAGTTCACAAGAATTCAAATTCCAATGTGAGGTTCTCGTGGTTTTGTCACTTCCAGTTGCTGGATTTGCTGGGGATCTCAGCAGTAACCACAAACCCCACATCCCGCCTGGGAGCCCCCGCCCCGCGCCTTGTGGCTGCCCGGCTCTGGGAAGAGGCAAAACTTACCCGTTTACATGGCCTTGGATGTCATCTCTCCTCTTGGAGGTTGGGACTCTCAGGACAGGTGTATTTTGAATTATATGATTTTAGAGGGAAAATCAAAATGGGCTCTTGATGAAAACTTTTTGTTCTTTGCATAAATCTTTCTCAAGAGCTAAACGGAGGATTCTTTTGCAAATCCTTGGTAAGTTCGTTTTGCATTTATATTCCAGAGCCCTTCCTGTGGTCATTAGATGCACTATCAGGTTCGTGAAACGGATGGTTGCGTCCCCAAGGTATGTAGTTGCTCATGCAAATCAGAGGCCTCTGTGCACAGGGTCAGTGGTCCTTAGAGCATCTGCTCTGCCCTTTCCCTTCCATCCTGTACTCTGAGACTTGACATGGTTTCTTCCGCACACAGACCTGATCTCTTGTTCCTCCGGCCCTCCATCCTTGCTGTCTGAACTCCCCCAGAACTCTTCCCTTCGAGCTGCTGGCAACAGCTGGCAGTTACAGAGCAAATGATGGGTTTTCCGAGTCGTGTCTGTGCTTTGCTCTCCTTCCTGCCAGGCCTGTGTTTACCCTCTGGGCCCTACTCTTGGATGTATTTGGGGACAACTTACACGTGTCCTTTCCCACCAGGTCCTGCCCGACCCTTTCTCTGGGCCCCCAGGAGCCTGCCATTGCCCAAGGGCACCAGAAAGCTTTATTCCTGTGGTTTCTCCCTGTTCAGCCCGGGTGAGCCTCACACCTCCACTGGCTTCTAAGTCGCAGCTTCTAATGCACTCTGAGATCCTTAGCAGATCCTCAGTAAATACTTCTTGACTAAATGGCTCTTCTCTGTCTTGTTCTACAAAGGATGTCTGCTAGAAACTCTGGCAGCTGACCCTGGCCCCACCCCAGACCTGGCTGGCAGAATCTGCATTTCAGTAAGCCCCCCAGGTGATTGTACAGTCAGGTTTGAAGAGCAGTGCTGTAGATCGCTGAAAGCAATGCAATTTTATTTCTTTTTGAATAATTCAGTAACAGATTTTAAACCCTTATTTTCTGAAATAATATTATTACTAATATAATTTATGCTGCTGTGGCTGCCGACAGCTTGATACTACTGAGACTTAACCCCTTGCTCCACCAGGGAGGGCCAAAAAGTATTCATGTTTTATTTATATTTCATATGAGGACATTATTGTTGGTAGAAGGGACATAGGGCCAGAGGACCAGTGACAAATGTCACAACAGAGAACTCAAGAGTTCCTACATAAGGGGCTTAAGGAAGAGCACTGGTTGGAAGAGGGGTCATAGAGACGTGTCCGGAAATTATATCTGTGACAAGAGTGACAAGCACACTCTTGCTTATGCAGAAATTTTCTAAAAATTACCCACATTATATATAGGATTGAGGACAGCTCAGTTGTCCATAACAAGGGATGCCTTAACTTCCTTGCTTCTTTCTCCTAAAAGGCCCCATTCAGTCCATCAGCACGTCCTCTAAATGTGCCCTGTAGAATCTTTCCAGAACATGCCTGCTACTCATCCTTCCCCATCCTCTCTTACCCGAGGCACATCCACCGGCCCCTGGAGTTACTGCAGTAGCTCTTTGTCCGCTCCCTGCCTCCATCCATGCCAGATGTGCCTACTGCTGCTCCAGAGTGCTGCTGCTTCTGTCTGTCTCACTCTGGAGGGCCGTGACATCCCAGCTCGTCCCGGAAGGCTTCTCCCTTGCTTTCTCCGCCTGCACCTCCAGATGCTTCTTTCACTTGTGAGCCCCTTCACATGGGCCTCCTGACTCTTTCTCAAGTCTTATCAGCAATAGAGCTGCTCCAGGACCTTTGCACATATTTTTACCCCACTGGGGACCTTTCTAAAGGGTTGTTCCCTCTGTCCTTAGGTGTCTCTGAATATATGAAGTGCTAGAACTCTTCCTAGTTACATTTCCCTTTCACCCTCCCATTCACTGTCACTTTCTGTCTCTTTATGCTGCTTTCTGTTTCATGATCCCTTGATAGAGCATATATTTGCTATTTTACCTATTTTTGTCTTTCATTAAAATGCATCCTTTTGTTTCTCCATTGTTGTATTCCGTGTGCCCAGAACAGCCTAGCAGACAGTGTTGTTTTTTTTTTTTAAGATTTATTTATTTATGCTTACAGAACTGTGTTCATATCCTCTTTGTTAATTCTCCCTCCTGATTTTCCTTTCAGTCAGTCCATGACACTAGAACTCCTGGGATATTTACTTCATGTGGAAGATGTTTGATGTGAACCAGCCAGTAACCCAAACCTTCAACATAAACCACCAAGCTTTCTCTCAAAAAAGGGTAGATAGAAAATATTTCCAGCTTTGAGGGCCACCTGTGTTCTTTTTTTCTTTAAGATTTATCTTTATTTATCTATGCATACAAAATCTGGGGTGCAGGCCAGAGGTGTGATGGGGGATATTAGGGGTAAGAGGATTCACCAGAGACAAGGTGGGGAGCAGAACAGGCAGATCTACTGAAATATACTGCTGAGGGGAGCAGCAGGCGAGACAGGAGGGGTCTGCTGTGCCATGTGGGTCAGCTCCCTGTCTGGGGATTGAACTAGGGCTGCAGTGGCTGGTGATAGCTTCATAGTGCAGAGACTTAACCCCTTGTGTCACCAGGGAGGCTCCCAACCTGTGGTCTTTGTTGAGACTCCTGCCAATAATGAAAGCAGACATAGACCAAACTGTGATGTGTGTGGTTGTGTTACAACAAAAGGTTACAAAAGCAGGCTTGGGACTTGGCGCTTGGGCAGGGCTGCTGACCTAAGGTGGTCATTTATTTCCAAGAATGGTGTCTAGCACCTATATTCAGTACAGGGATGGCCACTGAGTAGGGGCAGATACAGGCTCTAAGACAAATCACTGGTAATTTCAGATCAGACACCGCTGGGCACCAGTGGAGTGCGTGGTGCTTGACCCTTCCCTGGCCTGGGCACTGAGGTTCTGAGCTTGACAATGGGAGCCTGTAGCCGAGGGGGTAAGATTTCATATTCCCACTTCTAAGACATATTTCTTCACAATTCAAGTTCTTTCAAGTCAGGATATGTCTGACAACAATATCAGAAGCACATTTCCTTTCCAGTGGTACACAAACTAATGTGTCTCATGATTGTGTTGAGAGGATTTGATCTTAGACTTGGAGAAAGAAGGTGTTTCTCACTTGCATTTTCAGATCAAAGAGTGACCAGCAAGCAGAAAGAGTCACCTAAGTAAGAAGTCTTGTCTCTGGGTTAAGACTGGCCATGGGCTGATGGAGTTTATGAGAGCTGAATCTTAAATGCAAAGGTTATTAGTTGCTATAATTTTCAAGTAATAGGAACCTTCATGTTGAAATGACAGATGATGAAAAATCAGTAGGTTTTCATGGTTTGGATTATAAGGACTTTTAAGAATTGAAGAGTCAAGCAGCATAATGATAAAATGAAAAGTAGAACTTCTTGCTGCACACTCTTCCTTCCTGCTTCCAGGGTGCTGGTGGTTTGCGCAGTCATGGTTAATACAAAGGTTAATATAAAACAATATAAAAATAGTACAAACGACTGCTTATCAACATCACCTTCATTTCATTGAAGGGGTTTTCTCACAGAATAACCTTTATTTGTGAAATGACTTTGATGTAGTTTCTGGAAATGAGTTTGGAGTGCTGGGTCCTTGGGTTCACTCTGGGAATGGTGTCACGTAGAGCTCCCCTTTGAGCGGCACACAGGGAGTTTTCAGGCAAGTTTCTCCATGAGACAGAGACCTCAGTTATATTTTAAGGGAAAGGGATAGAAAAGTAAAATGCTTCTTGCATACACACAAGCGGGCAGGAAGAGCTGCCCTAAAGGGACAGGCTTGCTGAGAGAACTGCATGGTTGCAGGCAGACAGCCTTAGGAGAGCGGTCTCTGCTGAGGGAGGTCAGTGCAGAGAAGCCCCGGCATGGTACCAGTCCCGGGCAGGCAGGAGACTGCTGCCCTGCACAGGGAGAGAGTGGGTGGAAAGAAGCACCTGCCTAGGCTCAGGTGGGCAGAGGACTGCTGCTCCGGGCCAGTTCAGAGACTGCTCTCATATTGCCCTTTTCTCTTGGGGAGGGGCTCGCTCCTTTTTTGGGGTGTCCTGTTTGCTGCTGATTTTGGCTAACTATGTGGACTCATAAAGGGACCAGAGGTTTCACGATGGGCCAGTGGGTCCAATCTCTACTTCTTACCTCAGGTCTGTGCTTCCGACACTCCCTATAGCAGTCTGATACCTGTTTGGGCCTTATGCCTTGTGATACGGCCCTGGAGTATAAGGGTCTGAGCTTTTACCCCTACCTTGTGTGAGCCAGGTTTTAATCCTGATGTGTCCTTTACGTTTTCTATTCTTTTCCTTCATCAATTTTATTTATAAGCTTTCAACTGATTTAACTGGATTGTACTATTTTCTTTCTTTTAAAAGACTTATTTATTTATGCGTACAGATTTATTTATGCATACAGAACTGGGGTGCAAGCCAGAGGTGCAGGGGTGGTGAGAGGCTTCACCAGAGACAGTGGGTAACAGAATGGGCAGATCTCCGAAGTCCACTGCTGAGGGGAGAGCAGTGGATGGGTCAGGAGAGGTCTGCCCGCGCCCCGTGGGTCACCTCCAGGACTGGGGATCGAACTCATGAGGAAGCTTATTAGTGCTGTGCTTTAACCCCCTGCGCCACCAGGGAGGGCCCTGACTGTATTCTTTTCTTTCAACATTTTAGTAAAGGACACTTCCTTTCTCTTGGATAGAAGAAACTTTTGACTAATTTTTTACCGTGCTCCTTTCAGAGAACCCCTCTTGGCTGTCAGTTCTATTTCAGCATATTCCTGTGATTCTCCAGTGTTTTTATCCTCTTCAGTTGCGAAGACTTCGGCTTAGCAGCCTGTGTTAGAGGATCAGGGAAATTAGCACTCAGACCCCGGGGGCGCCGATGAGATGAACAGGAGCCGTTTTCCATGTCGGGCTTCGGGGGCAAGGCCTGCACAGAGACAGAGGGAGCGTGAGACTTTATGAAGTGTTCCTACAGCTCCCAAGCAAACATGGGCGACTAACAGCAAGCAGCTCACTCACTGATTCCAGGCAGCAGGGTTTCCCTGTTCAGAGCCCCTTCCCACCCTGAGCTTTGGCGCCTCCCTCTATCTCTGCATCTGTGAGGAGGCTTTGTGGCCTATCTCATTCTATTTGGGAAGTTTTCCGCAGTGCTTGAAAAACAGGAAATTGGCATCTTTGTGGGTCGTAAATCAAAGTTGGATGGAAAGCCCCGTCTCTGGGTGGGTTCTCCGGTGCCATCTCGGCTCCGGCACACCTTGGGAAAATAAACGCAGCGTTAAAAAACCACATTCGATATACAAGCGTTAGGTGTAGACGCTCAAAACTTGGAGACTTCAATTGGGTGCAAAGTTTTCCACATAATAAGGGGTAGGGTGACAGTTTTAGTGGTAGGGGGAAATTCACTATTGTGACATGGTTAGATTGGTGCTTTTTATATTCAATGTTATAATCTCCTCACACCTCCTTTAAAACAAAACAAAACAAAACAAAACAAAACAAAACAAAGCTATCCTTCCTTGAGTTCATACTTTTGTCTCTTTTGACCCTGCCTTCAGACCTCTGATTTTTCCCTCTGAGAGTCTCCCTCTTTTCCTGTTTTCCACCACTCTCTCTCAGTGGTCACTTACTGTCCTGTCTCTCTCTCTCTCTTTTTAAGATTTATTTATTTATGCATACAGAAATGGGGTGCAGGCCAGAGGTTCAGGAGCCGTGAGAGATTCACCAGAGACAGAGTGGGGAGCAGAACAGGCAGATCAAGGAAGTACACTGCTGAGGTGAGCAGCAGGCAGGTCAGGAGAGGTCTGCTGCACCATGTGGGTCATCTCCGGGGCCGGGGCGGGCATCGAACTTGCCCTGAAGCAGCTGGCTCACTTGCAGTGCTGTGCTTTAACCCGCTGTGCCACCAGGGAGGGTCCACTGTCATGTCTCTTTAAACAGCATCCACACTGAAATATGGCACCTTCCAAAAAGTTCTCTTAGACCAGCAACAAACAATTCAGGCGCCAGGGCAGTGAATGAAGCACCTGCGTTTTGAGTGTTGAAAATCAACAGGTCTTTGTTTAAGTTCTCTTTATTTTAAAATGAAGCAAAGCAAAAATAAACAGAAAGCGAGAAAGCAAAAAGCCATTGATCTGTGCTTTTAAAAATTTTTCTGGTTAGTTATGCCAAGCTGATCATTCTTAAAGATGTAGATACTCACCGGCTAGTAGTGTGGTCTCTGGCCATCCAGATAGACAATTTTGTCTGTCTGCCTGTCTACACCTCAACTAAAGTTGAGTAAAAGGAGATTCATCCAGAAGAGTTGGGGAGCACGTGAGAAAATGAAAGCAAGCATGTTCAGCAGTTCATCTCTTCAGTGTTTCGCTTCACAGATTTTTGCGTGGGTTCCAGTGCAGTACCCAGCTTGTGTGGTCTCGGGGGGCAGGGTTTGTGCCCCAGCCTTGCCGCTACTAGTGTGGATTTTTAGAAGCAAATGCGTAGGGTTGTTATTAGAATGAAAGGAGCCACTTTAACTAACAGGGCTCAGCATTCTTGCAGGCTCAATGGTTAATCATCATCCTCATCCTTACTGGGTGTGAGTGGGGGGCACGGTCACCCACATTCAGTGTGTCTGAAAGCCCAGGTCAGTAACATGAGTTCTCCTGTCCCTCTCCCACTGGCAGACCTGGCAGGCTTCTTTAAGGGCTAGGGAGGGCACGCCAGCTCCAGCGGGCACACCCCAGGGAGCTTGGCTGGAATCCAGGCCACACAATGGTCTCGGGAACATTTGACACTCAAATAACACAAGGCCACAAGGCAGGAGCAGAGGGGAAATAAAACCTGTTACAGCAACACTCAGGGGCAATGTAACACGTGTTTCCACGCTTATTTATAGAAGCACATTCCAATACCTCTGGAGCAGAGAGCTTTTGACAATCCTAATTTATTTCTGGGGAAAATCCTGGGGACAAGACATTTTTTGAGAGTGAGGATTTTAGTAACTGCGCTGATAGCTGTAGACTGTGGGCCAAAATGACACGCACGAAGTGTTCTCTCTTTAAAAACGTCATTGCTTCGGATTTGCAACTTCCCCAGTAATGAATATCTGGAGAATATTTCCTGCATAATGCTGTAATAAAATAAATAGAAAAAGTATTAATTAAACTGAGGTATGACAAAAGGTGGGTAGCTCTTCAGGTTACCACAAGTTCGGGGCTAGTGTTTGGGGCAACAGGGCTGTTGTGACGCTGTGGGGATGTTGCACAAAGGAAGGTGGTCCCCCGTCTTCCCCGCCAAGTTCTCATGTATGCAAGACTCAAAGTATGTTTGTGTTGTGGGTGTTCTGAGGCACTGGGAGTTGACCCTTGCTTTGGACGTCAGTGGTTTTGATTGAGCTTGTCCAGACTCTTGTTGAGGCAAAGAAAATTTCAGGTTTTGCTGCCATCATTAAAAAAATAATCTGTCACCACTGCTTCTTTTGAATGCTAAAGAAAGTGCTGAGTTAGTGGAATGAAGTGAGCCTGGCGGATGCTTTCAGGAAGGCATGATGGTGAAGTGGCTGTGGGCCTGGCGACTGGAAACAGATGGAAATGTTTGTGATCTCATTCTGTCACTTACTAGCTGCACAATTAGGGAAGTAATTTAACTTGTGTAAACTTTAGCTGCCTTCATCCTAAAATAGGCTTGTTGTGAGGATTACATGAAACCAAAGAGGCCCTAAAATACAGTAACCGAAGTAAAAGCAGCCTCTTTCTCTCTCGCCTGAGTCTGGTCCTGGATACCCCTCCACCAGGCCACTCACGGACCCACGCTACTTCTGCCTTGTTGCTGTTCATCTCTAGGTGCCCTGGGTCTCTGTCCAGATCTGAGCCCAGCCAGGGAAGAGGATAGGGCCAAAGTCTATGGAAAGTGGCCTATCTCTAGGTTTACCAAAGACTGAGAAGTTGCCTTTTTTCTGCTCACTTTCTTTAGCATTTGGTTGTCACTGACTCATCTTAGTCACAGGGTCACACTTCAAACAAAGCAGGGGAGATGGAATATGGAGCCTTTAGTTGGGTAACCATATCTCCAGGAAAAAAGCAGTATGGATTTGGGGAGAGACAGCTGTCAATTCTGTCACAGTATGTAGCGCACTGTGCCTAGCATACAAGCACTTTCAAACAGATGCCATTATTTTCATGAACTATATCTAGTATGTTCTTTGTTTTTGTTTTATTTTTTAAAGTTTTATTTATTTACTTATGCATACAAGAGGATTCATTAGAGACAGAGTGGCGAGTAGAACAGGCAGATTGAGAAAGTACACTGTTGAAGGGAACAGCAGGCGGGACAGGAGAAGCTTACTGCATCACCTCCCTGGCTTGGGGATCAAGCTTGTGTTGAAGCAGCTTTGGCTAGCTTGGTAGTGCTGCGCTTTAACCCATTGCACCACCAGGGAGGGCTCTCTAGTATGTTCTTTGGATGCATGTCCTTCGCTGGCTCAGAGCCTAGAACATAGTAGATGCTCATTTAGTACTTTCCAAGTGCGACATATTGCATAAATAAATTGCTTTCTTTCAGGTGAGTATTATGACAGATGCTGTGGGTTTCCCTAGATCAACAGCTATGGTTTGCTTTCTTTTCTTTTTTTTTTTTTTTAAAGATTTATTTATTTATTTATACAGAACTGGGGTATAGGCCAGAGATGCGGAGGGTGAGAGGATTCACCAGAGACAGAGTGGGGAGCAGAACAGACAGATCGAGGAAGTACACTGCTGAGGGGAGCAGCGGGCGGGCCAGGAGAGGTCTGCCACGCCATGTGGATCTCCTCCAGGGCAGGCAGGAATCGAACTCATGCGGAAGTGGGTTTAGATTCTCAGTGCTGTGCTTTTAACCCGCTGCGCCACCAGGGAGGGCCCGGTTTGCTTTCTTTTATCAGATGGTAAGGAGAGCTGGGAGCAAGGCCTGGGAGGGAGAGCAGGTGCCAGCGACTTTCCTGGAGGACCGCCTCTAACCACAGAGCATTTTGTTCCTCACTGAGGACGTGTATGTCAGGGACCAGAACCCCCACCCCATGAGCTGCCTCCGACCACCTAGCAACTGCTTGAGAAGCAGGTTTGAATGCACGAATAGAACTTTTCCAAAAAGTAGACACATTTTCTTTTTCAGGATGTTTGTGAGGACGAATTGGCCTAGCATGTTGGAAAGGCTGTCATTTCCCCCCATGTTGTATGTAAGGACTGAAATAAACATGCATCACGTGGATCCATGTGACATGTTTAGGTCTCTGGAGCCTCCCAGGTCAGTCTCTCATTGTCCAAATAGACTCCAAAGCACGGGTTGTCCCCGGAGGGAGGAAGCATGGAGGGAGTAGTTGGCCACATTGACTTCTTAGATGACCTCATCTGGACGGTCACTGAAGGGGACTTGCCATCCTACAAAGGTGACTGCAGCCAAAGGTGGCCCTGGCTCTGGGGATGTCCCAGCCTCTCATATAGTTGCTTTAGCTCTGGTTTCAGACACTTTTTCTTTACAGTGTGCCCACATCTTTCCTCCCTGCCGTATCTACCTTCCAATATGGTGCCTGCAAATCTGCACGCTCTGGCCCCGCCAAGCACAAGCCTTTCTCCTTGGCAGCCCCTGCTGATGCATGCTGAGCACCTTGCTCTGGTAGAGAAGCTCACTCTCCTTTCCGCGTGCTCAGGTGGGAGCAGACACACAGTCGCATGTGGCTCACACTGAAGGAAGGGCGACCGGGCTGTCCCCTGAGACACGAGAGCAGGGTTCATGCCAGAAACCCGGGGCTCAGAAATGGGGCCTTCTGATTTTGATGCGGTGACCTGGCTGGGACGGGCAGCCAGGAAGGTTTCTGTGAGTCTGACTGGAGTTTGCCAGGCTTGAACAAGTGGAAGCGCAGGGAGAAGCAGGCAGCAGTTTCTCGGTTGTGGCTGGTCGTGTTGAGGGGCCTGGGAGGGTGGCAGGGGCTGTGTGGGGAAGGTCGGGTTGTTGTGCTGGGGGTGTTTTTTTCTCTCTCCTGAAGATACCAGTAAGCAAAGAAGTGACATCAGATCTGGGGTAGGAAGATCAGTTGGCAGCTTAGGAAGTGAAACTGGTGGGTCCAGTGTGATAACAGGGGACCAGCCCCAAGGCTGTTGCACATTTTCAGCTGAGAATGCTGAGCAGCTGCAGGGAGAGGGGTGATTGGTGGGTCTGGACACATGGGTGACAGGGGGTGGGGTGGGTGGGGGGGAGAGGTGCATGAAGAAAAACTGATGAGGAGCCCTGAAAAGTGGCCTGGGCTTGTGGGGAACCTGGGGGGCTTCAGTGTCTGTAGCTAAAGTGCTGGGAGTCCCGGACTGGGCTGCCTGGGTGGGGTGGTGGAGGTGTTAGGGGTCAGGGGATGCAGTGATCAGGGGAGCTGAGCATGCTCCCCAGTGCGAGTCAGATGCAAATGAAGTGCCAGCACTTGTCCTCTTTGGAGGATGGACACCCGCTCCCCTTGGCTCCTTGTCATTGACATGCCCCCCAGGACAGTTTCAGGTTGAGTGTCCCTGGGAGTGGCCTGGGATCAGCACCCCTCCTGGGGAAGCTTGGGGTCTGAGCCATGCGGGCCCCAGCTCAGGTGTGGTGCTGTGAAGGCCGGGCACACCAGTCTACAGGTTTCTTGATCATTTTGCATCAAACTCACTTCAGGGATACTCAGCCATTGGGCTAATTATACCCCTCCCCTCCCTGTTTCCCAGTGACAATTAAACAGGCAACGTTTCATTGATTGGGGCTTAGCTTTAGCTTTTCTACAAACAAAACCACCACAATCATATATGGCCTGATATCAGTCACCGAATTACTGATTCCTGACTTAACATAAAACGAATGCTTATGTGAAAATTTAACGTATTGCGAGAATATTTATTTTGAGTGCCTAAACTATCCATTTCCTGTTCAGTGTTAAGGAAAATTGGTCTTTATTATTCCAGGGAAATGTCAAGATCACTAAGTATCGTAGCATTTTGACCTGTGTTATGTTGAACAAACTCTCCACATGTTTCTCATAAAAATATACATCAGAGATGGCTTCAAACTGAATGTCAAACTTAGTTAAAGGTACAAACCTCTTCAAAGTTATTATGAATATCAGATAGAACAATCAAAAGCACATCAGCATGAGCTGGCTTTTTCCTCGAGGCTGCCTCCCGCTGATGGATTTAGCAACTTTGTGAGTGTTATTCTAAATGATGGAAGTTTGGTCGTCAAAATGACCTCCCCTGGCTGTTGGCTGGAATTTTGGAGAAACTCCATTTCCACCAGTTTTTTTTTTTTTAATGTCTATAAGCACTTATAAAAACATTAAAAAAAAAATGATGCCCTATCTCTTGCTTGACCTGTGTGATGATTACCTGGGCATATACACATATAAGAATTTATCAAACTAAATACTTTTCTGTGTGGAAGTTATGCTTCAATTAAATATAAATGAATGCATATTTTCATATTCCAGGGACTGTCAGCAAGAATAATTTTTATAAAAGTTCTTCCTAGTGAGAGACTGACAAGGATTAAGTGTTTGTGGATTGCTAGTTAGTTGTTTAAATATCTTAGCTCCATAACCTGGTAGCCTACATGCTGTGTTTTGGGGTTTGGTTCCTTGATGTCTTTTTGTAGGACCCTAAGGAAATTAAGTGCCCACTTGGCGAGGGACCATCACTCCTGGTGTTATCTTGGCGAGGCTGGGAATGGGAAGGGCAGGTTAGGGAAAGGTAGGGTTCTGGGTGGGCAATTGGCCACTCTGTTTCAAAAGCATTGTTGTGATTTGTGGCTCCTGTATTGTTTGGAGTAGAAGTAATTGTTAATGTCCAAAATGGATTTAATAGGTGTTTTGTTGCTTTAAACAGTTTCAGAGCTCAATGGTGTGGAAGGAGATTACCTTCTAGAAAACAAACAGATATATATATATATATATATATATATATATATATTAAAGATTTATTTATTTGTGAATACAGAACTGGGGCACAGGCCAGAGGTGCAGGGGCAGTGAGAGGCTTCACCAGAGACAGAGTGGGGAGCGGTGTGGAAGGAGATTACCTTCTAGAAAACAAACAGATATATATATATATATTAAAGATTTATTTATTTGTGAATACAGAACTGGGGCACAGGCCAGAGGTGCAGGGGCAGTGAGAGGCTTCACCAGAGACAGAGAGGGGAGCAGAACAGGCCAACTGACGAAGTACACTGCTGAGGGGAGCAGCGGGCGGGTCAGGAGAGGTCTGCAAAGCCACATGTGGATCACCACGCTGCATGTGGATCACCTCCGGGGCAGGCGGTGATGGAACTCTTGGGGAAGTGGCTTTAGCTTCTTAGTGCTGTGCTTTATTTAACGCACTGCGCCACCATGGAGGGCCCCAAACTGATTATTTTTAAGGGGTAAGCTCCAGAAAGAGTAAAGGTTTTTATGTTTCCAGGTCACTGATAATTTGTATACTTGATGGTCACTTAAGGCCTGGTTTTCTCTAGAATCTTCTTTTGGGCAAATCCCAAGTGTCACTTGTTTAAGACAGTGTGGTATGGTAGTTAAGACTGAGAGCCGGGGGCCCAGCTGCCTCGGCTCAGACCCCTGTTCCTCCGTGGACATTGAAATGTAGGAAACTTTAATGTGAATAATAGCTGATGATCTGTCCTAGGACAGATTGAGCTGAAGAAGCACTTGGGAAAGTTATTAGGACAGAGTAGGCATGACAAAAAAGTCAGAGACTAGGTTTTTCTGCCAACAAGTATCATAATAAAAGACCTTTTATGCCTAGGTAGGTCTAGATACACAGACTGAGTCTAATGCTTCCAGTAGCCAACTAAGGAAAACGAACCACTGCAAGTAACACCTACAGAGGGGGAGAGATCTACTTCTGTGGAATTCTTTTGACTCCTTCCCTAGCCAAACCTATTAATTCCTTAAAAGCTTTAGTATCCGATAGAATGAGGACACCATAAAAACTTTTAAAAATATCAGGCTGGGCATATCAATATTTATTGAAATACTGAAAAAAAAATCCATTTTGTTGAGAAATTCCTGGCAAGAACTGACATGACAATATGTATTTCACTGATACAGTAAGAAAACGTCAACAAGTAACCGACTTCACACTCTAAACATCGCGGGGGTCAGACCCAAGGTGGCCGCTGAAGATCTGCCATACAAATACCCAGACATGACAGCTTCTATGTTTACAAACACAGATCAACTATAATTAACCAGGCTAAGCCAAAAACCTTATATTTGAGTCTGCTTTCACTAATAAATCCTGTTGTTGATAAGGCAGTTGCTAAGGAAAAGTCTGGTTACAAACAGGTTAACAATTAACACGAGAGCGATTTTATTTGCCAGCTTTGGATGAACACAGACACTCTCTGTGGCCTGTCCCTGCTTATCAGCTTCTGTGATGTCACCAGCAACATGGGTGTCACTCTGTGTTGCCTGTCACCCTAACTGTTCACATAGTGTAATCGCTAGGTTGGCATTAGAACCAATAGTTGATCTTTTAAAGGTTTACTTTTCAGTGGGGCTACTGTGTATTTAAAATAAGAAAACCTGGACATTCAGAATCAATATATTTGGGATTTTTTTCCATGTTAAAGGCCTTAAAGTAAGTAGCCCCGTAATCTCTCCGTTGCTCCCACCTGCATCCCACCTGGGCCCATTTCACTGCTGACAGTACATCCTCTCTGTGGGAGTCTTCTAGCCAACTTGGCCGTGAGAAGGGAGAGCAGTGACCTGCCATTCTGTTAACACAGTGGCTCTGGACGCCAACCCGCTGTTTCCCATAGTCCTTTGAGTTGGGAAGATAGCACTAGTGAGACTTTGCATTGGGAGCTGTCAAAGCCCAGCTAATGTGTACCCTTCAAGTGGACAAGTATTAGAGGTGATTATTAAAAATTAAAAATATTAAAATAATCCTCTTTGTACACACAGAAGTAATAACTAATATCTTTGGTATACAACTTACAATGCTTGGAAAGGAAAACCAGTTAAGATTCCACCCTTGTTAAGCTTACTTGAAAACGGAGGAAAGCTACGAGTCACATAATTTACAATAGATATTAAATAAACTACAGTGAGACTGATGAAGATTTACAGACATTTAATCAAGTGAATGATTTTAATTCATGAAGACCTTTCTATGTTCCTGAACTATGCTCACTAGCTTGAAGACATGCTACTTTAAACACATATATTTGGTTTCTTCAGTCTTGGCTATATCTTATACAAAGGTGAAACCAAGGAACAATAAATTAGCATCATAATTGTCTACAGTTGAAACTATGATGTACAATATAAATAAACTATTCAAAAGCTAGAAACATTTATGAAAAAAATTAAGGGACTATCTCCAAGATACGTTTATTTTTTACAAGTGATTGTGCCGCCAATAATCTCAAAAAAAAAAAAAAAAAGGTCTAAATGAGATTCCTGGTCTTGATTTTAGTGTCTCACGACATACAATAATTAAGTACTGTTAAAAATAATTACCAATCAGAAAAATAACATTAAGGAAATTACTGCTTAGCTATTTTGTAATATTACAGCTCCCCCTCCCCCCCACAGGACCTAAAGAATGTAAACACTATGTTTTATTTGACTTTAAAGTTTTAATACTTTATTTTAAACAAATGTTGTTCTACATCTGCACAGCTATCTTTTAGATTTGTGAAATAAGGCAAGACTTCCATACCTGTGGCATTGCGTGTTAATAATACTGATATTGTCATTTGGAGAGTTTGTTTTGCAATTATTTGTCCTGCAATGTTTGTTCTACAGCAGACTTTGGTCTATGGCTTAGAAAGGTCAGTATCGCTCTCTTCCTTTCCCTTTTGCAGAAGATTTGAATTTCTCGAAAGTCTTTCCAGGCCATATATAAAAGCCATCATTGCTCTTCTGTGTTCGGGGGGTGTTCAGTCTCAACAAGAGCGAACTTTACCCATCAGCCCATCAGCTCATCCTTCTTTTTGCATAGCTTAACATGCTTCAGTTTTGATTTAAACTACTTAGCACTGTGACTATTTGACATCCCAGCAAACTATGCTTAATGTTTTATATTTAAATGAACAACAAACTTTGATGGTTAAAAAGACGGATGTATCCTACCTAACAAGCCACGTGGCCAGAAATGGTGATGAGATCCGACAATGCCAAAGCCACATTTCAGTAACAGCAGAAATAAGGTCTAACTTGCTTTAGCTATGGAGCACTTGCTTAAGTTTGTAGTCATTTCCGTTAATAGTAAGTGATGCTTATATAAGATCAGAAGAGGGATACTGCCTGCTTTTTAAAAAACATTATGAACACATGACAAAACAAACCAGAACAAATTTTAAATGGCAAGCTAACATATTCGTAGACTGTTCTTATTAGCTGTTTGCAGGTCTAAGACACAGACATTCAAAATTAGACTTTTCATGATTTGTGGAGCTACTAGTAGGTGTGGCTAAGCACAAGTCCTTAGGACAGATTCCATGATCACGGGCAGAAGGTGCTGGGTCCTTGCAAGGAAGAGGGAAAGACTATTAGAGGTGCAGCTGATGGATCTGGAGAATTGTTTCAGTTCAGTTTTACCATGGAGGAATTCTTTAAGCTCAATTCTCCTGCTGTGTAAGCTTAATTAACAACAGAAATCAGTCCCTAAATTTCTTCACAGCGGAGATCAGTTTTACACATACAGAAATTGTTCTGTCCATTTTTCATTCTGACACGGTGTCCATATCTATCTGTGAGTTCAGTCCATTCCATGACAATGTCTTTTATAAGGAATCCTTTGGGGATGTGAAACCTTTGATTCACAGTTTGCAATACAAATACCCTGATACATCATTTATTTGCTATTAAGTACTTGATTATTATGCCTTTTTAAATTCAATATCTTTAAACCAAGTTTTTAATTAGTGTCCCTCGGAGCAGTTCAGAGTATTTTTGTTGCCATTTCTCTTTCTTCTTGTCCTCCCGCGCCAATCTCTTTTTGTTTTGAAAGCAGAGATCTAGGGTTGCGACTTAAGCTCTTTTTGCATGCAACATCTCAATGAGGAGGTTATTATAGGGCACATCCCCGTTCAGGTGCTTGTAGTAGAGGTATTCTTCAGCCTGCATGCTGATGGCCCGGATTTCTGGTAGCCGAAGAAGGAGCTGCCCGAATTTCTCCGTTTGCTGTGGATAGTTGCACATTGTATAGTCCAGCAGGGCAGCGTTCACTTGCTCCTGGACACCTTCGACCAACTGTAAATTTTCCAGGTTTTTGACATCTGGATTAAAAAAAAGAAAGGCATGATATTTCAATGGCTTTTTAATTCCTGTTTACCACAGCAGTGTGTTCAATTAATGGATGTATTTTCCTCCTGACATAAAGCATACTTTATGCTGCTGAATATTCAGTAAGCCCCACTCACCAAGCTTCCTGGGAAAATGATCACAAAAGAGCTTTAGAAGGAGGTCTTGTTGAAATTCTGCATATACCTCAAATCAATTAGACACCAATGGATTTTGAGCAAGGTCAACTCTTTTCATATCATAAAAAGGAAAGGTTTGAGGATTCCTAAAGTAGAGGGATCATAATATATTGTCAGCAAATGAGTCCCTAGAGGAAGACCTATCTTAACCCAGTATATTACACAATTCATATAATTCTGTATTAATTTTTCTGACCCAAGGTGAAATCTGTGTCCAGGGTCTGATGTAGTTAATTCTAATAAAAAGTGACAGGGTTCTTGTTTCTGTTTGACATTTTTTAAATGATTCTGAAAGCCTTTGACTTGTCTAGCCTATGCTAATGAACCATCTGGTACACTCCAGTGACTGCCAACGGAGTATTCGCTACTGGGACTGCTAAAATATATATCTCAGTGACTAATGATCTTTATCAAATGAAAGCCTTGTCCTTTTGGCAGAATACAGTCCAGGATGGTCAGTGCCCTTTAACCTGCATGTGGTCTCTAATGTCTGCTCCTACTCTTTTTTCGTCTGGACCTGGGTGGTTCATCAAAACAAGGGATAAGGCAATTTGTTCTGCCCAACTCCTGATTTCTCATCCAGTTGTTTTAAGGCATCTGTCCTAAGGTGCTTATAAATATTGAATGAAAGAAACAGAGTAAAAATAAGACAGACTGACCTACAAATACACACACACACACACACACACACACAGGGTATGCTGGAATTGCTCTTCTGGAGTTTATTTATGTTAACTGTACAACTTTTAACAATGTGTGTATGGAAGCCCCCGGAAACAAATATACAGATATGTGTGTGTATTTACATACATCCAGGCTAAAAGAGTAAACAGATGCAGCCATCCCTATCTCCAGCTTTATTTTATATTCAGTCAAAAATAAACAAGAGCAATAATGAAGAAAGCCACGTAATACTGTAACTAAAAGGGTAAATGTAATAGATTTAGTTAGTGGTTGCCATGGAGACTCATGTCCAGTATTTTGGGCACTATATGCTTTATCCTTCTCCTACACATACATGTATGTCCATTTGGGGATCTCGAAATGTTCTTACAGTAAGGCTGTGGTACATTTGCTGTTAAACTGTGTCCAGGATGATTTCAGCGTTTACATTTTGAGCCCTAACTTAGCATTAGAAGTGATTTCCACATACCACCCTGAAATCTCTGTTTCAAATGAAAAGGAGTAAGAGTTAGTAGTGAAATAAATACAGCACAAGTGCCAGATAGCACATCCATTTCAAAGTGAGATGGGAGAACCAAGCATATTTAGTTACTCATGAATGAGGTGTGCAAGCATACAAAAGTTACACTTCTTTGCAGCCCTACCTTTTCTGGTAGCGCCTAAACTGACAGCTAAGTTACTGCCTACTTGCCATTTTATACACGCCACACTCATGGTTAATAAATTGCTTTCCATCTATCTTATTTAAGATAGTTTTTAGCTTATTTAAAAATGTTTGTAAACATGGTGGTGGATCCAAATTTACAATGGCGTCAACAATCACAAAAAGTAAACAACTGGAAATACCTTTGACCTGGATCCATCAGCTCTTCCCTGTGCTGAATGTCACACGTAGTCAGCTCACACTCTCACTACGGATATGAGCCCTTCATAAAGCATCACAGCACAAAGCAAGTGTGGTTAACATCTAGTTCATCTGAATTTGAACAACTTTCTCAGTGCAGTGTCTTTTTACCCTCCACACAACTTGGATCGGACTAGGGAATTGAAAACGAAAACAGGCGACCACCAGTGTTATTGTGATTGGAGTTGAATTACAGAAAAATTCAATTCAAAGTGGAGTATTTCATGCTACAGTGCAAGATATTCTCACAAGCAAGAAAAAGCTAGCAATCATCACAGAGATTTACAGAGAGGATGCAGGTCCGAGCACAGTATAAAGGTAAAATAAATGAAGAATAGTCTTTTTAGAAAGTTGGTTTTGAAATTTTCTTTTTCTGATGCATTTTTTTTTGAGAATTAGGTCCCCATTCTGTGATGAGTTATGACACTCTGTTGAAAAACAACAACAAACTACCAATAGTATAAGACAAAGGCTAGATCACAAGTTTTGGTGTATTTGCTTTCTGTTACTACAGAGTGATCACTTATAGTCTTCAGATCAGCATTTATTAGATAATTTCTATGAATACTGGCCAAAAGTGGTATCTTCTCCCCTCTCCCCCAAGTTAAAAATATATAAATACATGCAGCTTTCTTTTGGTCAGGAAACCATACAGGTTTCCTCTTATTTTGGCTGTAAGTATAATTTTTCTCTAAAGTTGAACAGAGTTGAATTCACGTGACAAAATTTATTATCCCATTAAGCCATCTCTATGAATTCATCATTAAACGCAACACAAGCAATATGGCTAGAATTGCCCTAAAGATGCTTACTTGCTGAATGTCTATTTTGTTTCTAAGTCTATACAGGCAATCTATAAGTAGTTTGTTGCCAGTAGTCCTGATATTTAAGCTATAAGATTAAAAAAGGAAAGAAAAAGATTTTGATTGAATTACTCTCATTTATTCACCAAATAGTCCCTGGATCATTGCTCTGCTGACTGGCTCTTTTCAGTGCCTTTTCCTTGTGCCTGTGCTGCCTTATTAACTGTCCTTTTCCTCTGTGGAGGCTGGCAGCCCGTTGGGGCGAGACCGAGGCATAGTCAAGGCATCCTAGAAACTCCTCCAGTTAACACTTGCTTTGTATTATTGATGTATGTATCCAAGATTAATGCAGTTGTGAAATGATCTACTCCATGAACTCTGAGGGATCTTCTAAGTCAATTTTTTTTTCCTAGTCAGAAATGGACTTGCAAAAATTTGATTTAGTTCATCATTTCACAATATATGTAAATAAAACCATCACACAGTGATGTGTGCAATTATCCCTCAGTAAAACTCGAGGGGAAAAAAAAAAGAAAAAATGACTTACACAATAGACAACTCTCTGAAATCAAGTGTATTAAATGTAATGTTGTTTTCTGTTCAAAGACTCCAGGGCTCCTTTTGTGATCTGAATAATCACCACCTTAGTTTACTTTACATGTTTTGCCAGTTTAGATTTTCCCTGGTCAGTTTTACTTTTAGGGAAAACATGCACATGTTCTCTTCCGGATTCAGAATCAGGCCTTGGGCGCAGTCCTGTGTCTCTTGTGCGACTGGTCTAACAGGCAGACCTGGGTGTCCCAGGCAGACCTGGGTGGGGCTTTTAAGCCCCAGAGAAGAAAAGAGCTAAAGGCAGAAGACACCACCTTGATGACAACTTAGAACTGTTTAATGTGACTCGCTTGGATTTACTCTTTAGGAAAAGTCCAGACATTTAGGAAGAATCCACAGTAATCGTGGCATTAATTTTTAGGTGAATTCATGAAGATCTAACCATGAAACACATTAAAAAATTTTTTTAATTTTTTTTTTTTTTAAGATTTATTTGTGTATACAGAACTGGGGTACAGGCCAGAGGCTCAGGGGCAGCGAGAGGCTTCACCAGAGACAGAATGGGGAACAGAACAGGCAGATCGACGAAGTACACTGCTGAGGGGAGCAGTGGGCGGGTCAGGAGAGGTCTGCCACGCCATGTGGTCACCTCCGGGGCAGGCGGGGATCGAACTCATGAGGAAGTGGCTTTAGTTTCTCAGTGCTGCACTTTAAGCCACCAGGGAGGGCGGAAACACATTTAAAATTTTATTCACTGCCTCTGGGAGGTCTGCCCTCCAATTCAACCCCACAATGTGAGGAAAGGGAACTGGCATATCCTCAGGAACTGGTAGCACCAGAAATCCACAAATGAATTGCTGTTAAATTCGACGCGAAAACAAAATCTGGACAAATTCTACCTGTTCTGGAGTCCTCAGAAAAAGGTTTTCGAGACTTGTGCTGCAGTTTCCATATTAAACAACTTTGCATCCCATTTGGATTTGGAAAGAGGCAAAATTCCCACCAGTTCTTCTGCAGCATTAGATGTTGGGCTTCTTACGTGTTCCTTTGCAATGATGTAAACTTCACCTTGGTACATTTTAAAAGTACTAGTTCTGACTTGGGCCCTCCACGTCCACAGAAGCCAGGCTTCCTCCCCGGCCCTTATGCGCTAATGACTCGTCAAAGCATTTTGTGCTTCTCCTGTAAGTATCAATCTCTTCTCATCTATTCTGCTGTATTCACTCAGGGACTAATTACAACATTTTATATGAAGCAGCATTATGATAAGCTCACAGCGGGCACTCCGACTCTCCCGTCCTCATTGGCAAGTAAACCCTCAGGTCTCCTTGAATATATCACTTGCTTGTCAGGTGTGCACACACCGCTCTCTGAGGAGGGAGGTGCTGATTTCAACCTCCCTAGAACCTCCACGAGGCACAGCCTCTAAAGCTCTGTGTTCAGGACGCGTTCTTCAGAGACGGGTCCTTTGCTAAGCAAGGGGACAAGGGGACAGGTGGACTGTGCTGTCCAGCACTGAAAAGGTCATTTTGTTTGTTAATTTCCCTCACATGGGAGTGATCACATTTTGTCCTTTAAAAGACATGAAAGAAGGAAAAAGGCATCTGTGGCGCCTAAGGAATACGTCTTTTACTTGAAGTTTTTGGAGGAACGCCTATCTGCAAATGGGGACAATTTGTCCTCAGAAGATCTTTTCCTTTGATAAGTCAGAAAAGGAGGCAGGGAATATATTTTTATAAGGAACTAATTTTTTAAAGATTTACTTATTTATGCATACAAAAACTGGGGTACAGGCCAGAGATGCAGGGGGTGAGAGGATTCACCAGAGGTAGAGCAGGAGCAGAACAGGCAGCAGATTGACTGAAGCATGCTGCTGAGGGGAGCAGTGGGCAAGACAGGAGAGGCCTGCAGGCCATGTGGGCCAGCTCTCTGACCAGGGATCTAACTCGCAGAGAGCTTTATAGTGCTGCACTTTAACCCCTTATGCCACCAGAGAGGGCCTAATTTTTACAGTATGTTTAATAGCTATAGTTAAATAATTTGCATAAATAATTTTGTGAAAACTTTCGCTAGATGTTGTCATGTGAACAAAAGTTCATTTCATCAAGAGTGAGGGCTGGAGTTGGAGGATGATTCATTTTTAATGCTAATATCTAAGATTAGATTCATTCTGTGTCCAGCAACACTTGAAACTCAATAGTTTTAATTCATCCCATCTAAGCCCTTTAAAGAAATGTGTATGGGTGCAAAAGTTTATTAACCCACAAGCTGTTTTTACCAACTAGAACATACAATGCCTTGTGTATAAATGACTAACACAAAAGCTAAGTCTAAAAACATGGCCAGATAGCCTATGTATTATCTGTTACAACTGATGAGTGCCTTGTCATTTATAAAGCATGCCAACATGTATTATTCATTTCATGGCTTCATGTACACAACATGAGTTCATTCACTTAGCTTGCCATTCATTTGAGGCATTGAAGATAGAGGGCAAAAAAGACACACTTGGTATTAAGTCGCTTGTTTAGCGTGAATGAGATCCACAGTGGGTGCTTAGGGCACAGAGGATGTGTGCTTAGCCCAGGGACAAGAAAGGTTGAGGGCGTATCTGAGCAGTTTTGAAAGATGTATCAGAAGGAGCCAAGCAACTCAGAGAAGAAGAGGTCTGAGTCCTGGGAGATCGTTGTTCTGTCTATAAAGCTTTGGAGACAGAGCAGGGAGGTTCCCACAACAGGGTAAAGCAGCTTAACTTTCCTGGAGAAGGAGAACAGGAAGGAGGTATTTTAAGACTGAGGAGTAGACATGTCAGAGTCTGGGTATTGTTTTGAAAGCAAAACAGAAGCGCTGCAAGATTTTAAGGAAAGAAATGGCCAGCCTGCTGATTTAGAAAGGGCGCCTCATGGGCTATTGGGAGAAGGGGTTGGTAAGTGAGGGAGGGTGAGGAGGGGGCCAACTTCAAAGGGAGATCAGTCAGGAGGCCATTGTAGAAATATGGATGAGGTAGGTAGCAGGCCACAGGGTGGGGGTGGACTTGAAAGACATCAGGACGGTTGGCTTGACAGGGCTTGCTGGCTCTGGACAGTCAAGATTAGGAGAACAAAGGTCTGGGAGGACTTCTGGGCACCTGTTAGTATGACAAGAAATAAAGAGCAGATTTGCAGGGCACTTTTTAACAAGGTTAGGTATAACCAGGTCAAGTTCAAGTAGCAGGTGGAAAAAGTAAAGAAAATGCTGGAAATCAGGGTCTAGACCTCAGTAAAGAAGCCTGGGCTGGTAGTCTAAATTTGGGGAGTCATCAATGAATGAGTGATATAGCACCCCAGGAGCTGGTGAGCATGTGCAGAGAGAGAGAGAGAAGTGCAGGTAGTGGGATTCTGGAGGAGGCTGAGTCTTTCTTGATAAGGTGTGACAGGTTTTAGACTCAGGCAGATCAAATAGCTTTTCCAGGATTATAAAGTAAGACAGACCAAGAAGTGAATGAGGCATTAACATTTTACCAAACAGCAGTGTGCAAACGATTCTTTATCAGATTTCTCTCTCTTTTTTTTTTAAAGATTTATTTATTTATGCATACAGAACTGGGGTACAGGCCAGACATGCGGAGGGTGAGAGGCTTCACCAGCGACAGAGTGGGGAACAGAACAGGCAGATCAATGAAGTACACTGCTGAGGGGAGCAGCGGGCTGGTCAGGAGAGGTCTGCCACGCCATGTGGTCACCTCCGGGGTAGGCGGGAATCGAACTCATGCGGAAGCGGCTTTAGATTCTCAGTGCTGTGCTTTAACCTGCTGCGCCACCAGGGAGGGCCTTATCAGATTTCTCTTTTAAGCCACTTAAGCATCTTATGAGGGGAGGTGGTGTTCTTCTCTTTTTCTAGCTAAAGAACCTGAGTCTTGGGCAAACTCTGTAACTCAGTTGGTAAGAGCAGACCCTGAGTCGGAACAGCCTGTATCACTATAATGCCCCTGAACTGTCCACCACCCCTTCTCCCTCTGGCAGAACTGGGACTTGAGCCCCATGGGGTTCAAGGCTCGTGATTTTCACGTTGAGCTCCGCATCCTCTCCCCACCCTGTGTGTGTACACATCGACCACAGGATGGGGCTGGAGAGTGGGATGTGCTTGTGAATCACATAATTTTACTTCTAAAGTCTAATAAGTGAACAGCTTTTAGGGAATTTGAATGAAATAATATACTATTGACATTAATATTGGTGTGTAATACACCTTAATCGTTAGTGACGTTGAAGGCACATTCACCTCTTAAACGCACATATTATTGCTGTAAGTTGCCTCACAGCTGAGATGGAGTGCCGCCTAGCGTCATGGGGTGTCTCCTGGCATTGTCCCCCCCAGCACTCTCGGCGCTGGTACCAGGCTAAGAGGCTGCTTTATATCTGGAAATTAGCGGGGTAAGGGTCTCAGTGATTTTAAAAGGTGGAAAACCACTCAAACTTGTGGTACAATAGCAATAGTTAAAAAAAAGTATGACCATCTAATCAAATCATTCCTTCCCTCTGGGCCTACTTTTCCATCTGCAAATGAGAGAAATAGCTCTTATTTCTTAGAATCCCTTAAGAGTGAGATGACTCAGGGGTGTGGGTTCACACCTCTCCAAATGGACGTTGCCATCAAGGCAGAATTACACCTCTGAGTCACAGTGTTGGGATCCATCATTAAGGAGAAAGAGAGGCTGAGATCATTTGGAAGAGTTAGGAGAAAAGTAATATGGTATCTTAAGTGAGTCAAACAAAAAACAAAATACAAGGACTATATACTGACAAGGCATGATTCTTACAGTTTTATGGATAAAATTTGGAGACTTCACTGGCAGCTCTTTCTCCTGAACAGCAACCGATTGTTCTCCCCACCACCAAGTGTCATGGCCAAACAGAACCTCTGATGTATCCAAAACAGATGGATGGCAGAGTGAACACTTGAAAGTTTAATCCATTTGCCATCACAAGGAATATTCATGAAAACATGCCCAATTCATGAGTTTCAGTTAAAGATTTTCTACCCGGTTTTATTAATTTTGAACCTCAGTTTTCCTAAATACACACACACTCTGCACAAAATACTACCAGTCCATAGCTGAGGAAGTCCGGACTCGGGGGCACCCTGCACAGAGAACGCCCACCTGTCAACTTAGTGTTCAAATATGTGACCCCAACAGACAGCAGGGCTCTTTCCCCGGAACAATAACCTTTCTCACTAATATCTCAAGTCTTAGTTCTGGCTCTAACCTGTGAGATCATGGATATGTTCTTGTCTGGGGCCTCAAGTGAAAGGCAAGAGGTAGGCTTGATGGCTACAGTAACTCACATAATCCACACTGAGTACTGTGAACAGTCTGAAAGGAAGGTGCTGGGTTCATGTTGCCCACAGATAGGTATAAGCTCTGCTTTTGCCCCACGAGTCCATCACCTGCTTATCGCTGACTGCTGGGATGTCACAGCCACTCACCCTTACCAGGGATGTGTTGGGGAGATGCATTTGGCAATTTCGGTACTGAGTGAATGAATGCCAGAGAGCGTAACTGCAAGCAGAGTCCCCACGGCCAATGATGCGCCAAGGTGGTACAAAGGGACCACTGTCGTGTGTGGTGCATTGTTGATGGTTACGGGCTTCAGTCATCTGCAATGTTTTTTGGCCTGTATCTCAAATTATGTGCAACGTTGTTAAGTGTAGCTATCATCTGACACAATGAATTCATTACATAAAAGGAACCATCCCTCCCTGCTAAGTGAAATAAGCCAGAAGATAGGTAAATACCGGATGGTGTCACCAAGATGTGGAATATAAAGTAACTAAATTAATAGTCAGAAAAAGACAAGCTGAAAAACTAAACCTTTTCCTAGTTGATTACAGAACAGGGTGGGAGAAGCAGGGCCAGAGGCGTAAGAACCAAGAGGAAAGGAAGCACAATTATTTGTGGTGATATATGGGTGAGTTGGTGGTGGGTACACTATGGTGGTAATACCTGATCGGGGTACCCCAATATCACCTTCGTTCAAAAGAAATAAATTATATAAAATATAAGGTAAAACTTAGAAGGGGACTACCCTTTCCATGGAACAATGTGGCTTTTGCATATAGAAACACAATGGTTAGGGAAGTCCCTTTCGAAAGCTAGCTCCTGGAAGGATATTTAAGAACAGAGATTACAGAACTGTAAACAAAAGGCACTGAATACTTTCAAACAATTGCATGAACATACATACATGTTCCTCTCACTGAAATCGAAGCTTCTTTCAGAGTAGCCCTGAGCTCATATCCTTGCCTCGCTTACTCTTCTAGATACCCTGGTCTTGCCTTGCTGCGAGACAGTAAGCTCGCTTTTTCCTTGAGACCTTTCCATGCACCATACCCTCACTCTGGATGGTTCTTCTTCTATTAAACAGGACTCCAGTCCTCCCTTCACTCCACCTCTGCTTAAGTATCACCTAGCCAACAGACCTTTGCTATCACCCTTACTCACAAAGCTCTACCCTACTCTGAAATCACTGTCTGATGTTTCTTTAAAGAGATATTTGTAAACCATGTCCATGGCACGATTGTTCACAATCACCAAAAGACCGAAGCAATCTTAATGTCCACTGATGGAAGAATAAAAATCAAAATGTGGCTTAGACATGCAATGAAATACTTCCTAGCCTGACTGAGAAAGAAGGGCATGGGATACAATAGGATGAATCTTGAGGACACATTAAGTAAATTAAGTCAGTTACAAAAAGACAAATTCATAGAGACTGAAAATTGAATGGTGGTTGCCAGGGGCCATGGGAAGAGGGAAATGGGCCTATTGTCTAACAGGTGGACGGTCTCAGGATTGGAAGCCAAAAAGTTGTGGCGACTGGGCGGAACACAACATAAAGGTACTCGATGCTGCTAAACTGCACATTTAAAAATGCTCAAGATAGGTTCTCCTTGGTGGCGCAGCGGGTTAAAGCACAGCACTGAGAATCTAAAGCCGTGGGGCTTCCGCAATGAGTTCGATTCCTGCCTGCCCCGGAGGTGACCACATGGCGTGGCAGACCTCTCCTGACCCGCCCGCTGCTCCCCTCAGCAGTGTACTTCGTCGATCTGCCTGTTCTGTTCCCCACTCTGTCTCTGGTGAAGCCTCTCATTGCCCCTGAGCCTCTGGCCTGTACCCCAGTTCTGTATGCACAAATAAATAAATAAGTCTTAAATTTAAAAAAATTTAAAAAGCTCAAGATAGTAGATTTTTATATGTATTTTGCTGCACTTTAAAAAAATTCATTGTAATATAGCAAGTTTTTAAGGCATAGTATAATAAACACCAGGGAATCCACAACTCATCCAGCACATCACCAACACACCCCAGCCCACATCTGTGTTCTGCCTGCAAATGAATTCCTGATGCCCGGGTGTCACCACTACCCCAAATGTGTGTTTCCTCTCCCCCTGTAGCTCCCAACAGTGTGCATCCTTATTCTTGCTTGTGTGATGACCTATGTCATACATGTATTTGTCTGTTTCTTAAAATTTCCTGTAGATCTTACAAGAAGAAAAACTGCAAAGGCAGGGACTTGGTTGACTTCCTGTCTGTATGCCTAGCACCCACCAGCACCCAGCACTGGGGGAGCATCTGTGAGGGAGGAAGAAGGATAGATTGATTGCAAACAGCTTTGCCCCACCTCACAGTCTTTTCTTCGTCCTTTGTGCCTTTGACATGCTGCTTTCCTTCCATATCAAATTCATATCAGACTTTATTTTTGTTCCGCATTGAATTACTTCATAACAGTAAGCAAAGAAGCACAAATTCCATGATGTACTGTGCTTTCTTGGGACACAGAATCAAAGGGCTGGGTAATTGGACTGCTTTTCTAGAGTCCTTTGGCCTTTTCCATGTGGAGGGCATTTTAGTTGACTGTGTTCTATACCTTTACCAGCTCACTCGATGTTCTAGGCTCAAGCTACAGACTATGACTTCACGGGCCCTGCAGACGCAACTGCTCCTGGGATATTTCCCTCCAGTGCTGGTGGACAGTCTCCAATGTCCAAGACCAAGCCTGGTCTTCCCACTTTTCTCATTATGCTTCCTTGCACTTTTCGCACCTTGACTATTGGAGTGATGTCTTGGAGATGTCGGCATGGAGGTCACTGCCTCCAGAAAGCCACCCAAGTTCATTTTCCTTGATTCCACATTTTCTACCGAAGGTCATACGCAAGTATCTTTGTCGTTATGCTGCTGATGACAGAACCCATTCACAGCAGGCAGGTTTGGGGGTCACGGGGTGCCCCTCATTCTACTCCATAACAATTCCATACACATTCCCGTTACCCATCACATTAAGCACTGGGGATTATTAAACCTTATGTCAGCATGATTAACTGTCAATTACAAACAGGGGATGACCCACCTGGCCTATGGTTACTCTTCCCTGGGGCTGCGCCTGGGCAAAGTCGGCACCCATTTCACACAGGCTGAGAGAATCTATTTTCACATTAATTTATACATCTGCCGCATGCCCGAGTCTGGAAGATCTTCCGAGTATTTCTAATCGTATCTCCCCTGCAAACTTTTCTTAATCTTCCAGCCGAGGCCTTCCCTTCCCTCCTAGATTGCATTCTTTGGGAGGCAAAGATCCTGTCGTATGTTTCTCATTTCCCACACAGCACAGGAGACAAGAGTAGCAACGCACACATGAGAGACACATGATATATGTACTGTTAAAGTTGCCAATATGAATTAGGTGCTCACGAATATAAAGCACATGCAAATAAATGTCCCAAGAATATGTGCTGTAGTCTCAGCGATAAGACTTGGAAGCAATTTTAAAAGTTCCTCCTCATGTTGCATTTATAATTGATTACAAATCTAACAGTAGAATACATCTCCAATCTCTAGAAAAAGTATAATTTGATTCACAATGGAAAAAAAGAGTCACTCTGGCCTGATGCGATGAAGTGGCCACCTGCATACCTGAGCAAAACTGACTTGGGGCCTGTGTGACTATTGGGGACACACCAGTGGACACGGAACATTCTCATTGGCCTCTGGCTCTCCATTTGTGACCTGTTTCTAGGACTCGTAGGATAAAATGAGGAAGGAAGATTATACGAAATGGGCTTTTTTTACTTTTTTATTTATGCATACAGAACTGGGGTACAGGCCAGAGGTGCAGGGGGGTTAGAGGATTCACTAGAGTCAGAGCAGGGAACAGAATAAGTAGATTGAAGTACATGCTGAGGGGAGCAGTGGGCGGGTCAGGAGAGGTCTGCTGCGCCATGTGGGTCACCTCCAGGGCAGGATCGAACTCATGCTGAAGTGGTTTTAGCTTCTTAGTGCTGTGCTTTAACCGGCTGCGCCACCAGGTAAGGCCCGAAAGGGGCTTTTAAGGTTGTGAATTGAAACTGATCAGATGTTATACCAACCTCTATGTATCAGATCCTAGTGAAAACCACATAAAAATGCATGGAGAATGAAAATCAAAAATAAGGTCTCTGGCTGGGAATCAACTGAGCCAGGAAACAACAGAACTTAAAGGGGGCACAGGCTGCAGCCATTTCCTAGTTTCCCTATAAAGTGCAAATAAAACTGTGGGTCAGGTAGATGCCTACTAAGTGATGATCTATACGATGTTGGCGGAACAGGTAGCATTTCAAGGACACCTGAGATGCAGAATGCAGCTGCTCCAGCTGTTCCTTGAGAGTCCTGCTCCTCACCCTTGTATAGAGACACCCTGTCCTCTGGGAACAGGAAATGCCCACACTGGTGAAAAGCAGTCTTCCCTCAGAGGGCTCCATTCTCGTAGCCCTGTCCTGAATCAGTTTGACTTGTAAGTTTACATCTGATTTCCATTCAGGAACTTTTGCGGTTTTTGCAGAGTTTTCTTATTCTCTTCAAATAAGATATGAGGTTCCGTTTGTTCAGGTGGCAAGACTATGAATAAACCAACGTTATCATATGAAAGAGAATTAAACAGGCAGATCCAAGTGGGGATATATTAAGCCAAATTTAAGCTCCAGTTGTTGAATTTAGCCTATACTAGATGTCTGGTTTGCCTCAGGATAAATTCAGCTTTTCAGCTAATCGAATGAGGACAACTGCCTCAGGTATGATAAAATTTACAAGAGAGCACCTTCGAACAGTTCTTGTTAAAAATATTAGCTTAAAGGCATTCTTATCGTCTTTGGGATGAAGACTGTATTTGCATTTAATTATTTGATTTCAAGCTTTTATGAACTCGGATCAAATATTAGCTTAGCCAATTAAAATATTATTTTGTGTGAGTGTGGCTGCAAGCCCAATTCGGCTTGACTGACTCAGCTTTGGTTGCGCATTGCCAGCTTCTAGACTTTCTGAGATTATTTCTAAGAGGGGAAAGAGAATATAAGAATATAAATGTACATTTAGCAGACAAGGTGCCATATTCAAAATAAAGAGTTGACTCTGAAACATTTCTCCACATTACAGCATGAGTCTAGAAGACAAAAGATGTAGTCCTCTAGATATTTCTACCCATGCAATCAATACTCTTTCATAATTCAGCATTTGAAAGAAATCCTTTTCTTTTAAACTACTTGTGTTAGTCCATGGGCCACAGCATGGCTCCATTGCCAGGAGCAACTTCCTGTTTACTTTTGCTCCCCACAGAAGGCTGGCTCCAGCCTATTTTCTGTCCTTTAGGTCTTCGATGGCAACAAGGGATACCAGCTCTTGCAGAAAGGAGACAGTGAGAGAAGGGAGAAAGAAGACTCATGGGGGAAGGAAATTTGCATCAAACTAAGGAGCACTTTAAAAAAACATCTGTTCAAAATGCAACTGTTGAATGGAAGCATTCAAGGATCTCTAGAAAACAATCAGTTGATTTTATTTAGCTTGTATTGCTCAGACCTCAATGCCCACAGTTGACTGGGCAGGAAGCCTCACAAAATGTTTTGTTCAACTTAATCGTCTAGCACCAACGCCATGAAATGGTAGGGATGGGTCTCTGGAGCCAGACAGACTTGTGGGCCTCCCAGTTTCGATGTGTCCCCATCCCTCTCCCTGCACCCCTTCAGGTGATGTGGCCCCAAGGGGACGTCTCGAGAATGAACTGGATGGGAATGGCTAGTTGTGGGTGAAGTCAAACCAGAGAACTACTGCGTGTTGCTTGTCTTGTTCATTTCAGCAGAAGCTTGAAAACAAGATAGTGTAACGGGGATCCCCAGGAAAAGGGGAGGTTCCGGGTTCCCTGCCCCACTTAGAAGGAAGATGGAGCTGAGCAGGAAGGGGGGAGAAGAATCTGGAGAGGAGACTGAAGAGGAAAGAAGCAGGATGGAGGCTAGAAGGAGAGGGAGAGAAGGAAGCCTGAGGGAGGCACAGGGAGCAGAGAGACATGTGAAGAAGCGGCTCTTGCTTCTGCCATGCTTCTTGGTCCTGGACTGGGTGAAATAGATGCTTGAGACTTGTAGGGGGCTGTCAGGCCTGGCTTTGGGACAATCCCTTTTGGGTAGACTTTTACCCACAAATGGGTATTCTTTGTCTTTTCTGTATTATGCACTAATTTTATTAAAGTTCCTTTCCATCAAAGGTCTTACATGTTTTGTCTTGATGCAGTGGATGGCAACACCTATTTAGGCAGGTTTGGGGGTTCAGGGGTGCCTCTCTCTCTCTGCCCTATAACAATAGGAATATAACAAACCTGTCATTTGAAAAAAAGTAAGTATTGACCATTTCAAAAGAATCAAGCACCTTGTGGTCAATACAAGGATGCACACATTACCTTTTAAGCAGCAAGAAATATAGACTATGAAAAACAGTATTCTAGAGTGCTTATTGTTGGTTCATGAATGAAAACTCAGCAACTTGAACTCTAGGCTAATCCTGACACTGACTTGGAGTTTTGTTTTTGATAGAAAATTTAAAGAATGCCCTTTCGTTTCATATTCTGAGCGTCGAACTCATGAAAAATAAATGCAACCTACAATCATAATCAGAAATTAAAAGTACTTAAACTTAAGCACTTTAACTTAAAGTTAAAGTAAATCTTAAAATCCAATTTTTAAATGTTAAAGACCCTTTATAAGGCTTACTGTGTATTATAAAACAATTTCTGAGAAGAAAAGATTTGCCTAGTTCTTGAACTTTGATCAAAACCCTTTCATCTATTTTATTTCACTTCTCCCAATACTTCTGGCAGGTCTGTTTTCATCCTTCCTGAGAAAGGGAGACAATGAATTAATGATAGCCTTGGGGAGAAAGCCAGGTATTTTAATACTGTACCTGATGCCTCCAACCCCCTTTTAATTGTACCCCAATTGTGTTAGCTGCATTGCTTTAGAGCAAGCATTGGATTGAGATCTTTAAAAGTCCATTTCTTAACATGCAAATTCAGTTTTTTGTTGCCAGTTGAATAGTGCTGAATTAGGGCAGCTTGTTGCACTTTTTAGGTTTTTTCCACGGTACTAAAATGCAATACTTCACAATCAGTAAACCTCTTTTGACTTTATGCCCATAAAAGAAATGTTATTTATAAGTCTGTTCTTAATACCCAAAGATTTTCAGTGTATAGTTAAAATAAAACCACTCTTGAAAATCTAGATATACTTGTTACTTATTATATCATTGCCCTTGGCTTGTTAAAATTATGCTCAATAAGAACAGAGGTTGAAATGAAGGGGGGGAAACCATTCAGCTGGCCACTACTTATCTGGTATCATCTGGCCTATGAAGACAAGAGAGGAGTCTTTTGGGTGAAGAACTATGGAGGAAGGGAAACTGATTACCTAACAAGATCATTAAAATCAAATATTTGTCATTGCAGGGGGTGGGAGGGTAGGAATAACAGAAATTAATAATTCATCCAGCTGCTCAGGGATATGTGCTTGTATGTGAAAGACAGAAAATCCATATTGCCAATTTGTTTAACCATGTGGCAGAGAAAATAACAAGCTATTAGCCTAAGAACTTTTAAGAGCTTGAAAGATTTTGCAAAGTTATTCTTTTTTTTTTTTAAGTGTAGCTGGGGATTTCACTAAGACAGTGAGAGTAGTGACATAAACTATTTTATATCCCATCATAGTTGCGTTGTAAAATAGAGAGCTCAGTTCTGAGCTCTGCATAAGCAGGCCACAAGCATGAGTCTGTGGTCAGCGTGCCTTTGCACGTCCAGATATTAAGTGTCAGAAAATGTTTATGCCCTTGTAGTTTTATTATGGGCAACTCTTGATGATTTAGGGGAATTATCGATCCTTTCATTTACACAGCTGGGAAAAATGAAAAAGGATGGCTATATCTGTGAACACAGCACTGATCAAGTGACCTTGGAGTTGGGCAACGGCTCTAAGTTTCAGATACCTCAGCTTTTAATATATGTTTTAACAGTAATTACCACGAGGAAGGACAATACCCGGCGTGCAAAATACCATGAATTATGTCATCTTTTGGCAGCGATGACTTTGTTGAATGTGAACTCTCTCCACCCTCAGCCCACCCAGTGCTCTTCAACAGGAAAACGCAAATGGTTCCCGGCTTATAGCAAACAGCAACCCCTGATGGTACCAGCAAGTGTTACTGTTCGGACCTCTCTGCTGTGCTTTCTGTGCTCAGGGGGCACCCCGCACCTCCCCCCCCCCAAAAAGGGCCTCCTAAACTTTACTCTGTTTCATGGGGATTTCCAAACCTAAGTCTCCATGAAATGCCCGTCACATGCTCAGAATAGCTCAGCGAATATACCCACATCAGGTTTCAAGGTCTGCCCTGGACACCCATTGTCCCTCAAGATGCAGCTGGGATTTAACAATGCCACTACTAGCATTATTAACACGACTTTTATTATCAGTGCTAAATAGCCCCATCTTGTAAAGTAGAGGATTTAATGATTGTTTTAAATTTGATTTTCAAGTCTCTGTGGGTGGATGCATGCTGTCTTTGTGCCTCCTTCAGCAGAGAAAATCAGGGATACCCGTGAGCGGGGCAAGGTTAGATCCCAACAGCAACTGGGAGTGGGTCTGGCAGGGACCAAAGTCATCACTGGCTATAGAACATTTGCTTCATGTGGGGTTCTTCCAAGCGCAAACTGTGATGTGGTTCTTCTTTGTTGGGAAAAAACAAAGGGTTTCCCCTTCCCAGATTTTAACATAAACTATTCAAAGTGTTAAACACGTCATAAAAAAGTGACTCTTTAGATGCTTGACTGAGGTGAACGGGGAAACTGTTGATCTTCTCTAACATTATTTCAAAGCAAACAAGTTCCTCCTCCCAGTGACATCTAATCAAGAACACAGCTTACTTTTCTGACTAACGGGACGTCATGTTGGAAAAGAATGGCTCAGATTTTCAGTCTGTGCACTATGGGGCTTTTATATTTATCACTAACAGCCTGTCAACAATTTGTATCAACGAGGAACATTTTGAAGAATCTGTGCTAGTGCTCTCGTTGCGTGTTTAAAACAACCCATGGGGGTTAAGGGTGATGATACTGTTATTATTCCCATTCCCTTTTTCTGCACTGACAGAATTGTGAACTGGGGTGGAATCCAGGTCCAGGTCCACTGGACCCGAACACTTCGCCCTCTGTGTGTTCAACTGTATCCTCCCATTTGTTATGTGGGAGAATGAATTTCGGATGGGACTGGAGGTGAGAGAACGTTTAAACGTTGCTTTTCCTTCCACCCTCCTGATACCCTGGTGCTCTTGGTCCCGGGACTGTCACCACAGTCACTACTCCTAAAGCAGCCTGCATGCAGAAGCAAAGAGAGTTCAGTCAAGTTAAACCTCTTTTTAAGTTTCTGACTGCTCAGCTTGTTGCTTGCTATCAGACCCCACCTAAGCTGGGTATCAGCCTAGGAACAAAGCACTCCCAGGCCACGCACATCCCGCAAGCTCCTACACCTGGCGTTGCGTACATCACGGTCTCTGCTAAGATCTTACCGCAATGTTTTGTGGAAATCCTCATACTGCTTTGTATGATCAGTGTATCTGCTCGCTTCCAAATGGAGGGCATGGCAGGACGACAGAGGAGGGAGCGTCTGGGGCTGCGGGTGGCCGTGATGCTCGGGCTGACCAGAGCAGGGCTTGTTGTGGCACTAGGGCAGTTAAGCCAGGGTGTGTGGCTGTGCCTAGGTACAGATCCGTCCTTTCCCCAGATGTCAGCTGTAAGCACAGGAAACACCCTACCTGTGGCAGGCGGTGACCCCCCCCCCCCGCCCCCGGTGCTTTTAGTCACATTTATGCGAACTGGGGACTCAAGACAAGTTTGAAGGGGGCACACATGGAGAAGCTGGAGGAAGGAAGAGCAGGTGGGGAAGGCAAAGAAATATCCAGCCAACTTAATTTTGCTGGATTGCAGTCATATATATACTCCAATGCAATTCTAGAATACTTCTGACATAGGAACGTCCTTTTTTTTTTTCTTACTGAGGAAGAAAATTGACATGGTATATGATTAAGGAATGAATGAATATAACCACAGTTGCTTTGCTTTAGTGTACCTACTTCATTTTCTATTCCTAACCTGCCTCTCTCTGGCTATTGCTCTGGTTCTCCTGTTTATCTTTTCAGACAGGATGACCTCATTCTTAGGGCATTCTTAATTCCACCATAAAAGGTATTCTTTCATGCTACATTTTTTTTAAAAACCTATTAAACACCTATTCCATGTGCAGATGTCTGACCAGTAACCTCGCTGGCAAGAAGCCAGATGAGTGGAAGGCAAATCTGCTGTCATTCTGGATTTCCCCATTAATTTGACCCTTCAGGGCTTAGAAAGGCCAGGCTGGAAAGCCCCCTACGACGCAGAATATCCTGCTCCAGGTTTTCCTGCCAGCTTGCACCTTCTTCCGTGGTGTGCTGGAGCAGCCTGCAGATGCCATATGAGGCGAGCATTCTCCCAGGCAGCTCAGGGAAGCAGCGGTGTGCTTGGGATCAGCGCTCAGTATGGCATGGAAGGCTTTCTTTTTAATTGTGAGAGAGAAAAAGTAGGTGGAAAGAATGTATTTGTGTTGCCAGATGACAGAATTATTAAAGAGAGGATGAATGCTACATAGAGAGGCGTTAGCTTAGCTCACAGAAATTCTGTAATCATGCCTGGCTGAAAACCATCCAGGGATAGTCCAGTCTACCCAGACCTTCAGTTAGGGGTAGGACAACCACACCTTAGGTAAACCTACAAAATAAGAAATGCTGCCTCTAACTCACATGCAAAATGCCAATCAAGAAAGTGTCAAAAGAAAGAAATGAAAGTCATTTTGAAAGCGATATTGGCAAATAAAAAGGCCAGTCTTGGATGTCTCTGCTACTTGATAAGCCAGGGAAAGGAGATCTTCTCTCAGGTCACACTACAGAGGGACAGATGGCCTGTTGCCAGTGTCTTGGGCTGGCGAATGTAAGAAGTATGGGCTGGTGAATCTTTTCACATTCCTTGTTGAGCCAGCCTTTCAGAATATCAGACAGTTAATGGAGTGCCTGTAGCTGAATGGTAGTTCATTCTGTTGCCAGAATGTCTGAGAAATTTAAAATTCTCATGTACTTTTTGATTGCATATAAACATGGAAGAAACAAATACACAAGTTGGGAAAATATGAAAGAAAATGGAATAAAGTTCACTACTGAAATAGTTCTTTCTCCCTTGTTCCCCAAACAAAGCCAATGAAATGAAACCACTTGTTGAGATTCACCTATGTTTTTAAATGGTGGTTTGGGGGGGGGGGGGGGGGGGGTTAAGGGGGCTGACTTGCTGGCTCAAGGCTTTTGTTTGTTGTTTAATTTTTGTTGCTGTGACATTCAAAAACACTTTTGTATTTCCTGAAGATTCTGACATGAATATAAAAATTATCAAGGCACTATTTAATTTTTTTTAACTGTATTTTGGAGTGGAGTCAAATACTGAGCTAGAAAAAAAATTATATAGATCATTACCATCAGAAAATTATATACACACATAAAATATTTATACATTTCACTGCACATGTTTTAACACTGGGGATTCCAGCAGGATTTATGATTTCACATGGTTTCGATTCAGCATTTGCTAGGATCTGCTTTGCAAATCTCCTCTTTATGTGGCCTAAGCTGACTCTCACAAAAATGCTAGAGAAATTCTGAGGCCTTGACTGTCCCCAAGACTACTGGTGTCCACAGACCCCTTCCGTTCCCCAGCAGTCTTCTTACATCTGTTAATTGGTAGCTAATTTGTTCCCAAAGGCAAATAAGGGTGTTTTACTGCTTAAAATCCAGTCTTTTTCTTCAACATGTGTTTTGCAAGAGAATTAAACTTTGTCCATCTTTAGGCCTCCTGAATCTGATCAAGAGTTTGGCAATGTGACTTGACATTCAAATGGTTTCCAACTCTCATTGCTTGGGCTGGGTGCTGAGGGGGTGGGACTACGGAACCCTTCACTTCAGCCAGGACCGCTTTCTGCTTAGAGTCAATCCAGGAAGTATCATCCTGGCACTTGCATGGTCCAGATGTGCACTTAGGAAGCGAATTGCAAAAAAGAAAGCACGGGAATGCATCATCACAGCAGCATCTTCGAGTCCATCTTGGCAATACTGCTTTTGTTTTAAAAAGTGGTGTGTCTCCCATCCATGCCCTTTGGGTGGCTTTCATATTCCCCACACTCCCATTTCGAATACAACAGTGTTTTAAAAATTCCTTAGAGTTGATATTTTTGAATTCCACAATTTTTGTTTAGTCTGGAAAAAACTAGGCATGTGGGGTGCACCTTCCATTGGTAAGCAACTAACAAGGTAAGCTCTTGCAGCTTGGGGCTCTTTACTTGATGTACACAGTAATGAAAGCTTGCTATTGATTTTTCTGTAGCTGCTTGTAACTATTATAGTTGATACATCAATAGAAAAGGAAAGCACGATGTTTCATGGGAGGCAGAAAATCAGAGAATACATGATGCTCTGACAGTAAATCATGGCATAATCTCAGGAACTGATAGATGGTTCCTGCTAACTTGAAACCCATGGCTTTCCTTAAAAAGACTGTCCCATAATCACCCGATATGTCCTAACAGACTGACTGACCAGAACGATGCTAAGGGACACAAAACAATGTTTCATCTTCTAGAAAGCTCTTTTTTTTTTCCTCCGCAGAGGAGTGACTGGGAGACATTTCAGCTAGGTGGCTTGCCATCACAAGGACCGCTTTCCTTCTCTCCCTCCTCTTTCTGGAGTTGAAATGCCATAGACGCTTAGAAAGCTGAGAACCCCAAACAATAGGTGGGGGAGAAACTACCATCAACTCTGAACTCCCAAGAGCCTGGCTCAGAGAAGTTAACCAGGCTGGAGGGGTCTGATTCTAGCACTTTCTAAAATGTTACCAAGTCCTGCACTTATGGTTCATATATTATGTAATTAGAGATGTGCTGGAACAATGTTTGGGGCAGCAGGAATGCTTGTGTTCTGCCTCTACAGAGCCATAGAAGATCTTAAATCAATAAATAAGACTTCTAAATTGGTGTGTTATTATATCTTCTTCTCTTGATGTTTATAACCATTTGCCATCTTCACTGAAAATTTCGCCACATGGATACCCACACTTACATCTGTGCCACACTTACAGTGTGTAAGCCAGTTTACAAGAATCTGATAATTAGTCCATTAATTATGGGAGATCTGAGAATTGCTTGAAGCTCACCCCCACCAAATGTATTAATTATTTAACAAGGAGCCATATTTTTAAGTGGTATGGATAGTCATCCAGAGTCTTACTGCTATAAGCACAAAGGCATTAAATATAAATGATACTAGTAACCAAGATTGTTTTTGTCTTTACACCAGATTGATGCTATAAAAACAAGCAAGTGATGTGTAAACTGGTTTACCTATTAACTCCTTGCATCAAAAGCATGATTTCATATTTCCTTCACTAAGTATCGATCCAGGATGATATGCTTTGGGTTAAGTTCTTAATTTTCCATTTGATTTTATGTGATTCTGGGGATTGAATGAATAGGGGTAGCAAAAAAGGAAAGCATGAAAGAGTTGTACACTTCAAATTGCTTGACATGGCTTCTAATAATGGATGTCTCAGCCTTCTGTGTGTGCATTCCTGTATGCAGCCAGTCCATAAGGCCAGAACACCTACTATGTGCCAAGTTTTGTGCTTATAGACATGAGACCGGTCTTGCAAATTCTAGCACAGAGACAATGGCAATTATAATACCTGGAGGTAAATATGAAAATGCCATACTGTGTCTCCAGGTATCAACAGAGACAACATCGATGGTGGCCTTTAGCGAGCTAGGAGTCCCTAGATGGAAATGCAGGTCATGTCCTTCAAATGGGCAGGGATGACTACTGTATGGTTTGTGCTGTGCTAAGGACATCAGGAGGTTCCCTGTTGAAGAGGAGCTGAGTCCAGCTGTGCTCTGCCACTATGATGCTGGCACATGTGCTTTTCTGAGTCTGCACTGTGACCTGGCCTTGGGTTCTACCTGTGACATTAGGGTTCTCTGCCCATGGGTCGCTACCCAGGGGGAAGATCCCGCCTCCCTATTCTCCTGCCTCCATTGCATCTTGTGGCTTGTGGACTGGGAGGCTGCATGTGGATATGAAAACATAGCTGTGGGTTGCTAGGAGACACTGTGCGTCAGGGGCTGACAAAATGATGTGCTGGGTCATAATCCAAAAGAAGAGGCTCTTGGCCACTTCAAAAGCAGAAACCACCCTGGGACCAGTGCTGAAGACCCCCAAGGTAAATCAAGAGTCCTGGGGGCCAGCCAGAGGGAGACACCACCCTGGCCAAATACCAGTTATCACAGCTTCCTCTTACTGCCACGGTCACTCTATCATATCAAAATCTGGGTATGCAGCTTCAAGAAGGGCAGCTTAAGTAGATTGGGTCTGCAAGCTGACTGCCGGACCAAGAATTGGACCCAGAGGGGAAGGTGAGGGAGAAATCATCTTCACCCTTAGCGTCGAGAATGTCACAGAGCCCTCTGTTAACTTTCTGTATGCCCAGAGAGCAATCTTTATTTTTTCTTAAGATTTATTTATTTATGCTTACAGAACTGGGTACAGGTTAGAGGTGTGGTGGGTGAGAGGATTCACCAGAGATATTGTGGGGAGCAGAACAGGCAGATGTACTGCAGTACACTGCTGAGGGGAGCAGCGGGCAGGTCAGGAGAGGTCTGCCGCACCATGTGGGTCAGCTCCCTGGCCGGGGACCAAACTTGTGCTGCAGTGACTTCGGAGAGCTTTATAATGTGGCGCTTTAACCTGTTGCACCACCAGGGAGGGCCTGCAATCTTTATTTTCATAGATTTTTAAATTGAACTAATTATATAGATACAAGGAATGTGAAAATCTCTTATGCAGAAGTGATAATTTTAAGAAATTTTAGGTTTAGCAGGGATGTTTTCATGTACAAGGATGCTTTTTTGCTTGTTCAGCTTTATAGCTACTGTATCTTCTTGATTCAGCCCTTCTTCCTCTGGTTATCAGGGTTTCTTTCTCTCCTTTTTCCTACTCTAGGTGACTATGTTCTCTTCCCATTTTTAAATTTTTTTTTTTTTTTTTTTACTAACATGATCATCAACTAAGAATCCAGCTGGCAATGAGACTCCTCTCCTCCAGCACAAAGAATTATTAGTCTATTCACTTGCTACCACTGGCTAAAATGAAAGACAGTTTGCATGATTTAGCCTTCATCGCCTTATCGTAGACACATGTGCAACATCTAAATGGAGTTTTGATGGATGCAAAGTACTTGGGGGTAACTGGATCATGAATTTTGAGCTGTACCCCTGTTTGGGACTCACAGCACTGTGTGAGTCTGGCCATGTGTGTGTCCAGCACTTTGCACGTGGGAGCTATTTAACATCTGAGTTAAGTCATCTAATCTTTCAAATCCATATATGCCCTTTTGACTAGTGGCACTGGATTGTACCTCTAGCTACACAGATGTATCTGTGTAGTGGTTAGAAGTTGCCGTGGAAAAGCCACTCGGGCAGAGAGAGAATGGTGGGTAGTCACAGTGGCGCCTGTGAATGGCTGTTCCTACAGGCGCTTGAAATCACAACTGTTGTATGTGGAAAACAAACAAGCAAAGCTGTTTCGCGCCTGCTCTGTGAACATTTCCCCTGGTTGTCGCAGCTAAGCAACCAGAGCAAAAGGCTCCACTGAGGAGGGTGCAACAGGCGAAATTAATTTTCCTTCTTTATTTGGAGCACTGTAGACAGCTTATATTCACTTTGAAGAATTCTCTGTACACCAGTGCAGACCTCACAGATGTATTTCTGTAAGTAAACAGGAGCTCGAGAAACTTACCGCTAGTATTTAGTAGCTTTACTAATATTTAGTAATCTATCTTGGATTTTGTAATCTTTAATATTTAGCAGTCTTACAGTTTTATTTCTTTATATTTTTGTTTTTTATCAAAATGAAATGTTATATGTGTGTATATCATATATGTATACGTATTACAGATATATAAATGTTTGCAAGATAAGATTATATATGGGGTAATGGATCTCTAGTAAAACTTGTCTTCATTGATCTGCTATGTTTATCCCATAAATTTATTTCAGAAGGAACCTGAAATTCAAATTTTATGCTGGTTCTCTCATTTTTAAATGCTGACTCACATTAATATTTTTTTTAAAGTTCCACATTTTATCAATGAGACCCAGGTTAAGGTATTTACCAGGTGAGTACTTTACAGATAAGGGTTGATGGCCGCCTGCTTTGGCCTCACTTGAGATGTTAAAATATTGACATTACTAGGAATTCTGGTTCCAGGTATTGATTACCGCCCCCCCCCCCGCCCCGGCAAACAATAATCATAGTGAATAATAACATTTAGGAACTACTGTTCATCTGTAATTTGAGAACCACCTAAAGAGGTGGGTAGAATGCAGATTACTGGGCTCTGCCCTTAGGCATTCCAATTTTTTAGTAGGGCTGGGAGTGGTTCTAGTCATCTGCTCTTTTCATAAGCACCGAAATCTAAGGAAAGGTATACAAGCCAAAGGATAAAAACATGAAAGAAAGACAGATTCCTGGGCCCTCCTTGGTGGTACAGCCAGTTAAAGTGCAGCCCTGGGAAGCTGACCACAGCCGCTTAGGCACCAGTTTGATCCCTGACCAGGGAGGTGACCCACATGGCACAGCAGACCTCTCCTGCCCCACCTGCTGCTCCCCTCAGCAGTGTATTTCAGTGGATCTGCTGGTTCTGCTCCCCACACTGTCTCTGGTGAATCTATCAACCCCCACATCTTTGGCCTGTACCCCAGTTCTGTATGCATAAATAAATAAATCTTTCTTAAAAAATTCCTAATCTCACAGCCAATCAGAATGTAAACCAAACAGAAAGATGACACAAATTCTATTATAATGTTGATGATAATGAGAAAGTAGGAATTTAACCATAAGACTAAAAATCTAACTTGGTACAGCAATACACAATACATGTAGAAAAATATTCCCTTATCATTGTTTGTAATAAACAGCCATCAACTAGAGGATAAATGAATAGATTATCAGTATATAATATAATAAAATACTATGGTTCAATAAAAATGGTGATCTAGAATTTCTTAACAATTCTAGAACTATGGGAGTCAAGACAGCAATCTAAAAAATACAATTTGGAGCCAAAAGGGCACATTAGGATGTTTTTAATTGTAAAAGCCTATTCTTTTATAAGATAAGAATAAGTTTCTGTAGCTACCACTTTAGAGAAAGGAAGTTCCTTGAAGTTATAATTAGAAATGATACTGTTACAGTATTCATGGACCCCACTCCCTTTTGATATGGGTGTTCTGGACAAATGCCAGCACATGTGGTTATCCAATTTGTCCTATAATTCCTTGTGGCAAGCAATAACACAATGTTTTTTTTTTTTAATTAAAAAAATGCTAAAAACATAAAAGGAATTGCTAATTAGTAAAAGTCTATCCCCACCCCGAGTATCAGGAACATACCACAAATTACATGATGAAATCTTTAAAAATAGAGTGTTAAAATACTTAAAAGCATGAGCAAACACTTTTCATCTCCATTTCCCATTCTCCCACTCTGCTTTGCAGTGGTAAAAGTTGCAACCCCATTCCTAAATTTGGCAGTCTTGAGGGGACATTGCTAGCCATGAAGAAGATACTTTCAAGAAAGATCTAGAAGGCTCAGATTTCATCTAGATGCCGGTGTGATCTTTGAATGGGTTATCAGCATCATAAATTACAACTACACAGTGGCTTATGACTCACATACATGACTCCTTCACCAAAAGAGCATCAGTAAGGAGAAAAGCAGGGCTTTGAAGTCTGAAGTGTGCGATCGGTCTACTGCTGTCTAGCTGGGTGCTGCTGAGCAGTTGACTTCTCTGGTCTTAGGGAAGCCAAGCAGGAATGGCTAATGATACTTGTCTTCTAGGTTCATTGTGTGGATTAAAACCAGCACACATCAGGTGCTTGCCCCTAGAGGACAGGCAGGAGCCAGTCATTGTTGAGACTGTGCCCGATAAGGACCCCAGGCTGAACTCCAGAAGTGCAGAACGAAAGCAGAACTGGCATTCCAGTTGTAGGGCGTACACAGAGCTACAAGCAATAGAAGCAGAGATTTATGTAGGAGGCAAGAGGGACCGAGAGGAATTGCAGCTAGGGGAAGCTCCTCAGAGAGGGTAATTTGGAAGCCAGGCAGGGAGGATGGAGCTCACTCCAACACCCTGCAAGGTGGAGGCTGGTATCCAGGTCTTAGTATCAGAACACACTTCCTTGGCGAGACGGCCAAGGCAGTGAAAGTCCTGGCTGTCTCGCATGTTTGAACAGGACTACCACTGACAACAGCCCTCTCTGCCAAGCCTACTACTCTGCTTCTAGGTAGAAAACCCCAGGACTTCAGACTCTGAAGTTGCACATTTCTGAACGATGAAATTATTCTAAAATATGCACACATTCATGTTTCAGCCTCTCCTCCTCAGTCTCCAACTCCACCTCGCACCTTGCATTCGATGCTAGTAACAATAGGAGGGAGGGGACAGTTGTTGTATAATTCCTATTAGCAATAATTATCAGGGCATCGTCTTTTGTTTAAAATTTGTTTAGAAAAGAACAAAGTTAATTTCTCTAAAAGGTTTTTCAGTTCTCGGGCTCTAACAATTCCATTGGAAGGAACAAATGGTCCAAAACTACACAGGGTCGACTTCTCTCAGTGAAGTCTTCTGACTTGCATGTTTGAAGCTGCCATTTCTATGTAACTGTTAGTTTCAGAGATAAAATATTCACAAGTCTGAAGAAAGACTATACTCTTGTATTAAGAGCCATCAGAATTTTGGAAATTTGGAGAGAATATGGGAGAACTTCCTGCCTTGAGCCTTTTCCCGGGCAAGCAGCTGCCCACACTCCCACCTGGTCAGCATGGTGTGCTTTAGAGCTTTGCCAGCAGGGAGAGGACTGATGGCTTACTGCTTGATTCTGATGTGATTTTGGGATTTGTAGCAGATGAAATCAAAGCAGGTGGCTTGAGTTTGTATCCTCCGATCTGTTTCAAAATAGCAAAGGCTATCTAATAGGGCTCTTTGGGTTAGAAGATCAAAGACTTTAAACTATGATTTGTTACTGACTTATTCTTTAGGTCATTGCAGACAAGAGGAAGACCTATGTCTTGTAATCTGTACAGCCAAAAACTGTCTGAGAAGAGGTGTCTCCTAGTAAGATCTTTACGGATCAGTATTTTTGCCACTATAAATTGAGATGTTCTGAACAATGATGTTATTTATGGGGACCATGTGCCGACACTGTGCTAAAGTTCTTAAAACAATTATGGCATCTAGGGCCCTCTCTGGTGGCTCCACAGGTTAAAGCATAGCACTATGAAGCTCTTTGCAACCACTGCAGCATGAGTTCGAACCCCAGCCAGGGAGGTAACTCATATAGTGTGGCTCACCTCTCCTGACCCGCCCACTGCTCCCTTCAGCCGTGTATTTTGGCGGATCTGCCTGTTCTGCTCCCCACTCTGTCTCTGGTGAAGCCTCTCACTGCCTCCCTATGCCTCTGGCCTGTACCCCAGTTCTTGAAGGTATAAATAAATAAATCTTTTTAAAAAAATTACAGCATCTAATCCCCAGAGCCCTGCCTTTGTGTGACCATTATTATCTAGATCCTACTGATGGGGAAATCGGGCTGGCTAAGGGACCTCAGTACGCAAGTAGAACAATCTGAATCCAAGCTGCAGATGCCATCCCTAGTCACACTGTCTCCGCAGTAGGAGCTAACATGCCCCGCTTCCTCCCTTCCTGCTTTACACATTATTCTTTCAGGCCCAAATTTGATACGACTTCTTTTCCTGTGTAGCTCCGAGTGAGCACAACACGTGAGCAACTGGAAACCCTGGCTGAGCACATGGGCTGTGAGGAACTAGCATGTGCTCTGCATCTGATCCCCTTCTATCGAGTTGCTAGAACTTTCAGTGTTAAATGTAGAGCGTACTTTCTAAGCAGAAAAGTCCTATGCAGAATGCAGAATGCTGATTGCATGGGCTGGGGGGGGGGGGGGAACGGGGAGTTCAGTGGGCACAGAGCTTCCAGTCTGGAAAATGAAAGTTCTGGCGGTAGATGGTGACAGCGGCCGCAAAGTAACGAACGTGACGGCACTTAATACTGCTGAATTGTGTGCACCAAAGTGGTCAGGATCGTAAATTTCATATGAATACGTATTTTACCGCACATCAGTTTTATGAAATTATAAACTGCAGAAAGAAACCTGTGCTTTGTTAAGGCTATCCACAGGCGACTGAACGCCAACGTATTTATCTCGTCTTAGGACCAGAGGCGGTGAGAAAGGGGCCCTGAGGTGCAGCCAAACTTGTATGTTGCAAAATGCCACACACCTGGCATGCGACACATTCAAGTGTAGCACTAGGAAGCTCTCCGCAACCACAGCAGCATGAGTCTGACTCCCGGCCCAGGAGGTGACCCACATGGCATGGCAGACCTCTCCTGAGGTAGAGTCTGTCTCCTCTGATATATTTCAAAATAGCAAAGGCAGTAACGGGCCTCTTCTGGTTAGAAGATCAAAGACTTTAAAATATGATTGGTTACTGAATTATTCTTTAGGTTCTTGCAGACAAGAGGAAGACCTATAATCTGTACAGTCAAAAACTATCTGAGGCCCTCCCTGGTGGAGCAGCGGGTTAAAGCATTGCACTAAGAAACTAAAGCCACTAAGACTTTAAAATATGATTGGTTACTGAATTATTCTTTAGGTTCTTGCAGACAAGAGGAAGACCTATAATCTGTACAGTCAAAAACTATCTGAGGCCCTCCCTGGTGGAGCAGCGGGTTAAAGCATTGCACTAAGAAACTAAAGCCACTTCCGCATGAGTTCGATTCCCGCCTGCCCCGGAGGCGACCACATGGCGAGGCAGACCTCTCCTGACCCGCCTGCTGCTCCCCTCAGCAGTGTACTTCCTCGATCTGCCTGTTCTGCTTCCCGCTCTGTCTCTGGTGAATTCTCTCACCCTCCACATCTCTGGCCTGTACCCCAGTTCTGTATAAATAAATAAATCTTTAAAAAAAAAAACAAAAACAAAAACTGTCTGAGCAGAGGTGTCTCCTACTAAGATCTTTTGCCGCTGTAAAGCGGGGAATGTTAAATTCCTGGTTTGAGTTTATAATTGCACTTCTGTATGCAGGCAGGACAGTCCGCCCTGAGCTCAGCACTGTCCCTCAGGTCACGCTGACCTTGATGGCTGTCACAGAGCTCCATGTCCCCCCGGACAACTGGGAGGGTCAAAGTATGAGTGTCTCTGGGCAAGACACCGCCTGCCAACGTTTATGGCCCCAGGACACAGCATATGTAACTGAGCCCCAGTACAATAAAAAATGATTTGCTTCCTTATCCTTTTCTGGGAAGTTACTTTCACACGTCATAATGACGAAACTTTTGGATTCAGTTGAAAAAGTTGGCAGAGTGAGACCTAGATTTAATTTTGCTAATAATACAAAAGCAGGATTTCTGTCATTACTGAAATCTCAGTCTGTGCTGTGTTCCTGGGTGTGATGTCCAACATTTCAGTTCAGAGCCTGGTGCTGCATGAGTGCACAAGTCACTCCACACAAGGTCGCTCTCAGCTCCTTACCCGGAAGTGAGGGGTAGTTGGACCCAGTGACAGTGGGGCCTCTTGTCTAGGGCTGTGCATGCAGGGGTGTGGCTGTGCATGCAGGGGTGGGGCCAAAGTCGCTGTCAAAACTCCAGAGAGTGGGCCCTCCCTGGTGGCACAACAGGTTAAAGCGCAGCCCTGCAAGTGAGGCTCAGCGGCTTCAGTGCAAGTTTGATCTCCAGCCCTGGAGCTGACCCACATGGTGCAGCAGGCGTCTCCTGTCTCATCTGCTGCCCCTCTCAGCAGTGTATTCAATAGACCCCCGCCTATTCTGCTCCCCACTCTGTCTCTGGTGAATCCTCTCACTCCCCCTGCACCTCTGGCCTGCACCCCAGTTCTGCATGCATAAATAAAATACATCTTTAAAAAAATAATTCCAGGGCCCTCCCTGGTGGCACAGCGGGTTAAAGCACAGCACTATGAAGCTAACCGCAGCATGAGTCTGGTCCCTACCAGGGAGATGACCCACATGGCGTAGCAGACCTCTCCTGTCTGGCTGCTCCCCTCAGCAGTGTATTTCAGTCCATCTGCCTGTTCTGCTCCCCACTCTGTCTCTGGTGAATCCTCTCAACCTCTGCCCCCAACACCTCTGGCCTCTACCCCACTTCTGTATGCATAAGTAAATAAATCTTGAAAAAAAATAAATAATTCCAGGTAGTATAGGGTAGGGGGAGGTGATGAGGGAGGAGCCAGGGACCCCCTGCTGGAGGTAACACCATGCACACTACCCCAGCTCTTTTCAAGCTGCAGACCGTGGTCAAATTTATATACCCCGCGGGTGGAGGGAGGGTTTTTCATTGATAACGTCCAAAGAGTCCAAAGAATAGCATGCGTGGAAAGAACAGAAAGGAAGACATTAGTGAGAACACAAATGCTGTGGGAACTGGGTGGGTTTTGTGTTCTCAGTGTCTCTAGGACCCAAAGTGTAGGGTATTGAAGAGTTTTCTTCTCTTTGGAGAGAGCAGTTCAAACAATGGTTTTGCACCTGGGCATTTGATATATTCTTCAGATTTTAATGTTTCAAATGTTTTGATAAAAGGCCTTTAACTTTCATACTTGTTCTTGATTCCTGGTTTGAATTGGTTTGTTTGGAACTTAACCTTCTTCTTAGCCAAACAGTCGTAATTCGGGATTGAACTCATGGGATCTGGGAAGCTAGAAAGAAGGTTTCACAAATAATCAGATGTGAGCCATAGGCTGGCTCGATTCTAGAATAGCCTGGAGGTTTTGGGGTGTCCAAGAGTTTACTAATGTATAGTTCTGGGCTAACCATGTGAGTCAGAACTAAGAGAGCCACGAACCCCCAGATCTTAGTGGCTGACCACTTCATGAAGACAGGGAAATGCTGGGCAACGCACACAAACTCTCCTTTTGTCTTCCTTGTAGGTTGGTCCCAGTTTGCCAGGCCAATCCGTCTCGGAAAAATCATCTCACTAAATAGCAGTAGTTAGCAAAATGACAATATTAACATTAACTGCTCAAAAATGATAAATATTTCCAGGTAGAAGCTAATCAGAAATATGCCTAAATAAATGCTCTTTAGGCAATTATATTCTTGTGCCAGCAGACAACAAATTATAATCACTGCTTTGCTGGCTGTAAATACATATTGATTAAGTTCAAACTTAGGACTCCAAAATGAATTATGTCTGGTCATTGCTAAACTGCTTCACTCACTGGAAAAACAAAACAAAACAAAACAAAAAAACCCAACACACACAACACCTATTATACTGCATTTAATTAAGACAAGCATCAACTTTATGTACCATTATTTGCTTCTGCCAAATCTCTATGGTGTAAATACTGAGCAGTGGCATCTCTTGAATGCTAATCAATCCTTTCTGAATTTCCAATGATTACATAAATTTTAAGAAATGCTTATGTGCCAGCATTACCCCCAGCTGCATATATATTAGGGACGCACTAGAATGGAGGCCGGCAGGTTACTGGACACGTGCCCAGTGAGTGTTTTCTAAATTAGAATATCACCTATGAAAAGGTAAAAGCTGAGACATTGAATGCTAATTGCAAGAACGCTGGGCCATCTCTTTTGCTTCTGTAACTTCAGGAGGGAGGATTTATCCACTGCACTGGGGTAAAGATGTGAAGAATGTACTTCATCACTAGACTTCGGAAGGCAGCTGGTGACCGGCAGTTGTGTGTGTGAGCGCACGCACATGTGTGTGTGTGGGGGGGTGTGAGAGACAGAGAGAGAGAGAATGAGAGAAAGATGTGTATGAGTGTGAGAGCACTGTGTGATGTCTGCATTTAGAGAAAGGCTGTACTAAAAGCAAATACTGTGACTAGCCTCAAGAAACAAAATTAAGGAAGAATGTTTTTTTGCTGTTTCAGATTATTTTTTCATGCAGATATGAAGTGCAATGTTGTGAAGTAGAATGGAGATTGCTGTTTGTTTCACAACTGATTTAATATTCAGTCGTAATTGTGAGGCACAAGTATACGTTTTGATGAGCTGCCACTTCTGAGGCTTTTAGGGCACTTCTGGAGGACATGGTCGGGAAAGGCACTTCTGCTTTCTAGGTTAGCTGTGGATTCACTTTATGGCAGGGGCTACACTCTGTGCTGTTCTCTGATTTATAAAGTAGACAATCCCTTTGCGTTAGGCCGTGTAAACAAAGAGTTTAATCACTATGATCAAGTTTCTCTATGGGATTTTGAAACCTCTTTTATTAATTGGATTAAATGTTGCAAAAACGCAAAAGGGGAAATTCATTTCTCCATTTATTCCTGTCACTTTGCTTAGACCTTGCTTATTCACATACCACCCAATGGGACACACACACTCACATACACACTCTTCACACATACACACAACACTTAGTCTTATGGCAAAAAAAAAAAAAAAGAAAAGAAAAGACCTCAAACCTAACAAGTCACTCACCTCTGTGAGCTGCATAAAAACTTTTTTTGGTAACTCCTGGCATTCCCTTCCCCAACAGTGTATTTCTAGGTGATTCTCGAGGTGCATAGTGGAGGGAGTACTGGGACCCCTGCCATGCACACTCCTTTCTAGGGGTTCTAGTCAGGGAAGGGTTGGGTAAGGTATTGGGGTTCTGAGCACAACCCACGCTGGGGTCACTTTCCCAGTTAGCCCCCCCGCTGGTCAAACATCAGGTGAATCTGCAAAATTGTTTCTTTGCCACAAGAGGTGGGAGAAAAAGCTCTTTGTGATTTACTCTGTCACAATGCATACATCTGGACTCTGGACTTGGACAGGAAGCTGGAATTGCAGTTTCTACCTGCTTGCAGCTTCCTCTGCAGGGCGAGGCGCCCTCCCAGGCTGCATCTAACCGAGCAGGTGGGAGGAACAAGGTGAGCACAGCACAATCAGGTCTTTCTCACCTCAGGGCAGCAGACACTAGTCTGGGCAGCAGCTGCCCCGGCCCTTCCTACCTTCCTACAGAGCAGCTCCAGAGGGGTCCTGACTGAAGGGCAGTAGTTTCCAAGCTCTGCTAACACAAGGGCCTTTTTTTAAAATTATATATATTTTTTACTTCTTTACATCGTTCTTCATTTTGTGCATTTTCCCATCTCATTTGTAATCCCCATGGGCTTCCCACTACCAATTTACCTGTGTGTCATCACTGCAGTCCAGTGCACTTTTCCTACCACAGGGGCCTATTGTAAGCCACGTGATGACCAAATGCTTACTAGTTCTATTAATAGTTCTACGTGTCCAGTGCCTTTTGCTAAGTGAGATGTTGGCGGGGCTGCAGACTGCCACCGTGAATTGAAAAATTGCAGTAAAGTGAGTTATGAGGCTCTTTTGTGCTTATAAAGGTTCTGTTCATGGTCTACTGTCATCTATGAAGTGGGCGATAACATTCAATTTTAAAATAAAGTATGAACTTGAAATAGGATGAACACCTGCTTTTGGGAATTGGCACCTACTGCCTTGCCAGACATAGGGTGGCCCACGCCTTCAGTTTAGAGAGCCCCCAATATCTGCAAAGCATAAGAATACCAAGTGTGCTGGTAACTCCCCAAAGAAAATATGGTGACCTCCAAGTTCATTTTCTCCTTTTAACATCACAGTAGCTCAAGTGGATAATAAAACAGACAGGAAGCTTATGATCATTTAGCTTTCCAAAGGTGTAGTGGATGTTCCCCCAAGACACCATCATACCTATGAGACAACAGCAGGCTATAGGGAGAAATTCTTAGGAGAAGCAGGTACCAACATTCTGAGGCAAATGGTGCCTCCATGCCCTGTGACAGCCTGAAGCTCAGGGTTCACGCAGACATGAAAAGAATTCTGAGCCAGTCTTACCACAATAAAAAATAAGGAACAGAAACCAAACAACTTACCATATATTTGGAAACCAAAGGAAGTCAGAGAGCTTTATAATTAGTTAGTACATGCAATAAAGATTGTAAATTCACGTAAGCATTTCCCTGCTTTTAGCCGAGATTGGTTTTCTTTCTCATTTAAATCCTTCGGATGACTCTCAAGTCCCCACATTGCTACACCCCTTCATGTATAGACGGTGCCTTAGCATGCATGTGGTGGAGATGCACCTGAGCTGATGATGGATGGGGTTGCACCCCCATAAACCTGCTTCGAAATGCATTTAAACACCTTCCTTCAACCTGCTCTGACTGCTTATATAAGGCCACACTTTCATCTCAAGATAATTGCTCCCCAGAAGCAGAAGACACAAGTAGGTATTTTGTAGACTTGATAGGACTTGAAGGCACAACACTATCTCCAAAGCACTCTGATGCCAGATGCTCGTGGCCCTGTGAGGTGGTGGGCAGTGGGTAGGCTGGGCTCACCACCGCTGCCCAGCACCAGTGTAGAGTGGCCCAGGGAAAAGAACCAGATTCAAAAGTCCAAGTACAGTTTCTACTGAATGCTTGTCACTTTCACACAATCCTAAAGTCAAAAACCTCAGATGAGCCATTATAAGTTGGGGGACGCCTGTATTTTTTAAAATATTGAATGCTGATTAATGATGATTTTGCAGGGTATTGTACTCTTGCACAAAAAACACGGGCTGGCACTTGGGATTGTTAGTTTGAGACCTAACACTAAGCCTGCAGTGCTGGACAAATCACCTAATTTTGTTTTTCTCAACTACAAGCTAAGCGATTTATCCACTTGAAGTTAGTTTATTATTAACACAACTGATGGAAAGCATTCCTGCTGCTCCCCTCTCGGCCCATTTTGGTATCTGACACTCATCATAATTTCAAATACAGGCCTGTCTCCTTTTATTTCACTTCACTTTATTGCACCCCACAATGCTGAGTTTTACAAATTGAAGGTTTGTGGCAAAGGGATTATAACTTGCCAAAGGCACAGCTCATGGCTAGCATTTTTTCACAATAAACTTTTAAAATTAAAGTATATACATTATTGTTAAAGCTAGAATAACTTTTGCACAACTAATTGACTACAGTATCATGCAAACAGAACATTTATATGTACCAAGAAGTCAACAGATTTGTATGACTTGTTTTTATTGCAACATTCCTTCTGTTGTGGGAGTTTGTAATAGAACCTGTGGTATCTGATGTTCGTCTATAGGGTCCAAACACTGATGATCAGTAATTAACTATATTTATTATTCTATTTGTGAAGGAGGACATTTCCTTCCCATCGATTGTACCAAAGATGCCAAATTCCCTTAGTAGCATTTATTCTCTAGCTCCCCTTCAAATTTTGTGCTTGTGTTTTTCAAACGAATTTTTCCAGTTCCTATTACATTTTTTAACCTCAAAGTTGGAAGGAGAAACTTTCTTTTGTTTATGAATGCCATAAATATTTATTGAAAGTCTACTAGCTCAGGTGGTATAATAGAAGCAAACCAGATATAGCTCCATGTTGGTGGGCATGATCATGTATTACTTTGATAGATAAAAGGCGTTTGCTTTGCTACGGATATTAAAACAGAGCCCAGCCCCTGTTTGTTCTGTGTTAGTTGTGGATAGTGTACAATAGCCACAGAGGCACGCAGAAAAATGCTCTGCTTTGCCTTAGTAATACACCCCAGTTTCTTCTTCCACATGATGAATTTAAAGGTCTTTTAAGAATAGAAGTTGTCATCCATCCCTTTACAGGACATGGTGTTTCCTCCTGGACCATCTCGGCAGTTACTTGGATGACCATTTCTAAGTAAGAGGATGCATTTGCCTCCTTTAAGACAAAGGAGCCGTGTCTCACACCAAGGAGACACTGAGCCAACCCCAGGAGGGGGACTACCGCTCTCCAGCAGGCCTGTGCTTGAAGCCTGCCCCTTGCACGTCTCTGCTTCTTCACAGAGGCTAATCCACGTGAGACATTCCCCAAGGTGACCACTTCTGCGTCACCAGGGTTTGCTTCCATGAGAATGAATCTTCCCTGGGCTGATGATGTGACCAAACACAGTGAAATTTGGAAATCCGGTGCAAAGCCAAGAATTCCCATGATGAATCAAGATACGATCTATTCATCCATCTTATTTAAGCAGGTTTCTGTCAATGTCAAGGGGTTAGTCATACTAACATCCCTCAACTACTGAGTCAACGCGGACTGAACGTCTATGATCCTGCGCTTACTTGGAGCAGACAGGCATCTTATCACCGGGCTTTAAGCCGTTCATATTCTTTTTAATCTTTCTGTAAGCTAGTTTTCCCAAAGAGCTTATCAATAGAGTAGCTCTCTTCAGAAATGGGGAGAATAAAAATTGACAAGGGAAATAATTTAACTTTGAGGTGATAAATATCTGGTATTTCTTTAGAAAAATTAGTCTCAGAAAACTAATTGCACTGAGATGGCCTTTTTTGTTTGTTTGTTTGTTTTTAAACCAAACTGTCTCCTATTGCATATCACAAACTACTTCATGGTAAAGGGTTTTCCCTGAACTTAAAACTCCATATTTCCACATATGCATCTATTTTATCAGAAACTTTTTATAAGTCTCTATGTGTACCAAGCAGTGTGCCAGAAACCTGGAATACAGACAATAAGAAAGGACAACTTAAAACCCAAATGAGATTTGCTATAGAGCCTTGAATTCTGTTGCACAAAAATACAGAACAGAAGTAGTGCAGAACAGAATCTCCTACCATTTCAGTGGGCTTAGAGAGCCTAAACTTAAAGAAACCTGAAGCAAACAGTAGCTACTTTTTTCAGGCTGGGAAAATACCCTCCAAAAGATAAACAATCTTGCTTTGAAATACTGGCTGGCCAGAGAAGAGAATGATTTACATCAAATCAAGGGCATTCATTAGGAGAAATAGGATGCACTATGCTTCATGTACTTTCTCTTGCCACCTGGGATATGAGAGTTCAGGAGCGCCAGCCATTAAGTCTCCAGGTAAGAAAACTCCAAAACTCGAAGTAACAGCTTAGTTGGCTCATCCAGGTCACTGTTGCGTGGAGCACTTAAGCTCCATTAATATTCCTGATCTGCTTGAACATGTGTTGAATGACAGAGTGAGGATGCTGCAGTGCAAAACCAGGTGACTGGACCCGGGTCAGCACTGGTCACCAGGAGATGCATTCGTGGGAGACCTACTGGCCATTGAAACACACGCGACAGTTATATTATTTGGGGATCGTGATCCTCCACTTACTCCTCTCTGAGATATATTCCCTTTATCTGTCACTTGGATTCTTTTTTTAGAATGTAGGTTTATATTGTAGGAATATAAGCCAATAAAGATTAGACATTTTATCATGGCCTCTCTCGATCATCAATTTTAAGTGGTGAACTTAGAATATCTTCTTTCCTGCAAGGTTAGCAATGGTTTCAAATTATGTTCTCTCCTAAGGAAAAACTTAAAAGAGGCAATTTAACAGGATTTTTAAAAACTATTTTTTAACAGCTGACCGAAACAGGATTGCCAGAGTCAATTACACAGAGAAAATAACCTAAGAGAGGACATTACTTTTACTTTTTGTTTCTGATCAGCTTAACCGATTGATGTCTGCTCATGGATACAATTTGAAGAGGAAAAACATAGGCAGGAGACTGGAAAATTTAAAGTGACCCATACTCTTGGCCTCAGCATTTCGTGGAATCAGGACCAGCTTTAATGAAAACGGCCTTTAGAAGGAAAGGTTGCTCAACTTGCTTTTACTCAACGCATCTTCTAGGACCCGATCCCTAGATCTCTTCTGGCTAAAGCACCCTGGAACCTGACTCCGCCGAAACTTCCCTGGACTCTGTCATATCGTGTGGCTTGCCTCCTGTCCCTCATCTCATTGTATCCCCAAGGAGTGTCAAGTCCACCCTGGGCAGAGGGCAGAGTTTCCAGCTCTTTCCTCCACATCGCTACCAGAAGGCAAATCAACTAAGGAACCCAGCACCTCCTTCCTACAACATCCGACTCTGCTTCTCTTCCCATTGCCTCCTACTGTCCACTGACTCCCCAGGGACCACCTAGCTCGCTGCCTGACACAGGATGTGCTTAGGATTGGCTGAATGTCTCTGAGACCTCCACAACCAGGCACTTGCTACCTCTCCAGCCACAAATATGTTGCTTGTCCAGCCATGGTGACCCCTCAGTAGTCCCCAAACTCACTTTGTCTCTCTTGCCCTCATGTCTTTGTATGGCACCTGCCCAGGACTCACACACTCCTTTCACCCAAACAATCCAAAAACACTTTCATCTCTCACCAGCAATCAGGGATGCTGCTGCAAATGTCTCTCAATATAGCCTCTACCTTTGGATCAGTCCATAAAACCCTCCATTTTCTCCATGATCAAATTGGCTTAAGCTTAGGCGAGGTTCAGAATATACTAGACTTTAGGCATCTGGGGTCTGCAGGCTCATGAGGATGGGGGATGGCAAATTTTATGGAGCTATATCTGGTTTGCTTCTACTATACCACCTGAGCTAGTAGACTTTCAATAAATATTTATGGCATTCATAAACAAAAGAATGTTTCTCCTTCCAACTTTGAGGTTAAAAAATGTAATAGGAACTGGAAAAATTCATTTGAAAAACACAAGCACAAAGCTAGAGAATTAATGCTACTAAAGGAATTTGGCATTTTTGGTACAATCAATCGGAAGGAAATGTCCTCCTTTGCAAATAGAATAATAGATGTAATTAATTACTGATCATCAGTATCTGGACTCTATAGACAAACGTCAGATACCACAGGTTCAATTCCAGACTCCCACAATAAAAGAGTTGGCTTCTGGGGGGGGCTGGTCCAGATGCCACACCCATCTCAGGCAAAGCAGGTGTTTTGGTACTTACAGGTGAATTATCCACCTACTCAATAAAGTTGCCTCTCCATAAGCTTTTTAATTGTTTTCATTTATTACATTGTTATTAACTATTTATTCTTCTCCACTCATAAATTAATAACTTCCTCAACTTTATGGCCAGTAACATTGCTTCTTTGAAATCAGCTCTTATAGAACGGAGGCTACCAGGCTGGGTGGGAGAGGAGCAAACAGGAACAAAGATAGATAGAGCCCAAGGGGCTGTGGTGAAGACGAAGGGGACTTGGGTGGTGCGTGAATGGGTGACCATACCCGAGAGAGGAGAGCCTGTACCTTTGAAACGTGAGCAATGTTGTAAACCAGGGTTATTTTGAAGGAAAAAGAAGAGAAATTCTGTTTCCCCATCTCTGAGTCTGTTTACCTCTGGAAAGTCATACTTTTCTTTTCGTTAAACAGTAGGCATCGTTTTGAGGGCTTATCAGTCACTGGTGCTGAGGACCCAGTCTGTGCACTCGCTAAACAAGAGAGTGTGTGCCTGAGGTTTTCATAAATATGACTTGCGTTTTCAGGAGGATCATTTGTGAGGTTCCAAGGTTGAAAGCACATCAGAATCCCACCCCACCCCCATAGTACTGGCAGAGAATTTAAATATAACACTTTGAAGGAAAGATAAAAGTGGTGGGAAGTCAACATGACTGGTGGTTTATGTCTGATGTTTACAAATGTAGTCCAGTTATTCAGCAAATTTAAAATAGCATTGAAGTGAGATGAGTCTCTTTAAATATTCTGTCACCAAGACACTGTAAGATTCCTCACATATATATTACTGCATTTTTTTAATTTAACTACTTATTAGATGTACTGGTTGCAAAGTAAGATCTTGCCATTAACCAGAATAATTTGTGAGGTCACAGGGAGTAGGTTGATGTTCTCCTGCTCTTGATTTTCTAAAAACTGTTCTTGGGTAAAAGATGGAGACTGACTTGAATAGAACTTTCTTATTTATTGTGATTAGAGCCCTGGCACTGTAAACCTTTGAACACTACATCTATGAAATTCTGTTGTCTTTTTACATTTTCAGTTACACTTCTTTCTGCCCTGTTTATCACATTTTCCAAAATATGAAAAAGTTCTTTTTGTTTTAAATGTTGACTACATGTGAAAAATTAACTCTGGTTCTATTACTTCAAACTATCCCTTTATTAGCAACAGTTGTGTGGTGCTGTCAGGAAGAATTTTCAAACGAATGTACCACATTTGGAGAGTAGACACATCTGTTTTACTTTGCAGTTTGTTTTATTTCTTAGGATATGAATTCACAACTATCTTACAACTGAAGACTAAAGAAAAAACACATGTTGGTAAATCTGATTTCTGCACTCTTTTCATTCAAGGGAAGTTGCCTCCTCAGCTGTCTGCCAATAAGTAATAAATGGACTTGGCAAAAAGTTTATTTAAGTTGGCTTTATTAAGCCAACAAAATACAGAAATCAGGGATGGGACAGGCAGAAAAATCTGTTCCTTTGAAGTCAATAAAAATCCATCTCCTTAATCCTTTTTTTATTCCAAGCAGTGGTGATTTTTCTCAACTGACTCACTGAGAACCTTGATTTAGCTAATCTGTCTTGCTTAGTTATCTTTCTTCTCCAAAGCTTTCCTAAAGAAGCATCCTTTCCCCTGACAATGGCAATCTTTTATACTTGCAGAGTGGTGCATCTGCTTATAAGCACTTTCTCCTTATTCCTGATAGAGTTAAGAAACAAGTTTTTAATTACTATCCACATTCTACAGGAATACAAGCAGCAGCTGAAACAAAAGACACCCAGAAACAATAACAGCAGAAAGGTAGTTAAAATTGGAGAGCGTGGCCCTTCCTGCTGTCCTCAGATTCTGCCCCAACAGGAATGTTCTGGGCTCATCTAACATTGCCCGTTCCATTCCACAGCCGAAGGGCGTGAATCGTGCAGAATGACATAATGAAACATCCCTCATGTTGGAAGATTTCATAACTTGAAAAGAGGGGCATTATCTTGATCACACGTAAATACACATCGACTTCCAGACATTCCAAGTTTGCCATCATTTTGTAACCTTTGAACATAGGGAGTATGAGAAAAAGATTCCTTACCTAAACTAAAGAGCACCAAGAATTTCAGACACACAAACTCTCGTTGATCAAACTGCAGAGAACGAAGCTTTGCCACTAACTCCTGCGCGTGACTCATGAGATTGTTGAGGGTGGCCCCGGCTTGCGACACAATTATGGAATAGTCCACCTGCAACACAGAACCATCAGTCAGAAATGTGTACTTCACTTTTGACCTTGAAGAATCGTGGGTGAAATCCAATCACAATAGACATTTATGATAGAGGGGACTCTGTCTTCATCAATATAGTTTGAGCTGTATTCTTATGAATTATATCACAACTGTGCTGATAAGTCACATCACTTTGATGAGCTTCATCAGGAGAACAGGGTTTGAATACCTAAATGTACAGGTATGTCCCTACCTGTCTGTCTGTCTATTTTTCCTGTTGTGAAAGTATGTTATCACGTAATACTTTAAGTCTTTAACTTTCATGAACGTTGAACGGCCAGTGCACTGGCCATAAAGCTGAATCCAGGATGGGCCCTCCCTGGTGGCGCAGCGGGTTAAAGCACAGCACTAAGAAGCTAACGCCACTTCAGCATGAATCCAGTCCCCGCCCTGGAGGTGACCCACATGGACAGCAAACCTCTCCTGACCCTCCCGCTGCTCCCCTCAGCAGGGTATCAAAAACAAAATTCTGGGCCCTCCCTGGTGGAGCAGTGGGTTCAAGCACAGCAGTAAGCAGCCGCAGTCACTTCAATGTGAGTTCCATCCTGCCCCGGAGGTGACCCACAGGTGTGGCGGACCACCCCTGCCTGACCTGCCCCACTGCTCCCCTCAGCAGGGTTCTCTGTCCAGCTTCCTGTTCTTCTCCCCACTCTGTCCCTGTGAATCCTCTCGCCGCCCCTGCACCTCTGGCCTGTACCCCAGTTCTGTATGCATAAATAAATCTTTTAAAAAGAAAAAAAAAGTGAATCCTGAACCCACAGTACTCTGTAAACTCAATATTAACTAGTAAAAGAGGAAAATAAAGGCAGAGATGTTTCTATGTTTATTGTGACTACACGTAATCATTGTTCAAAAACGCACGCTGGATGGCTGATGAAAGAATCAACATTTACATTATTTAGTTTGCTAACTCCCAAAAGGCGCTCATATATGACTACTATTTTCATATGATTGTTAGCCCTTTCCTCCCAGAAGACAGGTACGAACTTAACGGGAAGCAAAAAAGGGCTAGTTTCGCCTTTATTTAAAAAAAGGAGCGAGGGGTCACTGCTCCTATCACTGCGATGCACTAATCTAGATTATTCCCAGGGACATGAGAAGTTCAGTTTATAATAATGAGTCCAGATGTTGGGGTGGCTGTCAATGGCGGAACTGGCTTTGGTGCTGCAATGACAGCATAATAGGAGAGCCCGGCTGGTACCTGATGCTCCCATCCTTTCTTTACTGGAGAGCTCTCAGGCAACCAGATACTCTTTTAGGTGCATTTAATATTTGCAGCAACAGCAAATTTGTCTGGGAGGCAAGTCCTCATCTGCCACTCACCCGGAGCAGACTGTATTAAATTTTTATATTTATTGACATTTCATTACCATAATTGACTGCACTTGCTTCTGTAGGAGAAGGCACAGGGCTGCCGCCTAAGCAGGAGAACTAGTCCCTTGAGTGGAATTTGCAATTAAAAACAAGGCAGAATGGATTTTTTTTATTGTGTAAATATGATGAGTTGAATTTTCAGCTTTAACTAGAGAATACTGGGTGTATAGAAACCTTTTTCTACAGTGAGAAAAATTATGAGTCAGTGGAAAGATGACCCCCAAAGGTGTCAATCAGTGTATATAGAGTCAACTACGCATGAAAAAGCCCCAGTTAATGCATCGGCTCTGGCACCAAGCACAGCACTGTTTTACCTGCTTTGTCCATGTGCTGACAACCACTGCCCACCCCACCAAATTTAAACATCAAGCGGTCTCAGAATGTGCAAAAGAAAAGGGCATCCTCACAGGCAACCTGAACACTGAGCTGGAAACAGACAGGACAGGGAGAGCCCTGTGCACATTGTGATGCTTCATGGAGCAAAGGTATAGACAAAGGCTATCTTGACTCTCCTTCACCTGTTCGCAACACAACTTTCTATTCCAAGGAAGTTCTTACTTAAAACTGCTGCCTCACCTCCTTGAAAACTTGACCTGGTCAAACTACTCCAGCTACTAATAATAGAAATCCTGCAGAGGCAAAGGTGATAGATGAGTGAATGACAGCAAGAAGGTCCTTTAAAAAAGATTTATTTATTTATGCACACAAAAACTGGGGTGTAGGCCAGAAGTGTGTGTGTGTGGAGGGGGAGAGACGGTGGAGAGCAGAACAGGCGGATGCACTGAAATACACTGCTGAGGGGAGCAGCAGGCGAGACAGGTGAGGTCCGCTGTGTCACATTCCTCAGCTCCTGGTGCAGGATCCAAGTCATACCACAGTGATGAGAGATAGCTTGATAGCTCTAGACTTAACCCTGCCCCACCAGGGAGGCCATTCTTGGCCTCACTTTTCAATGAGGCAATCAAGCTTGATGAGTGATAATAAGGTGCCTCGCACTGCTGAGGTTATGGGGGCAGAGTAGATGGGACAACAGAACTGATATAAGCTTGGGATTAATGGCCGAAGATGCGTAGCTGCGGTAGAATTGTACACAGCACACTTCAGTGAACCCCGGGTAAGCCCCAAACCAGGAAGGGGTGCTGGAATAAATCAATTGGGTTGGTACTAAACTTTTTGAGTATTAAGATAAAGTTTTCATTAAAATCCGATGTGTGGCGCAGCGGGTTAAAGCACAGCACTGAGAAGCTAAAGCCACTTCCGCATGAGTTCGATTCCCGCCTGCCCCGGAGGTGACCACATGACGTGGCAGACCTCTCCTGACCTACCCGCTCCTCCCCTCAGCAGTGTACTTCGTCGATCTGTCTGTTCTGCTCCCCACTCTGTCCTTGGTGAAGCCTCTCGCCGCCCCTGAGCCTCTGGCCTGTACCCCAGTTCTGTATGAACAAATAAATCTTAAAAAAAAAAAATCTGATGTGTGAAGTTCTACAGGTGTGTAATAGGTCAACTCCTAGCAGTTTATACTTGAGAACATAACAGGCTAGAGTGAAAAGGAAATGAATTGTTTCATGGACTCTATCTTAAGTGAGACTTCGTTAGTGAGATGGAATTGAGGAAATCAACGGGCATATCAACAACTTTATAGCTATACATTTATTTACATGCTAATTTGAAAGCTCAAACATGCTTATTAAGTGGGGATTCTGATAACATTTCTTTCAAGGATAATTTATTAAATTGCATGACTGTAGGAGGATAGGTGATTTATTTCTAAAACAGCACACAGATCTGCAACTTCCTTCCATTTTATTACAAACATAATTATATTTTCATTGTTGAATGCAGAGTTTGTGCTCATTTCGGGAGCAGCTGGCCTTGTCTTTTATGTACTTAGTAAAATTAATTTATTGCTCTTTTACATGCAATCTTTGTGCCATTAAATTCAAGGGAGATATTGAAGAAATACTATAAGCTGACGTCCCCTTTGGATAAATTTCACTCATCATGAAGATAGAAACAGTTTTAGCTAAATTGCTTTTAGTTCTAATAGCCGAAATTTTTGATGACTTGTATATTGTAAGATGCCTGTCATTTTAATATGATCCACAATAATAGAAGATAATGAATAAGTTGCCTGTAGACCTTTCCCTTAGGATGATGTTACAGTGGCTGTTAATTAGTTACAATATGCAAATCCTAAAAGCCATCCACTTCAAAGTACCCTATTGTTATTTAATTTATATAGGTACATAGAGAAATTTTGTATGTATTTTTAAGATACTGAAGAGAAAAACTTTCTCATAATTAATTACAAGATGCTAAGTATATAGACTTGATTTGACAATGTTTAATATAAATGATAAGCATTTCCTTTGCTTAGTGATGCTATTTAATGTCTACTTAGCTGCCTGGTTAAAAGACTTCATTGAAATATCATAGCTAACTTTAGGGTTAAATAAGAAATTTGGTGGAAAACACTGAATTCTCACTTTCATGCAAACCACTGGTGTCGGGCTGTGCTTTGCTGGGAAACTATCTCAGGTCTTCAGTTCTAATGCGAGAACTAGACACTGCAAACATTCACTGAGCAACACAAGTTGCCAGTGCCACTGGGCACTGGGCTTATTACACTCGTGTGGTTTTGTTCAGCTGTCTCTCTTCAAGCTCTGGAGAGAGAATCCCATGGGAATCACACACCTTTTATTTTTTTTTTTAACTTGACTCCATTTTTTTTTTTTTTAAAGATTCATTTGTTCATACAGAACTGGGGTACAGACAGAGGCTCACGGGCGGCGAGAGGCTTCACCAGAGACAGAGCGGGGAGCAGAATAGGCAGATCGATGAAGCACACTG
>NW_004567119.1:34893790-34917263 GCF_000260355.1 Condylura cristata
GATCCCTTCCAGCTCCATCCATGTTGCTGCAAAAGGCCTGAGTTTATCTTTTTTGATTGCTGAGTAATGTTCCATTGTGTATATGTACCACATCTTTTTATCCAGTCATCTACTTCTGGGCATTTGGGGTGTGGAATTCCTCACTTTTTAAAAATTCAGCCTACTCTTTTGCTTCCTATCTTCTATATTAAATTCACATTTGCCATAAGTTGCAACCAATCGAACTTGGGGGCCATGGGCCACCTGGAGCCTCCCTGGCCAGGGATTGTCCAGCAGGGCAGGTTGAGAGCCCTGTGTGGCCCCTGTATGGGGTACATAGAAATGCTTTTCGCGGTCCTCTTGGTGACAGAACTCTGACCCTGATGTTTGGGGCTACAGCACATCAAATACTATTATTTATGAATCTTAATATACTCGGCATAAATTTCTTTGACGTCATCATGGGGCAGGAGAACATCCTAGAAACATAACTGGAAATTTACAGTGAACTGTTTGGAGTCTCAGCTATCTTAGGGATGAGACTGAAAAAGGTGACTGGGGGTACAGTTCAAGTTTTATCCAGCAATTCACTGCCCTGCTCTCTGCCCTGTGTAAGCTTCCACCTGCAAATGTGAGTTTGGTCAAACAGCCTGTCATTAGGACTGAGGCTTGTTTTTCCTAGAAGCCATGTCACCGCCTGTCTGCTGATTCCCTGGCCACTACCTCCCGACCTTGCGCCTGTGAGTGCGTCATGGACTCCCTGGGGGAGGTGTGCAGGGCGTGCGGCTCCGAGCCCTTGGAGATCCGTAGTCCGTAGTCCTGGCCATTAATGAGTGAGTGGCGGCTCTTACCACCAGCAAGCGCAGGACTGGGCTCGTTTTGTCCCTCACCGTTGATGTCCCCTCATTTACATTTTACAACTAAATGAATAAAGTCATTCCTCTTCTACAGGTGAGGGCTACGCTGCCTTAGGGGGATTTTGCAAGCTTTCTTGAAATAATGCCATTTAATTCCGCCCCCCCCACCCCCCCAGATAGCAACATCAGGATTTGATATAGTGCATCTCAGAACAAACTTTAATCATTGTTTCAAAGTTCAGTCTGCACTAATCCATGGCAGTAGGTTAGTTTGTCTCTGTAGCAGAGGAATTATTTATTTAAAAAGTTAGAAAAACCCTCATTTAAGCTGTATTTTCTCCAAAGGAGGAGGAGGATGAGAACATTAAAGTTGCCTCTGGGTAATTTAAATTTCCTTTTGTGGTGTGTGCAGAAGGCCACACTAAGAACAAAAGAAAAATATTGATATATGTAGGCTCAATAAATGAGAAATGAAGTTGTTTTTTAGAAGTTCCGTAGAACCTGTTTTGCATTAAAATTGCACCCAGAGACCAACAGGAAGGCATGGCCACAGCACCTGTGATGCATACAGAAAGGCAGGACAGTGTTTGATGAGAACTTGAACCTGAGTCCTGGGCTGCCCAGGTCGGGGTGCTCCAGCACTTCTTGATTGAGCTTGACTTTAAATCAACTACTGTGTGTCTTTGCTTCCAGTCCTCATTTTCACAATGGAAATGCAACAGCAGTGATGATAATTACAACAGTTCCTTCTCCATAGGACTGTTGACGCCATAAATGTCAGCTTAGCTCAGGTAACTCATTTTGATTTCAGAACCTTACACAGGTGTAGTTCCCGGCATTCTTACCGTCACTCTCTAAGGGAGATTCCATTCTATTCCCCACTGCACACATAGGGGCTCAAGTGTGTAAGGTAAAAGTGTTAAGGGGAAGGATGTCCTCAAGGAACTCTGCAGAGTTGTGTGGACTCCACCCCCTACTCCAGCTTTCTGGACTCTATCCCGTATTTCAGTGATTGGAAACTACAACTCCCAGCAGTACCAGGGAGAGGACTGCGAGGACCCAAGGGCGGAGCTAAGCAGGCATTCTGGGACTTTGGGGGATAAATAGGGCACCATTTTCTACAACCCTCTCTCTCTTTCTCTCTCTCTCTGGTTCGGCTTTGGGAAACGGCTATCGGGACTGTGTGACTCGGGGCTTTCAGTTAGTTTGTTACCAGATCTCCAAGTCAGCCAAGCCGGTAAGATATTCCAGTTGCTTTGTATCCCTCTCTCTTTCCCTGGGTTGTTTCCTTTTCTTTTCCTCTTTTGTGCATAAACCCATTATTGACCCTTTTGTGTGTGTCTGCAGTACAACTGAACTTTAAGTGAGGGTGAGGCCCCACAGACAGGCAGCCCAGTTCACACTGGGGTGCCCTGTAACAAAAGGATTTGTTTAAAGGTGACACAGCTGGTAAGTTCTAGAATGGAGACTCTGAAGTTCCAGGCCAACCGAAGCCTGCTGGTGTACAATCTGCCCCCAAGGCCACTTCAGACCACAGGGAAGGAGCAGGCTGCACTTGTCATAAAACTAGACTCGCCTGACCTGGTTGTTACTGTAAACAAAGCAGAGAGAGGTGCTTAGCCTCTGCTTTCTTCAACACTTCCATGCCTTTTCTTTTTAAAAATCACATCTCCAGAATATTGCTCCAGTTTTCCACTTCATATATTCCTTCCCTTTCATCATTCTTTGAACTACCTTAAACTTGGGGCATACCAAATAATTTATTATTGCTGCTGTTTAGCAAAAATCTAGGTTTCCTCACCCTAGCAATCAAAGAAGTACTTCCCATTCTAAGAAAGTTGTACTGAACATTTTCACGTGTCTCTCTGGGCAGCGGGGGAGGGAGTATCATCTACTAACACCAGGTGACTTGTGAATGGGCTAGAGAAAGCATTTGACCATTTTAGAGAATGCTTTGGTCTCTCAGCCCCAGGATAGAAAGTTGAAAGTTATAAAGGAACAGGGTGTGATATGGAAACATGAGGATGAAGCGTCTGAGTCTTGAATCCAAGTAAGTTTCAATTAAGCAGTTAGGTTCAAGATACGAATAACAGTTCTACCCTAACACAATCAATTGCTATTTGTTATATCTGTTTTGAACATATTCAGCAGGACCTCAGTGCTGTGGAGATTCAAAAGAGGCACGGACATGATCTTGACTGAAATATCTTGCTCTTTTGTTAGACAGGTTGTGGGCTTTGCAAAAGTCTTCCTTTATAGCACTTTTTTTCCTTTAATCTTAAGAAATTTCCAGGAAGCCCAGAGATATGGTCAAATGTCTTGTCCAGGCTATTCACAAGAGCAAAGTAAAATATTTGTTCCATAATTTCCACAAATAAAAATGCCCAATTATAATTAATTAATTAATACTATAGTAGATGGAAAAGAATAGAGGAGGTTGATTGATAGGTGGGAGTAGAAGCTGGGAGAATCTGGAAAAGACTTAAAGAAAAGACCAGTGAGCTCTCGAGGAGGAAGTACTCCATTCGCTCATGACATCAAAATGAAAAGGAGTAGGGGCCTCCCTGGTGGCCTAGGGGTTAAGTCTCAGCGCTTTCACCACTAAGACGTAAGTACGATTCCAGGCCAGGGAGGTGACCCACGATTCCAGGCCAGGGAGGTGACCCACGGGCACAGTAGACCTCTCCTGTCTTGTCCACTACTCCCCTCAGCAGTGTATTTCGGCCCACCCATCTCTGGTGAATCCCCTTAGCCCCTGCACATCTGGCCTACACCCCAGTTCTTGTATGCATAAAACAAAACAACAACAACTAAAAGAACTGGTGACATGGTAACTGATACTAAAGACTATAACCATCCTCTACTCCTTGATTTTCTTGATTTTAAAATGTGAGGCAAGAAATGTACTTCCTCTATGTTTTAAATGACATTTTCTTGTACCTAGGACAGCACCTAAGAAAAGTGAAATGTGAAATGAGTATTTCTGAAAAGCAGTAATGAAATGCTTTGAAAAAGGATGGCACATTGTGGAAACTTGTAAGAAAATGGCATCCAGTTAATGTGTGGACTGAGTTGTTCTTTAATGCAGCTTTGAGTTGGGCAGTGTGGTGGTGACAGCGGGCGTGGCTTGGAGACACCCTAGTGCTGAGATTCTAGAAAAGGATCCATTTCCTCCACAGACTGGGGTCACAGGATGAAAATGTTCAACAAAAATAGAACAGCACAGAGAGTCAAGTCTCTTGAGACTATTTTCTCATCTAGAAAGGTTTTTTTTTTTTTTTTTTTTAAGAAAGGTACAAAAAAGCAGGGACCAGCCAGTCATGGGTTGGATTATTCCAGCTGTAAAAATTCTGAAATAGTGCTTGCCTTTAATTTGATTGGGAAATGTGATTTATGAATAATAAGGCAAATGGTGTGGAGACAGCCTTCCCTTTCAGACATGCGCTGCAGTGTTTCACAGCACATAAACATTTATGGCTGGATGTAAAGAGCACACTGCTCAGCCCTGGAGCACCCGCACGGCCTGAGCATGGCGGTGATGCCTCATAGGAACCACCCAGTGTACTTGGGGGCTCGCCCTTGTCCACACATTTATTTTTTATTTTTTTTTTAAACGTTTATTCATTTATTCATACAGAACTGGGGTACAGGCCAGAGATGCGGAGGGTGAGAGGATTCACCAGGGACAGAGTGGGAAGCAGAACAGGCAGATCGACGAAGTACACTGCTGAGGGGAGCAGCGGGCGGGTCAGGAGAGGTCTGCCACGCCATGTGGTCACCTCCGGGCAGGCGGGGATCGAACTCATGCGGAAGTGGCTTAAGCTTCTCAGTGCAGTGCTTTAACCCGCTGTGCCACCAGGGAGGGCCCTCCACACATTTATTTTAATAACACGTCTGCCCTACTGCTGAAGTTCAGAAATCCTGTCACGCTGGATTTAGGTCTATCAAGTACTTTTTCTCCCCCAGATATCCGCAGGGCTCTCTGGCTTCTTTTGAGTCTTTGCACAGATGTATGTCACTTTCTCAATAAGGCCCAAACCAACGAATCTGTTTAAGATGGGAGGCCCCGGGCCCCACTACCATGAGCACCATGTGTGTTAATTCCCTTTACGCAGCAGCTTGTTTTTTTGCATTTTTGAATTCCTACCACTTTGAACTCTACTATACAACAGGCCTTTTCTTTTCCCCCCCCTAGGATTATTCCCTATAGTTAGGGAAGTTCCCCGAGGGCAGGAGTCTTTTGCCAGTTTGTTCCCTAATAGCAACCAGCACACTGTAGGAAACTCAATAATTACTTGCTAACTAAACAAATACCTATTCAGAAAGGAGTAGAATCTAATACTAATTTTTTCCTGTCTCCCTTTTGAAGACGAAATGGCTTTTAAAAACGTACTCTCCTGTCCCCTCTCATTCACTTGCCTTTATGGTAAATATTTGGACTGCTTGTGGTACTGAGAGCTGCCCCTCCCACTAATGACTCCAAAGTAAAGGGTCCCATCATTTCTAACCGCAGATGCATAAGTGTGCTCTATTACTGCAGAAGCTTGAGGAAAGAACCCTGAGCTCTCATTCTTGATTTTGGTCTAGCCACTGTCTTCCCCTTCGGTACTCAGCTTCAGGCTGAGAACAGCAGAACGCCTGCGATTACGTTTGCTTTTACAAGTTCAGCTGTAATCACTGGCTTAGAAACAGAGTGACCAAATCAGCTTCTCTAAATTATTGGCAGCCAATCTTTCCCTTTCAGAAGCACAAGGGTGCTTCCGAGCGCGTTCAGTTCCTGCCATTCTGAACATGCTTAATGAAAAGACTTTTTTTTTTTTTCTTTTTGGTCTCCACACTCACTTGTTGCCCAGTAACCAGGAAGATGGAGCCTTCCTTGCCATGTACCACTTGTCGGTAAATGTGGTCGAGAATTAAGAGCTCACTCCAGCAGTTCTGAAGCAGCTTCATCTGGTCATCAACCTGGAAACGAAATGGAAAACAACGACACTGTTAGTCGCTACTTGTTTTGTTTATGCTTGATTTTGCACATAAGGCAGTTCACTCTAAGTAAGAAGTCTCCACCAAGGTCACCCAGCATGGACACTCTGAAGTCACACCACTGCTCCTAAGAACCATTCTTTTCATTTGGACAAATATCTTTTTAGGTCAGATAAGCATACTTAGGTTAAGTACTTATAATCAATGAGCGGTTAGGAAGAGGCACTCTGAGATGGGTCTGTCTACCGTTAATAGAGCTGGTGGAGTTTGCTTTTTGGAAGATACAGACGCCTCCGACTGGCCCCAGTAGACGGCACTAAAATGACCCCAAATAAGCCCATGCATTTACAGCTAGAGGTTAGTACCTTGAACTGACACTGAAATAGTATGTAGACAGAGGAAGCTGCCAAGCAGAGACGACTGATGCAGACAGTTAGAACAGCCCAAACAACATCTGGAGTTAGAGACCCACGGCCAACACTTGTCATCGATGGCAAACTGCAAATTGTGCTTAATTCTGAATGGGAACAGCCCCCAGGCATGGTCTTGATGCTGAGCAGCCCTTGCTGTATGGTTTGGACAATTTTCCACAAACTCACTAAACTTCAGTTTTCTTATCTGGAAAGGTCAGAAATTGTCCCTTCCTCAGGGGGGCACTGTAAGTCCCTCTTCCCAGGCCACCTCTTCCAGCCACACCAACACAGCTATTTCACACACAATCCACATATGTGGTTTAGATATGAGGAGCATAGTGATCCTTCCTCTGGCTATGTATCACCCTTTATTCTTCTCTCTGCATACGGGTCAAAACCTTGGTATATCCATGGGCCCTTCAGGCAGTTGTAGCCACTTCAGTACGAGTTCGATCCCTGGCCCCAGAGGTGACCCACATGGCACAACAGACCTCTTCTGACTCAACCACTGCTCCCCTCAGCAGTGAACTTCATAGAACTGCCTGTTCTACTCCCCACTCTGTCTCTGGTGAAGCCCCTTACCTCCCTGCACCTCTGACTTGTACCCCAGTTCTGTAGGAATAAATAAGTCTTTTTAAAAAAAAAAACTTGCTGTATCCAAATGCAACAGCTGTGTTTGAACACACACACTGCGACACTGCATTTATGAAAATAACACCTGCTGTTCCAGTTTTTAAAAGTTTTTTTGCGTAGTATTTTAGGTTTGACTCACGGAACATGCCTTTGAGGTGAGCAGAATTGGCATTATTACTTTCTAGGTTCAAATAAGTAAACAGGGTCTTAGAGAGATCAAGTGGTAATACCTTTTCAAGGATTCTATGTTCCTTTGGGCTGTTTCCAAATGACATCAAGAGGAGCTAGAATTTTCTAAACCAAAAGAGTTTCACTCACTTTTAACAGACTCATTTTTCTTTTTCTTTTTTTTTTTTTTTAAACAGACTCATTTTTAAGCAGACATTCAATGAGACTTTGGATAGCTGGATGATTCTCAGGAAATGTCTATTGATATATTAGTGATTTGAGCTTGTGACTAACTTGATTTCAAGTGTCCAGGACAGTGAATATGATGAAGAGAACACCAAAGTGAGTCAAAAGTCACTCAGAAGTTGGTTCTGTACTTTCTAAGAGTGCTTGCAATTCTTTAAACTTTTGTTTTCTCATCTAAGAATGTGTGAATAGGTCTTGTTTGGAGGATGAAATGAAAGGGAGGGGAAATCCCTTTGTAAAGGGATTCACGTATACAGTGAAGAGAGAGCAATAAACAAAAGATGCCCAACTGGTAGGCCATGTTGATCCTGTTCAGTAGAAGAGGTTATTGACAGAGTGCAGCCACAGCCAGGCTCAGGGATCAGAGGCATCTCCAAGTGTCTCCACCATAAATATTTCCAGCCAGTGAGTCTGGCCAAGAGAATCTCACTCATTAAAGAGACAGGTATTTTTGAGATCTGACTATATTTTCAGTAGCAGACCTGAGATCATGAGCTAATCCTTGCTTTGTGAAAATGACTCCTATGGGGGACAAAGCTCACAGCGTCATGGAGTAATGGCAGTGGCAGCCCAGGTCTCCAGAATGATGTGTGGTATGACAGACCAGGGTGTGAGCAGAAGCTCAGGCAGATCCATGGAACGCTGGGTAGCCATGTATGTACGTGCTAGCCTGGAGCCCATTCCAGGAACTGCTGTCTCACGGGCTGGGGGTGATTTCAAAACAAGGTGCACTTTGCTCTATGGGTTTTATTAGATTCTCATTCCAGCAAATACACTATCAGCCTCTTACTTCAAATTTATCATTTTATGATGGCAATTTGGTTCCAATGTACTTTTTGGCCTATGATGGGAAGCTGGAGTCATGCATCCAGCACTCTTTTCAGGAAGCCCCAAATTTCATACTTTCAAGTCTCCCCAGAAACTACTCCTATCCAGCTTAATGTGGCAAAAACATCAAGATGGATAGATGGGGGGAACAGGCTCCTCAAAGTTCTTGTATGGGTTTCTGGAGGGAATTCTGATGTAAAAACATTATTTATTGACATAACACCTATATTGCAGGTGGAAAAATGAAAAGTTAAGCAAGCATCACCTGTTGGCCACATGGAAGGAGAAAAGGTGAGTGAAAATTCAAAGAACTGTATTTTCGGGAATCACCTCATTAAGGGGTTCTTCCTCTTCATTAAGGTGATGATGCTTATCCTGTGTAGACCACATAAAAAAATACTATGGTAACAGAATTTTCTAGCATGAAGCCATCTTCAAGTTGTAAGACACAACCTGACTTTTCCTGGACTTCTTTTCTTTTGGGTTGTGGAAGATACGTTTCCAAATAAGCAAATATTTTTGTCTTATGTTCAGAAAAACATGGGGTATATCATTTTCAGAATTATAACTGTGTGTGAGAGGGAGGGAGAGAGAAATTTAGAACTGTTTATCTGTTCTCTTACAAGGGTTGGACGATTGTAGTTTTCTTGTCACCTACTGATCCTATGTCCAAAGGCAGTCAGGGATTGGATGGCCTTGTAAAATCTGCGTGTTTCCTGGCTCCTCTGCTTCTTTAGAAATTGCGAGACGAGATGGATATACATATGTAGCTCCCACATTTTTGGCTTTATATTTTGTATTGTGCATGCCTTCCTTGGTATCTAACAGAGGTTCTCTATTACAACCTCCCTGTTGTGCAAAGTCTTCTAATTGCCTGGGTGTCTGTCCTCCTTGAAGATGGAGGTTCCTGAAACTGCAGGCCCACACTGCCCACTTCAGGGCCTGGCAAGGGAGAGGCATTTTTTAAATGCTTGATAAATGAAGCAAAGCTACAGGTGACTGTGCCAGTTTCCACTTTTACCCACGTCTGTGATACCTAGCCCATTATACAGTCGTGTGCCACTTAATAACATTTAGTTCAGTGACATCCCTAGTGCATAGGTGTGCAGCAGGCTGGCTCTGAAGTTCCACACCACAGTGTTCATACCAGTGAAGTCGTCTGAAGGGTGACCATATAAGCAAGCAAGATTTGCCACATTGGCGGAATGGAACAACCTCTATTCCTATCCAGCCCCTGCGCCTCCTGTCACTTGTACCTGACCCTCCCCTCACATGCCTGCAGGTCGGACACACATCTGGCCCTTGGTAAAGACGTCTTGACTGATTGTAATATTAACACCCGTCCTGAGCAATTGATTCCTTGTTTTAATACTCTCTGAGGAGGCTTAGCATGCTAAAATTCAATCTCATTATTTTCCATAATTGATTATGTAATATTTTATGTTATGTTGAAATTGGCGAGTACGCAGCACCACGGTGCTGTGGGCGACATGGTTTTTATGCAGCTCTATGCATAAAAGGACAGGGTAAATTTTACGACCAACTTGTTCTTTATCTCCACATAAGAGATGTTGGCAATTTTGAAGAATTTTTTTTTTTCCATTTGGAAACAGAGTTATAGGCGACACTGGGGTCAGAGAGAGAGGAGAAAAATAACCTATAGGTTGTGAGTAAATTCTCCAAGCATTAATGCTGTGAATAAAAAACTTGGGTGGCATTAGGGCGCCCGGAGAAGGATCGGCGGCAAATAATTCCATTATATATCAAAACCTCTTGCTAGTTAGCAGTATCACCTCATATAATCCTGCTGTGTTATCAGCTGTAATAAAAGGAAGGACTTATCTCAGGAACCTGGTTACTCATAAGAGAAACTATTTATACAGATAATACAGATGAGTGTGGAAGGAACACAAGCCTCATATTGTTACAAAGCACAACTTCCCACAACTCAGAATGTTAATCATTAGAGAGGTGTGCTTGCTCACAAGAACAGTGAATTTGACAAACAATTAGAAGAAGAAAAATGTGTAGATCTTTCTCATGCCCACATTTCACTTATCAAAACCTTTCTGTTGGCCCCTCTGCAGCCCAGCACGGCAGCTGCTTTTATGGTTTTCCCCCGCAGGGCCATCACAAAGCTGCCATCCCTGGCTTCCCTGGCCACTTTAAGAAGCTGTTTTTAGGAAACTGTTGCCTGGAATTGGAAACCATGCCTTAGGTCTGAAAGTTAGGGTCTGATGTGGCAGGCCCAGTGTTGGAAACTTGTGGGGGAGCCAGGAGAGCAGAGAAGTGGAAACCTGTTGTTTTAGTTCCCATGTGTTCAAGAGCTGGGAGCCCTTTACCCTTAGTTTATCGACTCCCAGCGGCTCAGTAGAGCGCCCGAGACGGTGCACTATGGCAGATTTGAACACTATACACTTACGTAGTACATTCTTTGTTTTTCTTTCCGTGACTCTTGTTACATCAAACTCTGGGAATACACTTTTTTTTTTAAATGATATGAAGATTCTTTTTTTTTCTGACAAAAGAAAAAAAAGGAAAAGCCTGGAGGTGGAGCTCCATTTCCTCATGCTCCCTTTGTGACATAATGACATGTGTAAAGGCAGATTCAGAAGCAGGCAGAGAAAAACCAAAACCCAAACAAATCAAAATCAATGTAACAAATCTCAACCAGAACCTGTCCTGGGCAAGGCAGACACACGACCACCTTCATGCCTTAATCCTTCACTGTTTTTATAAAGAACACAGATGATTATCTCCAACTTCTATAATAAACTGCTACAAAGTCCAAGAAAAAATGATTTCACATTAGCAATGATTAAACAAGCACTAAAAACAATGCTGTACAGGACAAGTAACAGCCAGTAAAACTTCCCTGTCAATTGTGGCAATACCCGATAGATTTACGACATGACGTTCTTCCCTTCTCTGAGATAACTAGATATGATTCCAGCATATTTGCTAATTGTGTTGCTGTGGTTCCATAACACAAAGACCTATCTGTCATTGCTTCACCAGGCAATGCTCTTCTGGCCCTTTTCTTGTTTTTCCATGGAAGCCACAAAGGATCTTCCCCACCATGGAATCTAAACTGTGTTTCGGTGAGGGAGACAGGAGGTCACAGGAGGCCGTAGGGTTTAACTGCATAATCGCCCCTTCTGCTCCATTCCCACCCATGCCTTCCAGTCCACACTCACTCACACGTCCCCTAGGTCATGACCAAAGGTCCAGAGATTCTAGGAGATAAGACCCTGGGCTTCTCCCTTTTGTCAATTCATCGCAGGCACTGTCACTTAAAATGATCTATTTCATGCTGCTATTCCTTTGGACACAAACCTCAGCCCAGTTTTCTAGACGTCCCTTTGAAGATGTCTACCAAACAACCAGGGCTGGGAGAAGGCACTTACCAGTGTGCCTGCTGGCCCTGCTGTGCCAAAGGCTTGGGGTGGCCAGACACAGGGTGGTGAGCGGCTGCCATACATCAGCGATGCCCTTGGTCTCCAGGGAAGGGGGCCAGCTCGTCCTGCCCGACCCCTGGAATTAGGTGTAAAGTGAACTGTGGCTGGTGGTTGGGAAATGAACGTGAGAGCTGCCAGCAGCGGAGCAGACAGAAAGCAAAGCACACCAGCCTTCCTTTCCTGAGCATTTCTACCCAGGCGCTCAGTAAAGATGATCTGGGACCCTAAAACTCGGACCCCCCCCAAGGGGGCTGTTCTGGAGCCCAGGGTCTGGAAGCAGGCACTCACTGGCCTGACAGGTCATCAGATATGGCCTCCATGAGCCGTCTGTTCAGGAAGTAAGGGGATGGTGTCATTGTTTTAAAAGCCATTCCACCAAAAATTATTAAATTTCTTCCAAAGCTCAATGTTTCCAAAGGTTAAGTTTCATTTATTCAGAACATTCATGTGCATGCTGTATACCTTATTTCTCTGGGGTGTTGAATGCAGTGTTACTTTATATAAATATGTGCCAATGTCAGCTATTCAGTGTTTCTTATAGTGATGTAAATCTGTGATAATTAGTAAATAAGTGAGAGCATCCTAGAAGTTTGGTGATGAGACTGCGTCGTATAGGTAAATGTTAAATCTCACTATTAAGATATAGATCAGCAGCAGACAACATAATATCATTTAGCTGGTTTCTTTCAAATAGAATTAAACTACCTGCTAAGAATTTGTTAAACAAACAAACAAAAAAAACTGGACAGATTTAGACCAGTTTTTACTCCTCCTTTTCTCAACATTTCAAAACATGATTGAAGTATCATTAATTAAAAGCTCACGGTGAGTTCACCACATTTGGGAGTCAAAGGGGATTTGCATGTTTTTTTCTGTTTACATTTCCACAGTCAGCCACATGTGATTCATGGATCTGATTAAGGTGAGAACTAGAACATGATGAGATTATTTTTCCCTGTAATTTGGGAATCCATCACATCCCACGGCTACAAAGTTAAAGCATGTGCATAAGTAAAGAGCTGGGAAGAAAGAGCTTCCGCCACTCGGGGAGGTTAGTTCCATCCATCCCTCGGAGTTACTTTGACCTGGCGATTCAGTTATTATTAGCACAATAGGATGACTTTCGCTCAAGGTTGCAGTCTTTTGCAAGAAAACAGGAATCAGCCTAGCGATGAACTTCATCTTGTGAGACTGGTATTAAAAAGACAGTTTGTCTGAGGGTATGGCTGACCTGGGAGTCATTTATCTTGTCGGATTAGGGACATATTATCCCGGTCAAATAATAAATCAGAACCATATATTGGTGTACTCGTACTGGGGTTACTGAATCTTGAACTAAAGTCCTAGTTCTTATTCTTAAGAAATTTATAAATGGGCCCTCCTTGGTGGTACACTGGGTTAAAGCGAGCACTATGAAGCTAGCAGCAGTCACTGTCTAGAGTTCGATCCCCAGCCAGGGAGCTCACCCACACACATGGCGCAGCAGACCTCTCCTGTCTTGCCTGCTGCTCCCTGCAGCAGTGTCTTTCAGTCCATCTGCCTGTTCTGCTCCCCTCTCTGTCTCTGGTGAATCCTCTCACCTCTCCACACCTCTGGCCTGTACCCCACTTCTCTATGTGTGAATAAATAAATCTAAAAAAAAAAAAAATTACAAATGAATGGACTAAACAAGACCTAGTGCACAAATTGATTAGTGCACAAGGTAAGCATGTCAGGTACTAACCTACATGGAACCAACCTTCAGAAGATGAGTATTATGTAGGGACCCTCTCTGATGGTGCAGCGGGTTAAAGCACAGCAGCTGCACCACCTCAGCTCAAGTTCAATCCCCAGCCAGGGAGGTGACCCATATGGGGCAGCAGACCTCTCTTGTCTGCTCCCCTCAGAAGTATACTTTGTGGATCTGCCTGTTCTGCTCCCTAATCTGTCTCTGGTGAATCTTCTCACCGCCCCTGCACCTCTGGCCTATACCCCAGTTCTGTATGAATAAATATTAAAAAAAAAAAGTGAGTATCATATAGAGATGCACAGTACGTATGTGCAGCTGCAGACATTTATATGTGCTCTGGCACACCTTAAAAAAAAGATTTGAAGTAGTTTAAGTGTATATTTACTAGAAGGTAAATAATGAGATAAGTGAAGTAATGGAGATAAAAAGAAAATATAGGTAGGAAAGTGAGTCAAAGGCAAGGGTAGGATCCGTCCTCAAAATGAGCTCCAGAAGGGTGTTTCCACTGTTGGAAATGGGCCACATTTTGGCTCCTTGCAGCCAGAGCATGACTATGAACTTGATTTGTAGTGTGCATGAGATGAAGTCAAAGCACTACTTACAAAAAGCTGCTTCTAGCACCGTATTCCTGAGAGAAATGTCCCTGTGGGTTTTCCAAGGTATATTCTAGATCATACCGTAAACTTTAGTCTACAACACCCTCCCAGCAGACACCATTTTCTGCTTCTCCGAGTGTACTTTTAAAGCCATCGTGAAGAGGGGCAGAGATAATCCAGTTGTAGAAAACAATTTTCTGATGACTTGTTTTATCCCAAAGGTAACTGAGATGGTCGGAGATGGAGAGGGTGTATAGGCATGTTAGCACTAATGTGAACAGTATACTCGGGACCACAGAGTGCTGTAAAGGAGTCTGTGGGTGCTGTTGTCAGGAACCCCAGTTCCTAGCTGGGCATTCTCACCTGCGTACCTTTGGGCACTTCCATGCATTGGACCTCAGTGGCCCTCACCACCACAAGAAAATGAACGGAGCCAGGCTCGTGTCGCAGTATACACAGCTGACACCCATGGGTGGTAGCAAAATTTAATCTGAGTGAGAGGAGGCAAAATATAAGCAATGCTGGACAGAGACCAAAGGCACAGTTTTCAGGTGATGGAACAGGTGGACGAATGAGAAAAGAAATATTTTAAGCAAGATTAAGTTGAAGTACTTTCCAGTTCTTCCTCTCACTGGTGGTGGTTTTACTTACGATGGCTGCCTGTTTCCTGGTTTAGAAATCTATGTTAATTAAAGCAATATTCTCACATGTCTGACCAGCAGATAATATTCAAATGAGGAAGACAGAACCCTGGAAGCATGATAATTCTTATAATTTGTTTGTCCACAAAGCAGCTATAAGATCACCATTTTCAAAACAGGGTAGTGGCTATTTTTCCAGAGCCTACCTTAAAGGTAATAATGCCACCAGCCACAAAATTCCAGCTTTGCAGCCAGCCCATCTGCTGGACATTGGAGATTAAGGTATACATTTAAAGGTTTTGGTTATTTTATGCTTTGTGAAAGGGACACACAACTGAAGTCTTGGGAGAGACCAGGGTGAAGAAAGGGGAGATGGTGGAAATATTCTACTGAGCATGCTCTGTGGCTCCCGTAAGTTCTTTTTTTTTTTTTCTTAATGAAATAAAAAAAACTTAATCAATCACAATCATTCATTTGAATAGTATCTGAAATTAATGTCATGCAATTATTTAGTTATAAAAGTTAATATATTTTCCCGTAAGTTCTTAATGCAGTGTTTTCCTTTGTAAGCTGCATTTCAACGCCAGAACATTTTTTTCAGAGGCTCCATGTCCTTGGGCCCTTTTTGGCTGGCCACTTCAGTCAGGCAGTGAGCCAAAGAAAGGAGGAAAGGACCCCAGTGGCCTCAATACTGCTCACCAAAAATATACCTAAAACGAGGGCGGAGGCCAAGAGGCCCCGCAGGACAATTCAGTGATGGGAATTCTCTGACTACAAAGGCTCCTGGGAGATTCCTCTACCCGACTCCCCAGTGACAGTGACTGGGGAGAGCAGATACTCCCCTCATGAAATTTAAAGGTCACAGTGCTGTTATCAGAGAAAGTGGTGGCACCAGAGTATAGAATTACAGCAGTCAGAGGTTCAGGTCTGAATTATGGGATGGTTATTCCTAAGGAAACCAAACACTTTCTTAACAATATTATTTATCTATCTTTTAGTGTAGAAGAACTGAGGTGTGAGCAAGGTACAGGGTGGGGAGGTAGGAGGATTCACCAGACACAGAGTGGGGAGCAGAACAGGCTGACTGATGAAGTCCACTGCTGAGGGGAGCAGTGGGCGAGGCAGGAGAGGTCTGCTGGGCCATTGGGTCACCTCCTGGCCTGGGATCAGACTCAGGCCACAATGGTGATAGTCCTGAGACTTAACCCTTAGGCCACCAGGGAGTCCTGGAAACCAAACAATTTTTGCTGTATAAAAATAAAAAATCTGTTAACAGTGTATACTGGAAATATTCCAGTCCTTTAAGCTTAGTGTGTTAAGACACTAATACCTCCTTTCTAATTCGGTGTCTTGGACAGTATGAATGGCATCCCCTCTCATTGCCTAAATCGAGGTACCCCCATGGTGTTATATTCTAAAACACACCTGGTCTTGTCCTTACAGTAGGCGTAGAATTAGATTTTGCTAGATCAGCATTACAAGAAACTAGTAACCACCTATAGCTCAACAAGTTCATTTTATAGAGGTGGAAACTAAGACCAGGTGACTTATACAAGGTTACTCAGGTGCCAGAAACATGAAGGGAACCAGGTGCTCTGAATCCCAGCCTGGGACTCTGTCACTGTGCCTCATCATAAAGGGATAAACAACCTCCCTGCTATTCCCCAGCAGTTTATTTTCAACATAATGTTGTCGCAGTTTCTTTCTTGCAAAGAATTGCATTAAAGGTAATTTAACTCCTGTTTTAAATGTCAAGAAGTTTGTGATTTGAGAAATAAAGTTTTTTGGAATTGGAAAATATAAAAACAAATATCAAATGAGTGAGCCTCAGAACTACCTGGACATAAAATCTAGATAGAGCCTCTCTCCTACTTGAAGGAAAGACTGTGAATGAAGGATGAACTGAGACCTGGCGTTTACTTAGTCCTAAGGGGGTCCATTTTCTGCCCCAACTGAGGTGGAATAATGTTGTTCTGGGTGAAGCAGAATCAAGATGGTGAAGGTGCAGTAAGGCCAGGCTAGGCTGTCTTCACAGTTTTGAAAATCCCTACATTATTATATTACAGAGGCCCAGACTTTTCTCTGAAAGTACTGACGCAAATAGTAATAGGATCCTGGGGTCTTTTTCCTAGTAGCCCACGTATAACTTGGGGAAGTGTCCCTCTGGTCACAGTAGAATAACAGGCCACACTGCCAGGGATCTGTGGGAGCTGTGAACCCCAGCTGTGCCCACTGGAGCAGCACTTGGGATCAGCTCACCTGACACCTTTTTGCCCTGCAACCTTGCTTCCCAGCCTGCCTCTCAGTGCCCGAGTGAGAGCTAGGTATCCCTTCCTCAGTTGGGCGTAGCTCCAGAAGACCCAAAGGTGAACCTGGCCATGACATAATTCCTGGCTGCCGAGACCCTGTGCAACAGCTGCTTGCACCTGCGCCCCACGAAAAGACCTAACCGAAACATGAGGACCGCCATTTTCATGGAAACACTGCTTCCTAATATTGGCCACCACTAATTTTGACTGATTTCTCAGTTCCCCAATTCCAGCCAGTTAGAGGAGGGAGACTGCAGTCATGACTTTGGAATTAAAGTCACATGAACCACTTTTTGGCGATGCATCCCCAGCCCTACTGCACCTGTGTGTGAGGGGACACACCTCACGACATACTGTCACCACATTTACTTTCATGTTCTTTCTCTTGCAGAGGAAGGGAGAAAAGCTGTGGACTATAAGGCTGCCCTGCCGCCTCCACCCCCACACACCCTGCGCCTCCGCCCCCACACACCCTATCTATCCACTCCCTTCCGAGACACAGGCATCGCCCTCCTGAGTTTGCCCCCATGGGGCGGGGGCTCTGTAGATCATTCCCTAGCCAGTCCCTGTATATCTCCAACAGTCCTGGGAAACGCTTCCTTTATTCACACTTAGTGAAATATACCTCGATGGGGTTGTAGCTAAATATAATGACGGACTGCAAATCGGGCTCCCTAAGAATTTGCCAGAGCACATATACATAGACCAGGTTCCCGGAGACGGCTGAGAGGTGGCACGCCAGGGATCAAATTCCCTTTTATCAAATGCTGCCACTGTAAAATGGGAGAAATATCCTTTACATGGAAGAAACGCTTCTCTAATGCAGGTGGGCAAAGCATCTAGTGAGAATGAGAACTGGTACAGAACAGTGCTGCATAAACATACCAAGCCAGGACCTGGCTGGATTCCAGCTGGTGCAACAGTCAGGCATGCTCATCTATGAATGCACGAGGATTACTATATGGTATTCTCCATAGTCCAGAAAATTTTCAAAAAAAGTTTTTGGTCACAAAAATCAACTCGAAGTGGATTAAAGACCTAGACATAAGAACGGAAAGCATAAAATACCTAGAAGCAAAGATGGGTCAAACACTACACGACATACACTTCAGTGACATCTTTAAAGACAGAGCACCCAACGCCACAATAGTGAAGGCAAAGATAAATAGATGGGACTACATCAAGTTAAAGAGCTTCTGTACAGCAAAAGAAACATTACTAAAAACAAACAGAAAGATCACTAATTGGGAAAACATTTTCTCACACAAAAGTAGCGATAAAGGACTGATCACAAAAATATACGGAGAACTGATGAAACTCAACAAAAATAAAGTAAACAACCCCATCAAAAAATGGGCAGTAGAGCTAAAAAGACACTTCTCCAAAGAGGAAATGCAGATGGCCAACAGGCATATGAAAAAATGTGCAACATCACTCGTAATAAGGGAGATGCAAATTAAAACCACAATGAGATACCACCTCACCCCAGTGAGAATGGCACATCTTCAAACAACTAGCAACAACAATTGTTGGCGAGGATGTGGAGAAAAAGGAACTCTCCTGCATTGCTGGTGGGAATGCAAACTAGTACAACCACTATGGAAAACTGTTTGGAGGTTCCTCAAACTGCTAAACATGGAGCTTCCCTACGACCTAGCAATCCCACCCCTAGGTATCTACCCAGAAGACACAAAAACACTGATTGAAAAAGATACTTGTACCCCCATGTTTATTGCTGCTTTATTTACAATTGGAAAAACATGGAAGCAGCCCAAATGCCCAAAAGTAGATGACTGGATTAGAAAGATGTGGTACATATATTCAATGGAATATTACTCAGCAACCAAAAAAGAGAAACACATGTCTTTTGCAGCAACTTGGATGGAGCTGGAAAAGATCATGCTTAGTGAGATAAGCCAGAAAGAGAAAGAAAAATACCGGATGGTTTCACTCATAGCAGGAGTATAATGGACCAGCGAGAAAATAACAAAAATAATGAACAACCATGTACAAGAGACATTCTGTGGGGGTGGAGTGGGGAGTGGGATCAAAAATGGGGTGGGGGGAAGGGAGGGAAATGCATGGGACTATGGTGGTGGCACAGGGGTGATTTGGTGATGGGAAACCCGTGGGGATTACAATCGAGATGAAAAAAAAAATGTGCAAAATGATGTAAAAATAAACTTTGTAATAAATTAAAAAAAAAATCTTTTGGCAGGAAACAGTCCTAATCGTTCACAAAGAAGTAATAGGAAAAGTACTACATGTTGGATCCTGCTTTTTAACCTGTGTGATTGCAATATCATCACCACAAGACATGCAACAGACTCATTCAAAAAACCATAGGCTCGGCCCTCCCTGGTGGGGTAGGGGGTCAGGACGCAGCACTGAAAGCGGACTGCAGTTGCTTCAGTGCAAGTTTGATCCCCAGCCCCTGAGGTGACCCACATGGTGCTGTAGATCTCTCCGGTCTTTGCCAACTGCTCCCCTCAGCAGTGTACTTCCGATCTGCCTGTTCTGCTCCCACTCTGTCTCTGGTGAATCCTCTCACCCCCCACACCTCTGACCTGTATACATGAATAAATAAATCTTTAAAAAAAAAAATGTACAAAATGATGTAGAAAAAAAAAAAAACTGTCTGATGAGTTGGCTAAGTTACTTTATCATTGGACTAAGCTACCAGCCCACTCCAACCAAATGGCCAACGAGCTCAGCCTGTAGACACAGGAGATGATGTAACACTAGCCAGGACTGCAGCAAAGCCAGGATGCCCCTGAAAATGCAGACCCGCACAGCCCTCCCTCTTCTCTGAAGCTCACTTCCCTTGTGCCACCAGGGGGGCCCATCAACTCTTTTTCTATGTGGTCCATATATTTAGAATCAAGCATAAAGAACCTTATATGCTTAAATGGAATAGTCTGTGGCCTGAACCCCAGAGCCAGAGGGTACGGACTGCTCCACATTTCCTCATAGACACCATGTGAGCAGCTGAAGGGCTGTGCTGTGGGGAGCTGGTGTTCATTCTGAGTCTGGGATCTCCATCTGTGTGAAGGAGAACCTGGCTGCTTGGCTTGCTTCCCCCTCCCACCTAGAATCCACAAGGCCCATTACTATGAGTAGTACACAGGTCACATAAATGTTTAACGAGCTGGACTCAGCAAGCCACACCTCCCCCTGTTTCTGCAACCAGACAGTCACGTTAGATACAGGAATGACAGCTTTCACAAGAAAGAGAACAACGTTTTCACAGAAGGACACAGGCACCTCTTAGGTCCTGAAGACCGTAGTGAGTCGGGATCTTTTAATTAACAAGTGAACTTTGGGTCGCATCAAAGGGACACTTTAAAGCAGCCATCTGCCAGCTTTGACAACCACACTGGAGCCTTATATTGTACACATGACTGACATGCACTCCCCAGTGGGAAGACACCTTGTTTGGTCTAAAACCTCTTCCTGAGTAGCTGGTAAAAAGTGCAAGATCCTAAGAGTAGGAACCAGGGTCATCCTCCTGGAGGAGGGGAACATGGCTCTGGCCGAGGGTGCCGCCAGCTTGGATCGCCAGGCTCAGTGGCATCCATCTCCATTCACACTCAGCTAATCAGTTGGGGGCGAGGGAGGGGGGCACCAATGAGCTCTCAGATCAATATGGTGAAGTATGGAGATTGATCTCATCCCAGAGTGAGTGCATTAATGAGCACCTCTGAGTGACCTTTGCCTGATGGTACAATGAGACTTCACCACAAACCACATTTTTGAATGAGGACCTGAAGGTCTTTGCTTGCTTTTAATAAAGTACATCACAGGTAGACCTCAAAGATGACTATCAGACATTACCATGCAGCATCTTCTAGTAGGTCTTGCAAAGTTGGTATGTTGTGTGTGGAACTGTGGACAAGTCAGCCCAAGTGCATGCTTTTAAAGTAAGACCTATTCTTTGAAAAGCCATGTTTGTCTTTCAGTAAAGGTGTTAGGTATTTAGTACACTAATGGCTACTAGTGGCTTCACTTTTTTCTCTTGAGTTTGGGAAGACATGGTTGTGCTCAGGATCTGAACTTCTCAAACTTCAACATACATACTGTTCTCCTGGGAATCGTGTTACAGTGCAGGTTCTGATTCAGTAGGCCTAGAGATGGAATTCTGCACATCTAACAAGCTACCCCGTTGGGTCAATGTTTTAATATATGACCCCTTAAAGGAAAAGGCTCTAGAAAATTCCAGGAAATAGCTATCTCCCCTCCACAAGGGCATGTGGCATCTCTCTCACACATTCAAACACTAGTATTTTAGGCTCGGGAATACAATATGAGAAAAATTCACGATGACGTCAAGACTGAGAACTTTGGAATCAGATGGGCCTGATGCAAATACAGATCTAAACCATGATCAACAGATGAATGTGACCTTGGGCAAATAAGTACCTACCTTGAGTCTTACTTTATGCCCACTTCAGTCTAATGCTCAGTAATATGGACCTCCTCCCCACCTGGTACACACAGAACTCAGTAAATAATAGGTGTTATGGGAGTATATTACTGTGTTACAAAGTCATACCTAGTTCTTGATCCTTAGCTCAATCAGGTATTACATGCACATATGACTTCAACACAAAATGAAAAAGCAAAGCAACAACTCTAGGCTTTTGTTTCCATATGATCTTCCATCTTAGAGGCTAACCAGAGACCAAAGTTGTCAGATCTTGATCTCAGAAAGATGTGCACAAGGGACCCAGCTGTCCCTAAGTGGCCGTCAAATTGGTTGGGGTGTAGGGTGGCACCAGTGTGAAAGTATGTATTGGGTAGGGGGCCATGACTGCTGAGAAAGGGAAAGGTTGAGTCTACTTGTCAGTGATCCCCAACTCCCCTACATCAGTGCTGCTCCTTGCCTTGATGATTCTGCCATCCCCACCAAGGAGAGTCAGAGAAGGGTTCCCTTAGGGGTCTCCCAACACCATGTACTTGCTGATTTGACAAGTCCATTTTGAGAATTGCTTTCCCTTGGCATGAAGCTTCAATTCCAATGAAAAAATATATGTGCCCACCAAAGTGAGCATATTTAAGTCAGTGGTTTTACAAGGGTGATCAGCAGGTCCAAGAGGTTGAAACTGTTTACCCAATTATAGGAAGATGTTCTATGCCCTTTTGACCCTCTGTCTTTCACAGCTAGAGAGGCTGCAGGAAGTGATGACGTCACCACTCTGGAGACACACCGGGTATGTGCTTTGAGTTCTTCTGTTGTAACCAGTTCTCAGTGTTAGCTCATGATGCATTATTAATATCGATAGTTAGAATTCACATGAACTAAAGGCCTGTGGAGTCCTCAGTCATTTTCCAGAATGATCCTGAGCACAAAAAGTTTGAGAATCACTGCTTTAAATTGTTATCAGTCACTTGCCTGTATACATAAAAGAATTTCTACTAAGTTAAACATTTTGTAGAGTAACTACTGTGTTAAAAAAACTTATGCTCCCTAAAAGACCCGGAAGTGTGGGGGGGGGGATAATAATGAACAGCTATATACCAGAGACATTTTACAGGAGTGGGATGGGGAATGGGATCAAAAATGGGGGGAAGGAGGGAGGGAAGTGCACTGGACTATGGTGATGGCACATGGGTGATTTGGTGATGGGAAGCCCACAGGGATTACAACTGAGAATATCAGAAACACTGGGGACAGGGGTCACTTGATCACTTTTATGTCCAGATATTGTCACACAGCCTCAATTTCAAATAATTCCTGGCTTGTACTGCAACTTGTCGAAGCAATGGCTTTGAGTCTGATGGCAAAGCCATAGGTATATAAAATAGCCCAAAGAAGTAGAATAAGCAAAATACTGTGGTACGATGGCAAACAGGGAAATTAATTGCAACTCAAGCAACTGAGGAAAGTTCTTGGAATTGACATTTCTACTTTATAGTCACCCAAGTATTAAGCTCTCCCTAGTATTGTAAGTACCGGGAAGGGGACCCACACACAGAGGTGTGATGTTTGCGGAAGAGGAGGGGACAGAAAAGAAGAGCTTGGCGTGTCTACGGTGAAGGAGTGTGCTGTGGGGTGGGAGTGAAAAAGACATTGGTGATTACCTGCGGGGGGTTTCGGTTTTTTCAGTATGTATAGAAAGTTGAGAATGATTGCTCAAGACAGGGTATTAGCTGAAAGGAAAAACTCAAAAGACTAAACAACACCTCTTGGAGGAGAGGTTGATGGTGAACACAGAGACATTCAGCAAACAATTCAAAATGGTGGTGGTAGGGGTGTCCGGAAGAGGAGGTACAGCGCAGCAGTATTTGTGGGTGAAGTCACCAAGAAAGTGTAGTATGAGAAGGAGAGGGAATCAAAACTAGGAACAGAGAAATAATCCCTAAAGGCTGGGTAGAAGGAGAAGAGCCAGCCTGGGCAGACACAATGGGGGAGCACTGATTCAATGAAAAGCGGGAGTGCAGGCTGCTTGTTGCTGGGGCTCAAGCTCGGGAGAGGCAGCAGCAGGGAAGGGGACACAGGTGTCACCTTCTGGGAAAGTGGTGGTGACAGGTGGGAGGCCTGGGTCAAGAGGGAGGTGGTTTTGCTTTGCCTCTGTCAGGGGAGCAGGGGGTTCTCACACATCTCTGTGTGAATGGAGTGGAGTGATTGAAGTGCTA
>NW_004567119.1:34917577-34961411 GCF_000260355.1 Condylura cristata
CCTGGTCACCCAGGTCAGGGTCACTCAGAGGAAAAGGGACACTTGGTTGAGATTTCAATCTCCTCAGGGGAACTGTATTATTGCACTTACCATATTGTAACGTCATTACTGAGTTTCTTCAGTTCTAAAAGTTTCCGGAGCTCATTCTCTGCCCGCCCTCAAACCATCCCACTCATGACAGACATAATTATTTCGCACCAATAAGACATGTTTTACATACTAATAAAAGGGGGGCAGAAAATCATGTAGCATGGTGGCTGAGTCCTGCTTGTCTCTTGTAGTTTTTACCCTTTCTCCTCTCTGTTTCCTACCAGCCTTTTTCACCATAATCTAAAATGCAAAGATGCTCCTCTCCTTCCTCTGTCCTTCAGGGGTAACAGGGACTCAGCAGTTCTTATATTCAACCCAAGAGAAATGGAAGAGAATCAAAGTTAAGAAAACTGTCTTTAGAACAGACATAAAGAATACAGGACTCAACCTACTTGGTGAAATGAACAATAAATTGTGTTGTTTTAACAGGCCTTTCTTTATTTTAGAATTTCTGGATTGATAATGCAAAGATATCTTATTGCTTGGCAAAGCCAAGACCCCAGATCAGGAACAGCATATTAACATCTTCCTTTTTAAGAACACTTGTGCTTTTACTTTTAAGTGTGTATCCTCTTTGAAGTTAGAGACAGCTTCTAATTCACCACTTTCTATTCAGGTTTTAACACAGAGTGCTCTACAAACATTATTTATTTTTAAAGTAACATGAAAGTTGTACATTATCCCTGTTTTATATACCAGGACACAAGTTAAGGTACTTTCCTATGAACACATGACCAGCAAGGCTAGGAATTGAGGCCAAGCCTACTTGACTATAAAGCCCATCTAATTTCCACATCAGGAGGCCTCTGCTGTGCTGAGAGGGAAGTAACTACATATCCAGTGGTTTGCATCAAGTTGAATATTGGTTGAGTGAATTAAATACAAGTCCAGGGACTTGTAAGCATTGATTAAGGAAAGAAGAATTTGGCACTTCCTGAAGATTACTACCAGGTAGATGATTTGTGTTAAATCCTTTAACTCCCTGTAAAATCTCTGAAAGAATTAAGACTGTATTTTAGAGATGAGGAGACTGAGCCTTAAACAAGCCAAACAGATCACCTACAACTGGCAAAGGGAGCGTGTCTGTCTCTGGTCTCTTCCTCCCACCCTCACAAGGCAGGAGCGAACTCCCAGAACTCCCAGATCGGCAAAACTCACATAGGAGCCTCCGAGGGGGCAAAGCCCAGAAACACCTGCTTGACCATCAAGGCCGGGGATCTGGGGCAAGGCTGCTCACAGCTTTCATGAAGATAGTGCTAGAAGAAGGAAATCCCTGACCCTCCCAAGGAAGGTCCAAACTAAAGCAAAGCTTGGAGACCAAGAAAGCAGTGCTGTCCACAGTCACACGAAAAAGAGGATCCACACATCACCCACCTTCCTGTGGCCCAAGACCTGAGACACCGAAAGCACCCAGATGTCATCAGAAGAGCACCCCCAGGAGAAACAAGCTTGGCCACTGTGCCATCATCACTCTGACCACAGTCAGCCATGAGGAAGGACAACAACACACTGTGTTCATGGTGGAGATCAAGGCAACAAGCCCTGATCCAGTGGGCTGTGAAGAACCTATGGCACCGACGTGGTCAAGGTCAACACCCTGGGCAGCCTGGACAGAGAGGGGAAGGTGGATGTTTGACTGGCTCCTGACATTGATGCTTTGGATGTTGCCAACAAACCTGAGATCATATAAGCCGAGTCCAGCTGGATAATTTTAAATATTTTCACCAATAAAAAAATAAGAGTGCTCACAATGTGGCCCTATGGACAACATTCTTAATATATGAGATTCTAGCAGTGTTCAACCAAAATTACTTTGTGTCTGTGAAACATGAACTGGGCCCTCCTTGGTGGTGCAACGGGTTAAAGTGCAGCACTAAGAAGTTATCACCAGACACTACAGCAGGAGTTCAATCCCCAGCCCTGGAGGTGACCCACATGGCACAGCAGACCTCTCTTTCAGCTGCTCCCCTCAGCAGTGCACTTCATCAATCTGCCTGTTTTGCTCCCCACTCTGTCTCTGGTGAATCCTCTCACCGCCCCTGCACCTCTGGCCAGGTCTGTATCCATAAGTTAAAAAAAAACAAAAACAAAAAAACTTAAAAAAGAAAACATGAACTGCTTTTGTTAAGTTTATCTATTTACTGTTCCATGTTTTGATTTATGGGTTTACTACACTTTGGTACAGCACCTTTTAAATAACAATGTTTATTGTTCTTGTAAAATTTGAATCAATGAATTAGGTTATGCCAAAGGAGTTAATGCGTGTTTTAATAGAAATCACATGACATAACTTGTTGTTCTTGGAGAATAATGACAGGTCTATGAAATTAGATGAATAAGAGCTTTATAAGTTTATCTAAAAGCCTACATATATATATCTATATATCTATATCTATATTTATATCTATATATCTATATCATTTAGCTATAGATATATTTATATCTATATCTATATCATTTAGCTTTAACTTGAGAAAATACTCCTTATGATTCTATCATGTGGAATAATTTAGTTTATATGATTTCCATCCTCATGATTAGTTCACCTCTATTAGTAACTGTAAGTTAGCATTCTTGGGCCTCCTTGGTGGCACAAAGGATTAAGCACAGCACTGTGAAGTGATCCACAGCCACTGCAGCATGAGTTTGATCCCTGGTCAAGGAGGTGACCACATGGTGTGGCAGACCTCTTCTGACCCACCTGTTGCTCCCCTCAGCAGTGTAGATCCACCTGTTCTGCTCCCCACTCTGTCTACAATGAGTCCTCTCACCTCCAGCCTATACCCCAGCTATGTATGCACAAATAAATATTTATAAAAGAAGTTCTCGTTCTTACTAAGCATTATGGTTTTTTTTACCCTGACACTGGACTTCAGACAGGATCACTATTAAAATAACCCTTGAAATTTAAGTCTTCATTAGACTACTGTGCTAAATAATAAATATATATATATATATATTTTAAAGATTTATTTATTTGTGCATACAGAACTGGGGTACAGGCAAGAGGCTCAGGGGAGGTGAGAGGCTTCACCAGAGACAGAGTAGGGAACAGAACAGGCAGATGGATGAAGTACACTGCTGAGGGGAGCAGCAGGTGGGTCAGGAGAGGTCTGCCACACCATGTGGTCACCTCCGGGGCAGGCGGGAATCGAACTCATGTGGAAGCGGCTTTAGATTCTCAGTGCTGTGCTTTAACCCGCTGCGCCACTAGGGAGGGCCCGTAAATAATAAATATATTTTAAAGTTTTAAAAAATACTTTTTAAAGTACAATTATTCTAAAAGTCACTAAAATAAACATAGAATATGTTCCTTTAGAGTAGGGATTCTGTCTGAACCCTATTGAATATGCAAGTCCTAAAATGTTAATTGCCATGCAACTGATACTTAGTTAATTATGTGCTGAATAAGAGAAGGAATCATAAAAGAATCTGACTAGCCCTATTGCAGTTAAGCTGTACATCAGTGATCAGGCGTGTAAGTGTAAAGAAATTTGAGTTCATATTGTTTTAATGGTTCATACCCGCAATACCTTGACCAGTCTTTCATTATCAAGGGAGCGTATAAGGTTGTACACAAATCCATAGTATGCATGAAAGTTCTTGTCTCACAATTTCAACTGACTAAAAACCTGTATGGGGTCTTTCATGTAATGTTTGGATTACATAAAAAGGGACATGAGGGCTCCGTGGTGGCACAAGGGGTTAAATCTCAGCACTATGAAGCTATCAGCAGCCACTGCCTCATGAGTTCTATCCCCAGCCAGGGAGCTGCCCACATGGTGCAGCAGACCTCTCCTGACCCGCCCGCTGCTCCCCTCAGCAGTGTACTTCGTCGATCTGCCTGTTCTGCTCCCCACTCTGTCTCTGGTGAAGCCTCTCACCGCTCCAACCCACCTCTGGCCTATATCACAGCTCTTGTATGCATAAATAAATAAAATAAATCTTTTTAAAATAAAGGGGGACAAGAGAACTTAGAGAAACATCAGATGAAAATGGAAAAAACATGAGGGCATATGTTACTTAAGGGACAGCTAGAATGAATATTCTAGGATGAAATGATTTGAATGTAGCTCAATGGACCTATTATATGCATTTCTTTTCAAATTCTTACTTTGCCCTACCATATTTGTAGGTAAATCAACAAAAATTATTTATATAATATCAAATTATGATGACGAGGTCACAGTACTATTTTATGTTAATAGTATGTTAATAGTAATACTTTATTCCATTTAGTTGCCATCAGAAATGAGTTCTGCAAAACACCTTTAACTAGTATAAAAATCAACTTTTTAACCTCAAAAAAAAAACCTTAAATGTGAAAATAATTCCACAGTCCTAAACTTTTTAGAATATAAAACTTAGAAACTTAAAGTCAAGTTTAGTTTTTTAGGGGTTATGTTACAAGCATCATCTCATTCCAGAAAAAAATTTAAATGTGTTTCAGGTAGCTTGCATGTATTTTTAGATATGATTAATAAATGTCAAAAGCTTGCAGAGTCACACCAAATGCTTTGAGAAATGATGTTGAAACACTGAAAATTATAAAAGCCTGTCTGTACTAGTCAATTATTTAAATCATTATTTCATGCCTATTATGTGAATGTACTGATTACTTAAGTAATATGTTGGAAATCATAAACCTAAGAGAATCTCATATATCTATATCCCATGTGAAGGTGGGATAAACTAAAGTTTATTCCAAATAATAAATTTTATTTGTACCTTTACTTATTTTATTTTAGTGTAGGAGAGATGGGGTGTAGGCCAGAGGTGTGTGTGTATCTGTGTGTGTAAGAGAAGACTCACCAGAGACAGCATGGGAAGCAGAGCAGGTGGATCTACTGAAATACACTGCTGAGGGGAGCAGCGGATGAGACAAGAGAGGTCTGCTGCACCACATGGGTCAGCTCCCCCACCAGGGATTGAACTCAGGCTATAGAGGTGATAGCTGATAATCTAAGACTTAACCCCTAGGCCGCTAGAAAGGTCCCTACTTGTGCATTTAGATACATTAAAAAAAAATTGTTTCAAAAAAAAAATTGTTTCAGTTGGACTCCTATCTTCTATAACTTGTTTAATATTTTTTACAGTGAAAACATCTAATGGCATGATCTCATAACAGTAAAATATCACTTCTTTTGTCAAGAAACTGAGAAATGTGTCCATTAATAATGATCATAATCTCTAGACTGTAAATATATTAATCTTTTAGAAAGTACATTTGCTGTATCCAAGTCTGTGTTTAACATCTTTCCCCTTAACAAAGATTTTTTTCTAGATTAGTGACAAGGAAACTTTCCTTCTACAAACAAGTCTTCTCAGAGTAGTTGCCTGTCAAAACTCCACTGTCTGTCCCCTCCAATGAGAATCCTCTCTCCTTCTGGCATTTAGGAAAAAACAAGATTTTAAATAGATTTAAGCCATAGGAAAAGCAGAAATAGATTCAACCAGACACCTGCTGACGAACAGTGACAAATCCCACTGACACTGTAGTGACCCCCAGTTAGTCAAGATTTAATTAAAGACATAATTAAGTCAGTGGAACAGAACACTAATGAGTGTTTTTTTAATACGGGTAATTACACATAAAAATACAAAGTGTGATGGAGACCTAAATATATCATTAAAATGAACACCATAGAATAACAAAAGGAGTGCTAAGTATGGCTCTCCCGTTGGAGTTTTTTTTTTTTTTTAAGTTGAATATGTCTCAGGTTGAATAGCACTCGGGCAAGTTTATGTTGGCTTCATGCTGGGAACATTTGTTATTCTAATTTTGCAACAATAAGCGACTGTGTGTATTGAGATCCTGTTTTCAATGCAGATTCCATTGGCTTTGAAGTCTTTCTGCATTTAGCATTTTGTGCAACTGCAAATGAGCAATTAACAGACTGTTTGCAAGTATTTGGCTTCCTATGGATCAGCTTATGGAGGTGTCCATCTGAGCTAGAAGACTTTGACAGATGTAGAAGCCTGCCATTATTTACTAGTTCAGAATGAGCTTCTATTGTGTGAACCTTTGATTTGATCTTTGCTTCAGGCATTGACATAACCCACAGGATTGTGGTCTACTGACTGCAAATTACCCAAAGGAAGGGTAGGTATGACTGAAGTAAGTTGGGAACTTTTCAAACACGAGCATGAGACATTTAGGTCACAAGCGAAAAAATGACTGAAACAACCACATTATATTCTGTGAATGAAAAGCATGCCTGTGTGGTTTGGGACCTGCCCTTCTGTCCATTACTTCATCTCTCTACCCCCAGCTGGGAGTTTTGAGTCCTTGGCAGTCTTTTATCCATTTATGCAAGCAACAAGTGGAAAAGCAGATTCTCTTGGTAGCTAAACGCATGGTTCAATTCTCCCTCTCTTTCTCTCTGAAGCTTTCCTTTAAACACTGATTAGAGTTTCTTCCTGTAGCCATTGGACACGTGTCTACATTCTTTCCGCCTCTGGCCTAACCTGTGCTTTGCAATATTCCAAAAGGGGAGGGTAAGACCATTTTTATAATCTTATTCACAGGGACACAGACCAGATACCACCTCTTTCTGCTGAGGGCTGATTTTGTTTGAATAGGGATTGTGACTCTGTACCTGTGAGTATTTGTGAATGTGCTTACGATTTGTTGCGAATCTGTTGAAATGAAATCCTTACTAGCATGCCTATATTACTAGGCTATTTGTACAATATGAACTTCTTAAACATACCAGTGTATTTAAGATGATAATGGAAGATTTCTCCGTGTGAAAAATTTGCTTTCAATAAAGCTAGTTAGGTTAAAATATCTACAAGCAGAATTTTGACATTTCATATAGTGCTGTGAATATTTGCCCAACACAGGGGCAGTGGAACACAAAAGAACTGGCAAGAAAACCCACCTTTTGTTTAGACAGTGAATTTATAGAGTTCATTTTTTCTTAATGCTTACCATAAAAATAAACATTATCTCTGACAAGGCTCATATAACAGCTATCAGGAAGTTTAAGGTTAAAGATTTCATAGAGACACACCCCAAACCAGAGTTAATTATTACTTTTGGAATACTTGTAAATTAAGGCATGTTAAAATTCCAGACATTTCGATGAAACTAAAATCTGTGATCATAAGGAGATGGGACTAAGAGATTCTGCAGCCTCAGACTCTCCAGTACAAGTTTTGTTTTGTTTTTAAAGATTTATTTATTTATGCATATAGAACTAGAGTACAGGCTAGAAGTGCAGGGGTGGTGAGAGGATTCACCAGAGACAGAGTGGGGAGCAGAACAGGCAGATTGGCTGAGATCCACTACAGACGGGAACAGCAGACAAGACAGGAGAGGTCTGCTGCGCCATGTGGGTCAGCTCCCTGGCAGGGGATCAAACTCCTGCTTAAGTGGCTGTGGCTAGCTTCACAGTGCTATGCTTTAACCATTTGCACCACCAGGGAGGGTCCCCCTCAGCACAAGTTTTTAGAGGCCCCACAGGTTAATTCCATTAATCTGGTGACCAGTTTAATTCATTCTAATATGTGTGCCATTACATAGATTTTGGTCTCTTTGTCCAGTGGTTCCTGATAGACAAATCAGTCATTGCTTTCTGTAGAAAACACCATTTCCTAGCTGTTCTCCCCTCCCCATAGGGCACCTCAGTTTACTTTCTGAACATGCTAATAAAAGAGAGTAAGTCCCCCGTATTAAAAGCTTAGAGGGGTACAAAGAAAGTCAAAAGCATTTCTCTTTTATGGAAACAACTTTGGAAACTCAACTGACTCCATAGAGCATTGAGTTTATTTGACATTTCATGCAAATAAAATGACATGTTATTGATGCAGGTTTGGGCCCCAACATCCCTGACACCCCCTCTTTTGGGGCATGGCCACCCTTACGAGTTATATATGAATGAACAGAAGTGTCTTTCATCCCCCACTTGCCTCATGGTTCAAAAGGAACTACTAAAATAGCAGCAACAGAAATCCCAGAGCCTGCCAACCGCGCCTGAACCTGTCCCATTCTTAAAGGCATGTGAAAGGTTGGAGAGCTCAGCAAAATTTTTATGTACGGGAGCAGGCCCAAGGAAAACTCACACGCCATAACCAATTGTGGACAGAGGATCATCTATCAGCAGACAAATGCAGGAACTCCAGAATGTCTCTCCTCAAATGAAATAATATATCTTTGAAAGCCAATGCCCGTTTTAGGCCCGAGGCCCATATATCAAGCCTGAGAGGCTTGTGGAATCGCTCCAGGGCCATTAACCTTCCACCTGTTTCCCCTTGTCCTTCAGGATGAGACCCTGCCCTTGATTTTACTCCCTTCCCCTGTTCATCTTCCGACAGAGTGTAAATGTAAAGCAGCGGGCCTGTGAAATAATTCAAAGGCAATGGACCAGGGGCATGGTTACAAATCTCTGCCACTGGCACTGTGACTTATGCAGGCAGTTTGTCACACATGAGCCAGGTGACCTCTGTGACATAACAGAGAAAAATATCGCTGGAGATCAAAGATGGGATTCGGAATGCCCTGAGTAACTCTGCTCCACTGAGTGCTCGAGGTATCTGCTACCCCAGGATTTCCCCTTATACCAATAACATTTGTCCTAGGAAATAGAAAAGATAGACCAGGGACTCCCTAATTGAAATCATTTCTGTCAAGTAGAATTGGGGACTTCCCTGTAACATCAGAGGTGGAATTTCTGTTTTCTTAATCGTGACTTTGACCCACTTTGAGTGGCACTGGCAATGTAAGGCAATCTGATTTAGCCTGAATGAGAAGTTAATAGGAACTGGAAAATGTAAATGCGACCTGCTAAGAATCTGTTAGTTGGAGAACTTAAGAAAAGAGCAAAAACTTAGCAAAAGAGCAAAAAATTAACAAAAGAGGCAAAAGATCACTTGACCAAGGTTTATCAATTTTATAGATGAAAAGCATTCAGTTCATTTTTTTTGAGGCTTGAACGGCTATTAAAAGGAGTCATACATGTTTAACTATGTAATGTGTATTAAAAAGCAACTAAAGGAAACATGAGATCATGCAAATGAAAGGGCTTGAAAAAGTTCAACCTTTTCTCCAAAGGATAGGAAAGTTTAGGAAAATGTAGAATTAGCTGTGAATGACTTAAAAAAACAAGGACAGATGTACACTGGAAGGAAATGAGCAGAGTAAATAGTCTGAAATCTGAAATAGAATTAATTTCTAGTGTGATTTTATGACTTACAGTGTTAGTGCCGCCAAACATTTTGTACCTTCCAGAGTTCTGTGTTGGTTTAGAAAATAGACAAGAATTGAAAGGATCTTACCGGGCTCATTTGTGAATGCTTTAGGAGAAGCATTTAATTTTGAATTTTTCTTAACTTACAAATAACCACCACCAGTCTTGGTTCACGATTGAAAGATGCATAAAGACCACACATTCATATCCTGTTCCACAGCAAGGACTCGAGTGAGGGACAGTGACGTCCTTTGTCACCTTGTGCTGTGTGTGTACTCGGCCACTCAAGCATTATGCTGGTTTTTAGGTAACCACCCAACGTGATTTCATTTTTCAGGCATGCTGATCCCAATGTCATGTTTCTAACATGTGGAAATGTTCGCAAATAAAACATTCTATTTTAAAACTAATTAGAAAGTAATGTTGATAAAGTTTTGGAACATGTTTTAAATGCCTGTTGCAATCCTCACAGAGACTTGAGGCTACTAGGCTGGACAAAACCATAGAATTCTGAACCTGGGGTCCCCTCCTGGCCTTCCCAGGGTTTGTGAAGCCCTCAGGATTGCATGCCAGTTTTTCTGGTTTTCTGGGAAGAGAACTAAAAGCTTTCATCAGATATTCAGAGGTGTTTGTGATTCAAAGAAGGCTGATAGTCTACTGGAAAGTGGGCTCTAAAGCCGTTTTTTATTACTAAACTAAAAGTAAGGACTGTGTGAGCCCAGAGAGAGCCTAAGGGTTACCCAGGCTGAAGGGTCATCTTGCAAACGAGAGAAAAAGGGTCCAGTAAGAGGGAGCCACACATCACGCTCGATTAGATGACAGTGGAACTAGAACTCGACTCTGGCTTCTTAATCTAGGACTCCTTCCACCACATGTGATACCAATCTTTTCTTTGGCTGTTGTTTAAAAGCTAGATTTTGTTTCATGTCCCTTAAAATAATTTTCTGTGATGTAGAAACCTAATTATAAGAGATACCTGTGTATTTAAAAGAACAGAAAACATTTTATAATTATGGCCTTAGGCATCTGTTGTTATGAATAAACGTTAACAGACTTTCATTTGTGGATTACAATTTGTTTTTATAACAATGGCAGGAGGATAGATATTATGCCTTGAATTCTTATTTGACTTTCTTCCTGAAAAATTGGTTTGTATGGGTGTCATATAACATGGTGAACTGATTTTTAAGTAACTTTGTGGTACCTATTTCATTCAAGCACATTTTAAGCTTCTCTATAAATGAATATTTAATTTGCACTGATAAATCCATAATCTTTTTCAGTAAGTATTAATTAGTGGATATTCCTTTGTAACATTCATGAAAATCTGAGGCCAAGTTTATGTAATTCGTCCCTTACCAGTAAACATGTCTCAGTTATTATTTGATTATTCTGAATTCTCTGTGCTTCCACATTATTAACAAAAAACACAAAGATGACATGGCATTTACTTATCTGACTTATCAAATAAAAGGCATTTACGATTTCTAGTAAAACACCTAAAATAGTCACTCTTTTTAGAAGGAAATGCTCTACCAAAAATAAAAGGTAAAGAAAGTAAGTTAATAGTACAATAGCCTCAAATTTTTAATCTGCTAATGTTCCATGAGTTAAAATAAATAAAATATGGCTAGCCTGCAGTCAAAAAAAAAAAAATTCCTGGGCATGAATCACTGCTTACATTCTTTTCCATCCACAAACAATTTCGTTTGGGAAAGTTGCCACATGGTATCGACAGTGACAACAAATGGCATTGTCCCTGAACATCTGTTTCCGACTCCCACACTGATACTGCAGGCGAGTACTTAGGAGTTACTTGGGCTTCACAGGTTGCTGAGACACAAAGGAACTGGAAATCACTGGTACGTTGAGGTTTTATTATTGGAACACAGGAAAACTTTATCATCATGCTGGGAAGTTCTGTATCTTTTGAAATATTGGAACCGGGGTTATGTTAGCACATTAAACCATGCGGAAGACTACTTCTGAAGAAAAGGGAAAAAAAAAATTGTTGCTTGTCTATTCTGTCCTTGGGCTGAGGTTCTCACTCAACTTCCATATAAATTCCTCACCCACCCTCAAATGAAAACTATTTTATTTTTTAAAGTTGTTCTTGAGTTTTGTTGCTTCTTCAGATGGAGAGACCTGAAGAGCAAAGCAAATTTCTAAGCCAAACATGATAAATAAACACTATTGTTTCTTTTTTTTTTTTTAAGCTTTATTTATTTATGCATACGGAACTGGGGTACAAGCCAGAGGTGGAGGGGCAGTGAGAGGAGTCACCAGAGACAAAGTGGGGAGCAGAACAGGAAGCTGGGCAGAGAACCCTTCTGAGGGGAGCAGCGGGGAGACAGGAGAGGTCTTGCCACGCCATTTGGGTCACCCTGGGAGCGGGGATAGAACTCGCATTGAAGCGGCTGCAGCCAGCTTGCAGTGCTGTGTTCCAACCCATTGAGCCACCGGGGAGGGCCCACTATTGTTTCTTAACAACAACAACAACAACAACAACAAATCAAATGAAAAACAGAAGAGCTTTTATATACAGTTTTAATTCTTCTAAATTCAAACTCCCAAACTTGCATTTTTCTGGAAACCCGGCTACAGGGGACTCAAAGTTTCCTCTCTCTTCTAACTCGAATATGCTCACTTCCATCTCAAGGCTGAGGAGGAAGGCCAAAAGCTGCCAGAGAAAAGCCGATATGAGTGGGCACAGTCAACTCCATGGACTTTGCCTTATAGTTGAAGCTGGGCTGCAAGTGTGATGGCTTTTCACTAGCCTGCCACTGACAGGTCAGCTGCACAGCGCAGACTTCACCACATTACACCTGTCTCTGTGTCACATTTACTTTTGACAAAAGCAATAGTAGGAGCGAAAGTTCCTGACAGGGGTAATTGTAAATCAGTGTCTGCAAAATTATTTGCATATTCCATATTAACCTGCATACTACGGAAGTAAAAAGATTTCCCTCTTTTGTAATTAAAACTGGATTCGCTTCTACTAAAGGACGTGTGGGATGGGATTTGCAACCAATGTCTGACTTGTTCATGTTTTTTAAATGTCTCATTCTAAAAAAGCATAGTGGAATATTTTCTACATTGACTGTCTCGCTTGACATTGCACACAGGAGGCGCTCAAAAGATATTAAATTTATTAAGTAAATTGCTCAATGAAATAATCACAGAGGTAGGTATCCGACTGAAGATAGGAATCCGACTGAAGATAGGAAAGTAATCAATTTCTGCTGGAAAGCGAATTCTAGTACTTTACCTAGAACATGATTTTTTTTCACTAGAAAACACAGTTTATGAAAGTACTGTCTTAAAAATAGTCTACCATTTCTAAATGCTGTATCTATATAATTTCATATCCTGAAGATGATCAAAAACATGACTATAATAATCTACTTGCAAGAAAAAAATAGTTGTATTTGGGGATGTTATTTTCCTTTTATTTGATTCTGGTCCACAGTGATTTTTCAAAAACAGAAATAAAACTAAAGGTCTTGAGATCTGCACACCTCTCACTTTTAACTAGTGTTCTAATTAAATAATTGCACTCATGATTAGTTAGCAAAAAAGGGGGAAATCAACTATTGGAAATTAAAAGCAGGTTAATAATCACCCTCATGAATCCTTCTGTTATAAAAAAAAATAAAGTAATATTTACTCAGCAATCAAAAAAAATAAACTCATGCCTTTGCAGCAACATGGATGGAGCTGGAAGGGATCATGCTTAGTGAAATAAGCCAGAAAGAAAAAGAAAAATACCGGATGGTTTCACTCATAGTGGGAGCATAAAGGACCAGGGGGGAAAATAATAATAATGAACAACTACATACCAGAGACATGTTATGGGGGTGGGGTGGGGAGTGGGATCAAAAATGAGTGGAAGGGAAGTGGATAGGACCCCTATTGTGATGGTACACGGGTGAGTTGGTGATGACTGGTGATGGGGAGCCCACAGGGATTACAACTGAGATGGAAAAAGGCACAGAATGATGTAAAAATAAACTATAATGGCCCTCCCTGGTGGTGCAACGGGTTAGGACTCAGCACTGCAAGCTGGCAGCGGCCGCTTCAGTGCAAATTGAGTCCCCACCCTAGAGGTGACCCACATGGCACAGCAGACCTCTCCTGACCCGCCCCTGCTCCCCTCAGCAGTGTGCTTTGTCTGTCTGCCTATTCTGTTCCCCACTCGGTCTCTGGTGAATCCTCTCACTGCCCCTGCCCCTCTGGCTTGTCCCCCAGTTCTGTATGCTTAAGTAAATAATTCTTTAAAATAAATAAATCAATAAACTATTATAAGAAAAAGAAAAATAAGGTAATATAGACATTTGTTGCATGTGTGATACAGAAAACAGTAGCCTGTGTTTCTGTTGCCTTTCAGGATTTTCCTCACGTTCCCCATGCTGCTGTCTCTTCAGGAGGCTCATAGAAGTAAGTACAGACATCTCCAGCCATTTTCCAGAGATGGGGCATCCTTCAAGAAAGAATCGATAAAAATGGCACTGTCTGCAATCTTTTCCCCACTGCTGCCACCACACACAACCTAGCCCTGCTGTTCTGGCACTTGGATCATCTCTGTGGCAGTCTTTGTCAGCTCCAGCTACTGATTCATGAGTCTGGCTCTCCAGCCATAGCTATGAGAAGGCACCAGGTATTCCTAGTTTTCCTTATATGCCTACAGCCTAGCCTGTGTCTGGAATACTGGGACTCACAATGCTTACTCCATTTACCAGTCAGGAAACTGTGGCTGAGGAATAGACATGTGAATGCTTTAATCAGGTACCCCAGAGACAGGACTGGAGGTCAGGCAGTCTCCAGGCACCACCCACTTCCAACTTCAGCTATGTTAACGGGTCCTCTATAGATGTAATCTGATAATAACCAAATAGGTTAACAAAAAGGCAAGCAATCAGTGCTGATTTTGGTAAGGAAGTCAAGATAAAATTCTTCATCACACCTTGTGTCACCCAGAGGAAACATCAGCCAGCCAATTTTACAAACATGCCAGTAAAAGAATTTCCTTGGCCAATGGGCAGCATGGAAATGTCCTTTTTAAAAATCAATTAACCCCCTAAATTCATGTGCTTGCTAGAAACATTTCCTATGCCATAGAATACAAGGCTCACCAAGAGGCTCTTCCCCTTTCTATTTCTGGAATCTTCTTTTGTTCATAGATGCTAATAATAGGGGCAGAACTGGGGGGTTATTTATAGTCCAGAAAGCAACAGGAGCTTGTGAACACTTTATTCATTTATATTTCCTGTGTTTATTGTTACCTTACCTTTTTGGTAATTAAAAGTGTTCCTCCAAGATTTTATTTAGTAACAAATCACCTGTAAATAGCTTTTCTTTTAATATATGAAGGTTTATATTTAGAATAAATTCAATAAAATATTTTACTCCCATTTCCCTATTAACTAAAAACAGATTCCATGGCAGTGGAACAACGGTTTTTCTTTCCAAATTTTATATAAAATGGTATTTAACCTTTAGAAGTTTTTGATTAAAAGAATTTTACTTGATGTGTTAAATCATGCAATCTCAATTCACTCAAATTTTATTTTGTGACATTGAAGCAAAGCTATTTATTAATAAACAAGCTATAATTGAAAAAGATATTTGGTTGTATTATTAGATGGCTAGAAACTATAATAATGAAAAGTACCTTTGCATCCCCTGCCCATCCCAAATTGCTTGCTCGAATGCAGGCTCTCTTAACAAATGGCAAAACCTAGGAAAATTCCCTTTGAAAGTAGTTGATTTGGTGGTATGAGAAACATTCCACATCAGAAAGATAATTTTGCCAGATTTACGTCTACTATTCATTTACCTTTTTTTTTTTTAATATTTATGCATACAAGAACTGGGGTACAGACCAGAGGTGGGGGGCCAGAGGGGTGTGTGTGAGAAGATTCACCAGAGACAGCGGGGAGCAGAACAGGCAGATTGACGAAGCACCCTGCTGAGGGGAGCAGCAGGTGAGACAGGAGAGGTCTCTGGTGCTATGTGGTCAGCTCCCAGGCCTGAATGGAACTCAAGATAGTGCTGCGGCTGCGGATTGGGGTGCCTGTGCTTTCAGCCCTTTTGCCACCAGGGGAGGCCCCTAAGTATGTTCTTAAGGAGAGGGTCATACTGGAGGGACCTGATTCAGGTTCCTCCCCGATTCTAAGACTACAAAAACATATATTTTGTCAACCTGAACCAGCATTCCAAACCCAGGGAGCCCTTTATTAAAGTATAAACAGTTTTGATCATGAAGTCAAACCCAGGGTAGCTTCATACATATATTTTGAAAGTGATCAGTTTTTAAGACCTTTTGAAAAAATCTGCTAAATAGGATGACTGGCTCTTTTTCACACAGCCAGACAGAAGGCTGAGTGTCAAGGTGGAACCGGTTCATCTGGTCTTCCTGAATGTCAGCTCTATTCATCACAATCTCAAAATCCACTAGAATGGAGGCAATTAGGCTTTTTTTTTTTAAATCTAAAATAGTCTTATTTAAAAAACAATCCACAGTTAATTGGAGCATTTAATTTCAAAAGCTCTCTTTTTTATAATATAATAGTTTGCTCTCTTTTTTAAATAAAAACAATTTTTATTCCTCTGTACTAAAATTGATTAAATTAAGTGAGTCAGGAAAAGTGGGAGCAATTATGTAAATACTTATTCACCGATTCTCAGTATGAGATAATTTAGTGGCTGGATTTGCCCACACTCATATGTAATGAAACAACAGATTTGGGGCATTGCTGTTCCAAGCACCATTTCAATGTGTTTCTGCCTTTTGATAAAGTTAAAAATAAATAAATACTCAATACCTCAGAAACCTTTGTGAAATGTTACATCTCTTCATCCAAGTGCTTTTAGATCTGAGGTAATTAGTAGTAGATTAGGGTTCATTTCCTACTTTCTGAAGTGAGGTAGGATATTCTATAGCTCAAAGCTGTAGAAAACCATACTGCAAAAGCATGTCATGTAATAGCTGTGCATATTAATTCTTCTCTGAAAGTTTGGTGCATGGTATATTTAATTTTGAAATTAAAGAACAGCCATCAAAATGGTTCCTCCAATGATGTGACTAATAATCTCTTATGTTCTCACTAGGTAGTCATCTGGGCAAACAATTCCATAACAAAGAAGAAAATGACTCAAAAAAGACCTGAAAGGACACGCGTGTCTGGGCGCGTGTCTGGGAAAGCAGGTAGCTTTGTTTTCATTTCAGAAGGCAACTTTGTTTCTACTCTTTCCTATAAATTCTCCTAGAAGTCTCTTACCTGAGAGCCTGTCAATCAGACTGACATCACTCTCTGGTGAAAGTCATCTGCTTGTTCATACCTCAGCCATGGGCTGCATGGAAGAGCAAAGAGAACAACTTCAACCCCCTTTAATTCTGGCATATTTACAAATTCAGTTAAGTTTTGCATCAGATTTTCTAGTCATGTTATTATGCAGGAACAGTAAGTGCAATCTCCTGATGGATCATTTTATTTAAAAGATAATCTTAATTTGCAGAGTATTTAGAAAAAATCATCAGACACTCCAAAATATGGCTCGGTGCAAGGAATTTGCTCGACTGCCTTCTGTCTCTACCTTGATTACTTCTCAAATGACTTAAGACAGCCCAAGCACACAACAAATACAAAAAGGTTCTCTGCCACCCATTTATTCAATGAGCATATACTGACAGTCATATACTGACTGTTATTCATTCAATGAGCATATACTGACTGTTATAAATAGCAAAGTGATGCCCTCCCCTAACTACCTAAAACAGTGTATAAAATTATGTCTTTGGTCTCCTGTCATTTTTTTCAGATCTATGGAGATGTAAATGACATTTAAAAATTACAAGATCTCTCAAGTGTACATGATGGTGGTTTGTTTATACAGTAAAAGGGCCCCATCATGCAGCCAACTAACACATCCATCACTCATTTACTTATATGTCTATATCATATCTGTCTGTGTCTCTCTAGATGTGTGTGTTTCTGTATCTATCTCTGTGTGTCTCTGTATCTACCTTCCTATCATCTAACCTGTTTTTTGGTGAGAACTTTTAAATTCTTCTTCTGTATGATTTGTATCAATCACAATACCTCACAAGCAAAAAATACTTAAAAAATACACTTCATTTCTCTAGCAATATTAGAAACGGGTAAAATACAACAAAAAACTTTCTCAGAGCTTTTCAATTCATTTTAAACTTTGAGTTATTGACAATAATCTCTATCAAAATGTTCTTGAGCATTCTTTTAAAACTAACATTCACTCATGGGTACACATACGCATTGAGACAGAATTCGGTTGTATTTTTCAAAGTTCCTTTTAATTGTTCACTTAAGAAACGCTACCTTTTTACTTGATGCGGAAGGCAAGGTTAAGTACATAATTGAACAGAAAATGTGAGATAATTTAATAGTTTTAAGAGGAATCCTCTGTGGTTCCTTTTAAGAATGGGAAAATTGAATTCTTCTAATAAAAGAAGTCCCTAACTCTTTACATCATGTTAATAATGTTGCTGTAGGAAATCCCTCATCTTTCTCAGTGGTCACTGTGAACCCTGTATCCACAGAGAGTACCATTATTATGGTCGAGTATGAATTCTTCCTGAAACGTTCACTGGAACTGAATATTCACTTTCTATTCAGGTATGTTTGACATGTATTAGAAACTCCCTGGGGCAAAGAGGAGGAGGTCGGACAAGTGGAACTGGGTGGTATTGACCACCGTGAGGTACGTAGGGCAGGCTGAAAAGCCAAAGGCATCCACTGATGCTTCAGATTTGTGCTTAGCTCATGGAAAGCATTTTTTAGTCAACAGGTGTAACAACCTTGATTGTTTAGTGGACAGTGAGAAATTTACTTTCAGAAAAAAAATCAGTGCAGGTACCTGGGCTTAATATCTACTTTATTGGATTAAGATCACCTAGACAAAGCTGATTAGGTCACATTTTAAAATATTGTCACCTATGTAGATTTTTGGCTTCATTGCCACCACCGTTTGAACTAAACCGATACTGTAACACAAGGAATGCCATAGAAGTTCAGAAACTTTGCCTTGTATGGTCACTTTGAAAGATCTATGCAATGTGTTTGCCTAAGGTCTAATGTTTATGTGAAATAGGCAAAAGATAAGATTTTTTGCAGCCTTTTCCACTGAGAGTTTCCTAAATTGTATAAGCTTCAGGATCCTCAGAGCTGTGATCAATCTCTGCTGCAACAGACTGCACACTTGCATGAATAAATAATCTGGCAAGACTTTTTTTTTTTTCAACTTTAAAGATATTAAGCAAAATAATATCAGGGTTTTTTTTTTTTTTTTAATTTCATATGCCTCGAAGTAAATTAAGTAAGCTAATTTACTTAATGGAAAGCCAAGTCCTATTGGAACATTGCGACATTGCGAGACTTAAGAATTATATGCTCTTAGCAAGGTTATTGATTCTGGTGTCTGTCCATATTCATGCTTAATTTTGTAGATAAATCCCTGCATTTGTTTGATAATTCAGACACTACTCAAAGCACTGCATTTTGAAGAGAGAAATGTTGGAAAGACAATGACAAAGTCTTTGTGCCTCCATAAAAAGAGTTTCCAGGGGCCTCCTTGGTGGTGCAAGGGGTTAGATCTCAGCACTATATAACTATAGGTGGAGAGAGAGAGAGAGAGAGAGAGAGAGAGAGAGAGAGAGATTTCGTTCCAGGGGTGCTTAGAAGAGCCATCAAGACAACTGAGGAATTGGACAAAAACTTACATAGAATACTTAAAATAGCTAGCATGTTTATCCTCATGAAAAGTACCATGGAAAACAAACTGGGACAATGTCGTGGCGCTGACTCAAACTAACCTCAAAGGCTCCTGTAGAATCCACAATTAAGAAAAAAAAAACCACTTTTAAAGGTAACACTCTGTACTTTTAAAACACAAGCGGTCTGATGTTGCCCTCTCCCTTCAGCTCAAAGTCAGCTTTCCAACAGGAAAGTCCGGCGGGCAGCACTGGACGTTCTCAGCCCTTGTTCCCTTGGGTGTTGCTCCAGTGAAGTCTGCAAACCAGTCATTTTATGTCTGAATAGGGGCCTTTCTCCTCTGGCTTAGCTACCAAAATATTTGAGTCCCCCCAGTTTTTAGGTTTTCATGTAGGTGTGCCCCAGCAAGTCTTCTTGAAAAGTTAGGGCTAAGGGAGGGGTCACCGCACATTGTCACTATCTTGACAGGACTCTGCATATAAGACTTGTTAAGTTCAATAGGTTACAAAATGGGACTGGAAAGAATTCTGGACTCTGAGGAGAGTTTGAATTCTTATCTGCACGAGGTGGTTTGACTGTGCACTGTTGCATAAAAACAGGGATTAGAACAAATCAGTGCTTCCCAAAGGGGCATCTAAGGATCAATTCTGGACTCTGGACCTCTCTTCTTGGGGAACCTTTCGTTTTCTAAATGTTCCTAGAGATTCTAGTTCCCCGTTTCAAAGAATGGCTGTCAATGGCAGAAGTTAAAAACCTAAGTCTTGCTTGTCTCATCTTTTTCTCTCCAGACCTTTCCAGCAGATGCTGTTCTCTTTATGTCAGTGAAGTCTGTCCACTTCTCCCCCATCTGCACCATGTGGCCTGACAGGTCACCATTTCTCTCTTGGTTGTTGGATTTCCTACTTCCTCTTGCTTTCTTCCCACCCATTTCCCACCGGCAGCCAGAACAACACTCCTTATAATGAGAGTCATTCCACTGTTTGAAATCCTCCTATAATTTCCTGTTGCAAACACAATAAAATCCAAGCCCTACATGAGTTTACTTTGTCCGAATCTTTGGTCTTATCAAAAGTCACTTGTCTCCTCAGTTAAGCACATTGGCTTGATCTTTGTGTTTCTTGCAAATACCAAGGGAGATTCTAATTCTACCTCAGGACTTTTGTACTTCCTGTGTCTGGAATTACAGGTTTCACCTGGCTCTTTCCCAGCTCAAGTGTCAACTCTTCATGTCAGTCTCCTCTGAAACTCTCCAACTGCTCCTTGCCTCCCCATCCATACTCACTCTGCTGTTCTGTCAGTTAGCATTGCCTTTTTGGCTAGTCAGTTTCCCTCCCATTAGAAAGAGAGCATGAGTAAAAGCAGTGCTTTGCTTGATCTTGCTCACCTCAGAATTCCCATGTCTAGAATAGGACCTGGCACCTCACGAGTATTCAATTACCACATCTTGATGGAAGGAAGTATGGAAGTGGGACCTGGGAACAAGTGATTTTTTAAAAGATTTATTTATGCATAGAAGAACAGGCCAGAGGCGTGGGAGGTGAGAGGATTCACTGGAAACAAAGTGGGGAGCAGAACAGGTGGCTGTACCCAAATACACTGCTGAGAGGAGTAACAGGTGAGACAGGCAAGGTCTGCTGTGCCGTGTGGGTCTGCTCCCTAGCCGGCGATTGAACTCAGGCCACAACAGTCATAGCGTGGTAGTGCTAAGACTTAACCTCCATACCACCAAGAAGGCCTGAAACATGCAATGTTTAAAGCTGATCTGTCATCACTTTAGGTACACTAGGCTACACAGCTCCCTTAACATACATAGAAACTGGAAAGTGGCTTTGGTGCTATTAAGTCAATGACAATGATATAAATAGCAATAGAGAAATTTGATATTAAAAAGGAAAGGGAGGCCCTCCCTGGTGGCGCAGCGGGTTAAAGCACAGCACTGAGAATCTGAAGCCACTTCCGCATGAGTTCGATTCCCGCCTGCTGCCTGCCCCGGAGGAGACCACATGGCGAGCCAGACCTCTCCTGACCCACCCGCTGCTCCCCTCAGCAGTGTACTTCATCGATCTGCCTGTTCTGCTGCCCACTCTGTCTCTGGTGAAGCCTCTCACCGCCCCTGAGCCTCTGGCTTGTACCCCAGTTCTGTATGAATAAATAAATAAAAATCTTTAAAAAAAAAAAAAAAAGGAAAGGGAAAATAAAGCACTCTTCTGGTCAGAAAAGTATGTTGTGTGAGGAAGAAACACTACAAGGGCCAAAAACTCTAATAGCCCCTTCCTGGTGGCGCAAGGGTTAAGCCTCAGCTCTACGAAGCTGTCAGCAGCCACTCTAGCAGAGGTGATCCCCACCAGGGAGCTGACCCACAGGCATCTCCTGTCTTGCCTGCTGCTCCCCTCAGCAGTGTGTTTCAGTAGACCTGTCTATTCTGTTCCCCACTCTGTCTCTCGTGAACCCTCTCACCCCCTGCACCTCTGGCCTGTACCCCAGTTCTTATATGCGTAAATAAATAAATCTTTAACCAAAAAACTCAAATACATGCATGTCACCAATAACTAATTTACCTAGAAGATCTATTGGAAAGAAAATCAAAAATAGCCAACCATATAAAAGACACTAACTACATGCATTCTTTTTTTTTTTTTTTCAAGATTTTATTTTTTGTAAAAGAGCTGGGGTGTAGGCCAGAGGTCTGGGGGAGTGAGAGGATTCATCAAGCACAGAGAGGGGAGCAGAACAGGCAGATCTATTGAAATACACTGCTGAGGGTGAGTCATGTGGGTCACCTTCCTGGCCGAGATCAAACAGGTTATGGTGGTGATAGTGCTGAGACTTAATCCCTAGGCCACCAGGGAGGTCCCAACATTCATTCTTTTCAACAATAAAATGTAAGCAGCACCTAAATGAAAACACTGTTAAAGCATTTTAGTTCAATGTTGGGCAAACCAAAACCAAAATGATTAGGACACATATACCCACTGGTGTATTTCCCAGCCCTCTGGGTCTTCTGCGCATTTAGCTTCCTCTGGAGACTCCCTATGACTTGAATAAAATCCATGAAAAGGACCTTATATAAGTGCCTCTGGCCACCTCTCCAGATTTATCTCTTGCACTTCCCTACGTACTAAGTTAGTCTTAAAAATTATTCCTTCACAATTTTGAAAAAAAAAATATTTTTTCAGTTTTCCAGAGGTACAATGACAATACCTGTTTCTGCACAAAGTGTTCTCTGTTCATAAACTCCCTGACCTCGGCCCTCCCTGGTGGCGAAATGGGTTCAAGCATAGAACTATGAAGCTGTTTGCAGCCACCGCAGCATGAGTTCGATCCCCAACTGACCCATATGACACAACGGACCTCTTCTGTCTCCATGCTGTTCCCCTCAGCATGTATTTCAGTCAGTCCCCCTGTTCTGCTCCCTCTCTGGCTGATGAATCCTCTTACCCCCACACCTCTGGCCTACACCCCAGTTCTTGTAAGCATAAAAAAATAAATCTTTTTTAAACTTCCAGACCCCCCTCAGTCTCACCTGTTCACCTGTTTCATATGACTCAACCTTCCAGTCTCTCCATAGGTGTCACACCCCGCTTCCTGACCACATTCTCCCAACCTCCAGGGTACCCCCCAAAGGAGTTTACACTAGTCTTTTCCACTTTAGTCATCAGTGGACTAAGTTGTGTTTCTCAGAGTGTACAAACAAGGATACCAGAGGCAAGGGTGGGGGCAAAGAGGAGAGGTGACCCAGGGACTTCTCTGTGGCTGGCTTGTGATCTGTGGGAATCACATTGGATTTTTCAATACAAAAATAATTTTTAAAATCATAGCTGGCATCCTTCAGGTGCCTATTGCATGCACTTACTTAAGATGTCGTGTCAGGGCTTGCACTGGTGTCTGGTGCTGTGTCAACACCGGGGGTTCTAGCCCAAATGAGAAGTGTCCATACGTAACAGTATATCAAGTAAAGGGTGGTCTTAAAAATACTGCAGTGTGGGCCTCCCTGGTGGCGCAATGGGTCAGGACGCAGCACTGCAAGCTAGCCACAGCCGCTTCAGTGCCAGTTTGATCCCCGGCCCTGGAGGTGACCCACATTTCACAGCAGACCTCTCCTGACCTGCCCGCTGCTCCCCTCAGCAGTGTACTTCCTCAGTCTGCCTGTTCTGCTCCTCACTCTGTCTCTGAGTGAAGTTATCTGGATGTCTTTCTCTGAAGAGTATATTTTTTTAATCTCTAGTATGTTAGCATAGAGATTGACAAACAGTTAAGAGTTCGACACATGTTTGTTGATGAGCTAGGAAACAAGTGAACTGTTGAACATATAAAAACTGAATCTAGGGCCTCCCTGGTGGTGCAAGGGATGAAGTCACAGCACCAGAAGCTATTGGCAGCCACTGCAGCACCAATTCCATCCTTGGCCAGGAAGGTGACCCACATGGCTCAGCAGACCTCTCCTGACTTGGCTGCTGCTCCCCTCAGCAGTGTATTTCAGTAGATCCGGCTCCTCACTCTGTCTCTGGTGAGTCCACTCAGCCCCCGCACCTCTGGTCTAAACTTCAGCTCTTGTATGCATAAATAAATACAATAAATCTTTAAAACAAGCAAACATAAGGGCCCTCCCTGGTGGCGCAGTGGGTTAAAGCACAGCAGGATGAAGCTTTGAGGCCAATTCAACAGGAGTTGGATCTCTGGCCAGGGAGCTGACTCACATGGCGTGACAGACCTCTCCTGTCTTGCCTGCTCCCCTCAGCAGTGTACTTCATCAGTCTGCCTGTTCTGCTCCCCAGTCTGACTCTGGTGAGTCCTCTGACTGCCCCTGCAACTGTGGCCTCTACCCCAGTTCTGTGTGCATAAATATATCTTTAAAACAAACAAACCTGAATCTGGCCTAATCCTCAGTCACAACTAATGATTTTGTCACAACTAATGATTTTGAAAGTGCGATTCAACGAATGAATGTGCTATGAAGGTGAAAGGCAGACGTCCTGTGTTCTGATCCTTTTCAAAGCTAAAACCTCCATTGGACCCTTCAAAAGATAAGGCTGCCATAAAGCTGTGTTTTTGAGGTTGCCACATTTTATTGATAAAACCATAAAAGTAATTCTCAGTGGTCAAATAAAACTCCTTTGAAAACATTCATAATCATGAATCCCAGCACATGAGAACAAAATATTAAAGTTTTCAGAGCCAGATAGTCCTCCCAAGAGACCTGGGCTATGGTTTCCACTGCAGATACTGATCGAACCTGACCCAAATGTAACATTGATGCTGTTGTTGCCAAGCTCTAATCCCTTCACTTACTTGCCAAACAGACCCAGCCTTTTTTCCTCCAAAGCAAGAATCAGTGATATGTATAATACGGTGTTCATTGGCCAAGATGGCAGTTAACTTTTTTTTTAAGATTTATTTATTTATGCTTTATGCTTACAGAACTGGGGTACATATCATGTGGTAGGTGAGAGGATTCACCAGAGACATAGTGGGGAGCTGAACAGGCAGTGTACTGAAATACACTGCTGAGGGGGTGCAGCGGGTGGGTCAGGAGAGGTCTGCTGCGCCATGTGGGTCACCTCCGGGGCAGGGGATCGAACTTGTACTGCAGTGGCTTTGGAGAGCTTTATAATGCAGTGCTTTCACCCGCTGTGCCACCAGGGAGAGTCCTGGCAGTTAACTTTAAGGAGCATTTCAAGCCTGTGAGTTTTTAGCAGCAGAACTGTCCTTTCATTCACTCTGTAAGATCTATAATTGAAAGGATAAGGAGACATCTTTTATCAGCTCCTCCACCCCAGTTCCTGCTTTGATAACTGTGCAGGAGAAGCTTGGGCACTTCAAGTTAGCCAATTATGTTTGATTAACTAGTCAAAATAATGTAACAGCTTTCATCACCCAAGGAAAACTTTTGAAGAATTCTGTTGGCAACCCTTCTCCACAAACACTAATCTGTGTCATTATCTTACAAGGGGAAATGAAACAGTAATACTTTTACGCGGCAATAAGCAAAGTCTAATTCATTACAACTTTAGATCAAAAAGAGCAGCAAGGTGGTGACAGAATGTGTGTGGTAAGGCACCATGGGTAGCGATTTCAGAAGGCAGGATATAGGAGTCAAAATAAAACAACAGACCTTCGGAAAAGCCAACATTTTAGAGAACCTGTCTGAAAACAGGATATGCACTCAACACTTTGATATACACACAAGATTTGCTGAAGACCTATTTGGGGGACCCAGGCCTCTGTGTGTATGTAATTATTGCCTGTGAATGTGTGTGTGCCTGCATAAACTCAAGAGTACAAATGAGGAAGTCATTGCAGACAGAATTCTGAAAGTTTTCAGATCACCAAGAATATATATTTAATGTTGCTCAAAGTTAAAGACAAGCTATACACATATCGTCTTTACCATTGCAAAGGGTCTGTGGATTCAACACGTGTCCATTGTCTATTTTGTTTCAGTCCCAGGAAAGACATGTTTTTAATTTAAATGCAATAATTATACTGCTCTCCTAAGTAAAATATCCTGTAAACAGGGTATTTAGAAATGCGATAGTCAATTTTTCCTGTTGTAAACTGGAAAAACCAATACCGAGGACCACTGATGAAAGAGCAGTTACGCCCTTGTTCCCAGAATGAGCGAGAGATGGGCGCCTTCAAATGGCACCGTCTGAGGTGACATTCCAACTTTGCAATGTTCTTGTTGCACAATAAAGGACAGACTTTAGACTGGTTGACCAATTATTCTGTCATGTAAAGAAAAAGTATTCTCAGGGAATTAGAAGCTGGATCGTTTGGCTGTATAGTTAATCCAGAATGTTGTGTAATCCTATTCAGGATAATATCATTTTCTTTTAGATTTTTGAGATACAATCAACAGCTCTGTGCCCAACAGCTCTGTGCATTTCATACTTCCAATTTCTCTCCTCAAAGTCTCTGGCCAGTCCTTCAGAATATACCCTAGATGAGGAATTCACTAAGCCATCCTGCTGGGTTAAAAAATATATATATAAAAATATATATATATATGTATATATATTTTGGAAATGATTCCATTTTGGAACTCATTAGCCTGGGGACATCGGTGGTCCTTGGGCTGTGTGCAGTTAAAGATAAACATTGTAGTAGGAACTACCTTGCGGTGCACCGAAACCTTCACAACTATTTGAAACCTCCACAACTATTCGAAACCAAGAATCTCAAAGTTGCTTTTCTACAGAGGCTACAAGAAATGCAAGCTCAGCACATGCGCCCTGTAGAAACGGAGCCCAGAGTCTCTCCTGCTCCCGGAAGCTGAGCTGTGCCCACTGTGGGGAAGTCACCTTGCACGTGTCAGCCCCAGGCAGGTGTTCCAGCCTCTCACTGAGTACAGCCCATTTCTAGGGCCATCTGCCCAAGGTTCTCTTGCTTCCCCCCATCCTCCAACTATAGAGTAGGGGTTGTCCTCAAGCACATTTCCCCTGAAGGGCGAGGGAGAGACTGCTGAGGACGAGGGCTAAGACTCTGCCACAGAGTCAACCCAGAGCCACAGAGCTAGGCCAGGTCCAGCAAGCAGGTCCGCAGACACTGTCACTTCATTACAACGTCAGTCTCCACTGATGTTGGAATGAAATGCAGTTGGAGGGCCTGCTTCGGTTAGACACTGTTGAAGTGAAAGTTGCCATTTCCAAGAACCTGTGGTGACAATGTTAAGTGGGCACTTACTGAAATGCCTATAGGAGCCTCTGGGAAGCCAGAGCCCATAGAGGGGGCAGAAGAAAATCAGGGTGAGTAAAAGAGACAGGGAGTCTGGCCAGGTAGAGAAGAAGAGGCGAAGGTGAAGGCGAGTGGAGAATATAAAATGATGATGACGGCTGACAGGTCCCAAAGAAGCTGGGCAGGGCTCAGGCCACTGGCTGCATGAGCTGAGCCTGGTGTATAGGGAATGCAGAAGTGCTGAGGGAATTAGGTTTGGAGTTAGCAGACATTTATGAAAGTCCCAGCTGCTAGACTAGCTGACGTGGTATATGTCGTTCTTGAGTGTGGGTGGTGTTCTTGGGTTAGAGATTAATGTCTTTAATGTGAAGAACAGCTTAAATGCCCAATTTCTATGCAGCCATTCTGCAAATGGATGTTGAGCCCTCAAAGATTTGTATGATCTACTTCCTAAGCTGCAGGAGAATAAGTCAGAGCAAAGTCATTCTTTACTTAGGCTGGAAAATAAAAAGACCATTTTACCTCATAGGTTCAGAGGGCAAAGTCCTTTGGAAGTGTTAAGAGGCATCACACATGAGTCATATTTTTGGAGTTTTTCTTTTTTTACCTGTTACCTGACTTTGTAAGACAGTGTACAGACAGGGAGTCAGGGGGTCCAGAGATTCAGGGGGCCCCATCTCCCCAACACTGAGGCTTTCCATAGATCTTTGAGCCACTGTGCACCTTGCTAGTTAAGTGCAGGTACTGGCATAAGCTGGGACCTATTTATTCTCAATAAACAGTACACACACACTTCCGAGCAGGATCACTGGCAAAACTGTTTCTACTGATTGTGTAATAGAACAGATGCTGGGACCCTCCCTGGTAGTGCAGTGGGTTAAAGCAGCACTATAAAGCTATCCGCAGCCACTGCAGCAAGAGTTCGATTCCTGACATGGGAGCTGACCCACAGGACGTGGCAGACCTCTCCTGACCCACCTACTGCTCCCCTCAGCAGTGGATTTCTGTACATCTGCCTGTTCTGTTCCCCCCTCTGCTCTGATGGATCCACTTACCTCCCACACCTGTGGCCTGTACCCCAGTTCTTGTATGTATAAATAAATAAATCTTAAAAAAGAAAAAAAAAAGAAAAAGAACAGGTGCTGGGCACTGGGAAACGGAGTCAAGGAAGAACTCAGCACAACTTCACACCTAACTGTCACATCCTGTGCACCTCCAGGTACAGCCTGGTTTTACAGACTTGGGCTTGAGGCTCCTGAGAAGCTTCTACAATCAACTGCATTTCCTTCTGATGCACATATACTGAATTGCTCTGTACTCACACTCCAATGCTATCCTCTGATGAAATATATGAAGAAAAAATAACATGAGCGTGGGTCGTTGAATATAGACTGCTCTCTGCAATTTTAGGAATCACAGAGATTCTGCAGACCTGTTTTTTAAAGTGCTCCTGACCTGGGTGTAGTGATAATACTAACAATTATAAGGCCTCTACATTTACGAAAGACTTTCATGATCAGTTTTTATTTTGATGACATATGAGCTACGTGACTTAGGGCAACTCAGACAATGTGTCTAGATCGTGTGGTTATATTTGGCTCACTGCAGGGGGTTCATCTGTATTAAATGAGATAACACATGCAGAACACAACTGTCTGGCAGGTAGTAACATCTCAAAAAAAGGCAGCCAGCCATATTTGCTATCTGTTGTCCAACCTGTAGTTAAGGAAAAATGCAATTATTTTCTGTTGACTTTGTGTATTTTCTAAGTCCCCACTTAATAACGGTACCCCAAACTTTGGGGGTCTATGAGAGCGCCAGGTTTTTTCCCATGTCTTTGCTTTTACTCCCTTTCTATCCTCCCAAACTGATTTGATAGCTTTGGTTAACATGAATGCACATTTGACTATTAAACTATTTCACTGGTTCAAAACCTGCTTAACAAAGTCTTACAAACAAAGTCTAATCCACCTATGCATCTCTTGTGGGTCACTGGAACCCTGAGAATGAGAAGAGACAGTGTGTTTGCAAAGAATAATGGTACAGTGTGACACTCTTTCACCCTCAGGAGTTTAATAGGAGTTTAATGCTGTATCAGCTCACTTGATTGGCCTCAGGACTGAACCAGAAATGGCCTAAAAGCATCTAGCACTGCAGAGGCAAACTGGTACCCATTAGAAGTTACTTCTCTTCCACTTCACCACGTGATCTTGAGCAAAGGAAAATGCTGATTTTCTCTGAACTGGTCATAGACACTGACAATGGCAAAGCCAGTTAAACGTGGATGTCTTGGGTGTAGCTGGCTGTTCTCATGCTTTCCCCATGATTCTAGTCAGTAACAAGTAGATTAACAGAACATGAAGCTGGTCGGGTGTGTGAACAAGCAAGCCCAGCACGAAGTGATGATCATCACTACTAACACTCCTACCCAATAGCCTCACGGCCCAAGAGCACATGTTCACATGGAAACTACTAGCATGTTGGCTCGGAATCAACCTTCAGGGAGTCGCAGTTTGCACACGTATACTCACTGAATCAAGCACATTTAATACTTTTTAAATAAGTAACTAAAACATGATTGAACAAAAATTTCAGGATTGACAGGTGCTGGGAAAGAGCACATGTTCACAAGCACAGAATTTTGGGAGGTAAGCCACTGTTCTCCCCAAGTTCACAAAGACAGAAAAAAATGACAATGTTCATCTCTAATGGGAGAAGAGTCAATTTTCTCATTTTCTTGAAAACATAATGAATCTTTTAGGTTAGGTTTATATTATTCTGATATCTTTTTGATGAGTAAATAAAATGGTGATACTTTAATTTGCTTGAGATAGAAACATTTTTGTCTCTTGATTGTAAATTATTTTGAAGTTCATTTCCTGATTTTTACCTCTCTCTAGGAGTAACACTTTGCATCCAGAGAAATGAAAATCAAACGTAAATGGCTGACTGCCAACTCTGGGAGACCTGGAGGCACTGGACTTCCAAGTCTGCACCCCAATTCTTAGAGGACCCAAGGATGCCAGGTTAGTGTGGGAAGATGCTGTACAGGTCCTTTCTTCTCCCCAGTTCCTCTACAGAAAAGGGGCGAAATAAATTTATAAAGGATGTAGCTTAAAGATGGAGATTTAATCAAATTTCAGGCTGTAGACCTGTATTGGTTCTGGGCGAACTAAGGCCTGGGAAAAGATATCTAGAGAGTTAAAAAACAAGTCTGTGCTTGCAAAGCTTCTCTAATGGGGGCCCTCTCTGGTGGCGCAGCGGGTTAAAGCACTGCACTAAGAAGTTAAAGCCACTTTAGCATGAGTTCGATTCCTGCCCCAGAGGTGACATGGCAGACCTCTCCTGACCCGCCCACTGCTCCCCTTCAGCAGTGTACCTTGTCCATCTACCTGTTCTGCTCCCCTCTCTGTCCCTGGTGAATCCTTTCACCATCTGCATTTGTGGCCTGTACCCCAATTCTGTATGAATAAATAAATAAATCTTTAAAAAAAAAAAAAAGCTTCTGTAATGCACCAGAGAAAAAGAAAGGTTTACTCCCGCCCCGGAGTCTCTTCTCTTCAGTGAGAACTGCACTTCCTTCCGCATGGCTGAATTCCTCTGGCACCACTCTCTGAATCTCTGAGACCTATTTTCCACAGAAATGCTACTTATGTGTTTCAGTCAGGATTAATTCAGATTTTTTTTTAAATTCCTACACGTATCAGAATCATTCACTGAGGGGAAGTTCATCTACCTCCATTCCCAGAATCCTCTCAAGACATCTGGTCTCACTAGAAGATCAAATAGATCCTCTAGGTTCATTAGTTGCTCAGCAAAGGGGGAATTATTTTCTCACTGCTTATGTTTGTGAAATATTCAAGATGCAGATGAAAAGTAAATAACTGGAAGAAAAATCACAATCTTGCATCACATAGAGAACTCTTGTCAGCAGGCTGGGGGGGTGTTGAGTTTGCTCTTATTTTCCAAAAACACAAGGAAAAAGGCTGCGTAGAGACCATTGTAAGACACCTTCAGTTTGAAGATTAGAAGGTGTGTTGGATGTAAGATCACCTCAGGAAACATTTCTAATGCTTTTGTAATTCATGTTAATCTGTCACCTGCTTACAATCCGTTGTGCCTATCTTCACTTGCACATATAAAAAAAATCACCCCTGCTGAACATGCCCAGCATCCAGTAGAATGCAGGGTAGGCACGTATTTGGCCATTTTAACTTCTGAGCAAACCCACATGTTGTGGCTGATGTAGATTCCCCCAGAGAATGGACTGTGAGCAGAAGGGGCAGCACCAAAGAACACTCTGAACACTCAAGGCTCAGAAGTGCTGGCGGGTAGATCTTTATGCTGAATGATACCCTAGTGGCCTGAGAGAATTGTAGCTTCCTACAGTGACTCATTCACTCCCAGGGGGTTGTCTGGGCTCAGAGAAAATGTCTCACTGATTATCAGTGATTTAGTAATTGGATGGTTCAGATGGACTTCTGATAACCTAGAGATTTGCTTTAGCTTCAATGGCAAAGGCTTGTATTTCTGAAGTCAAAGGTTACATGTCTATGTGTGTGTGTAAGGGGAGAGGGAGGCAAACTTTGCAGACGTAGTGCTACTTTGAACCTGAATCTGCCAGCCCCAGTTCTCTCTTTTGATAGCTGTACAATTATGGGCAAGTCACCTCAGTTTCTTCCCAATAGTCTCCACCATCTCTTCCGGCTCTTTAATAATCTTTGGTTTCTGGCTCTGGAATAATCTTTGGTTACTAGGCAAGGAGTATCTTTCAGTGCATATATGCCATTTCAGAATGACTAGTTTCAGAGCATGGATTTCATCTTCCTCCACCACTATTTTGGATGGGGGTTGGGATTGTCCCTTACAGGTATACAGAAAAACAAAACAACCCACTTAATGTATATCCTCTGTCCCTTTTTCCTTGAGCATCTTTCAGTTCTGCAATTGAATGGTTTCTGTGAGTATAATGTAGCCTACTACCACATTTTTCCCCCTCTCTCTCTTTATGTGCTATTTCACAAGCTGCAAGTTTGGGCATTGGAAATTCACCTTCTATCCCAATATTCTGAATAGGAATCATTTGCCTCTTGAAAATATATAGGAAAAAAACAACATACCATATTTTCTCTGGTCCTTCTAGTCTGCATAGAAAGCAAATGACATCTGTATTTCCTTTTGTGCTTGGTAGAGAATGTAACTCGTCTTGGGAAAGTGAACAAGGGATCATTGGCAAAATTGCCTTATCATGTTATTATTTTCCAGGGAGTAGATAAGTGAATTTTCATCTTGGGTTGTAGAGGAATAAGCCATTGGCCCTTTCAATGTATCCCCTGATGGGTAATTTGATGTGTAGCTAATAAGGAAAAGACAAATGTTTACAGGGAAACATTAATCTTCCCAAATAATATTTAAAAGCCACAACTTTGACAAGATAGGGTGAGGAGTAGGGGCTGTAGATTTCAGAGATGTCTTGGAGGCCTGCCAGGAGGAAGAGACCTTTTTAGGAGTTGTTAGTGGTGACAGGTAGGCCACACCCCGTAGATGACCCACAAAGCCATCCCTAGAGCAATGTTTCTTGAATTGTAGGTCATGCCTCATTAGTAGGTCATGAAATCAATTTAGTGGGCCATGAGCTGAAATTTTTTAAAAAGCATGAAATAAATTAAACTTAAGCAGGATAAATGAGAAAACATCAGCAGGCCTGGCACAGAGAAAGTATTGCACTCTAGTGAAACTTTGGACCAGGGGACGGGTGTTTGTGGGTGTTGGTGCAGCAACTTCCAGTATAAAAAATACTTCTTCCTGCAGGTCATAATTAAAGTCCCTACCCTGGGGAGATACTGCAAGGGACATGTCTCCAAGCAGGCTTCAAAGGATTTGTTGTTTTTGACAAAGTAAATTTATAAACAAAAGGAGAAGGACTTTTTCCAAATGTGAATAGTCTTCCCACAGCTGATTTTAAAATGATTTCTAACATGCCCAACGAATCGTTCCTGTTCACTAAAAGTCCAAGGCAAACTGGTTAAATGGGTCAAGTTTGTGTTTCCTGGGTGTACTTCTCACCCCTTACAGATATCTCCAAGGCTTCCACTTTCTGTCCCTTACCTTCTTCAAGGCATATACTCATGGAAGACTGGCAAATACACTGAACAGCAGCTTAAGTGATAATGCTCTAACAGGACCCTCTCCCCAGGCATTTGTATTTTAGCCAAGCCTCATGCTTAATTTCACAGAATTTAGCTTCAGGGGGAGAAGAGAGAATTTTGAATTTGAAAAGTATTTCCCTAGCACTCTTGAAGTCTGGCCTATGAGCATCTATATGCGACATATAACGCTTCCCTTTTTTTACATATAGATAATGTGCAAAATGGCCTGGGTAGCTATAACCTTAGCTGTCTTCATGGGTTTTACCAGTTATTTAAGAAAGAGTCTTATAAAATCATTGAGGAAATATTTTGTCTTACTCAACTTTCTTTTCATCTTGCACCCAATTTATAGCCTGTTGCAGTTTAGTCTCCATTAGTAGTAATGAGTGAGTGTTTTTGTACAGTGATATTCTTCTGTAATGCATGTGGTGATGCTGTTTCCCAAAGTCAAACTACTAAAAGAGGAACCAGTACATTTTCTTTCTGAATATAAGATAATATTTTGCAAAGCCTTCACACACTTGCCATCAAGTAGCAATAACTGTTTTAAATAGCACCCACAGATTGAGTGCTCACTACCTCCCAGGCGCTCCCTACTAGAGGCTTTACCCACAGTCTCATTATTCCTTGCAAAACCTCCACAGCTGTGTTGTTATTCCCTCCACGCCCTCCACCCCATAAAGGCTCAGAGACCCACAACCTGCCCACAAGGACACAGTTATCCAGTGGTGAGGGTATACTTCAAGTCCATCTGATTGCAAAAGCTGTGCTTACCTCCTTTTTACACTTCCACACCTTTCAGCTCTGTCTAAAAATGATCATTTTCATTTTCCAATACCTTGCCTGTCCTCTTAAGGACAAAACCAGGAAGTAGGACACCAGAAACGTTTGTTTTTAATTTTAAAATGCTCTGTTTATCACAGAGTGGTTCTATACTCTGAAAATATCTAGTCTGTTGGCTCAGTCTCCCCCTTTACTCTTCACAGGTAGCCACAGAGGACTAGAAAGCCAAGTGCCAGCCAGCTATGTCAGTCTTAATAGGACGCCCACCGTCATCTCTGAGCTGAACCAGACCTGTTCACATAACTGCTTCTGTTCCGACGGACAGGACTGCTTCATGCAGTCTGCTATGGTTTTCATCTTCCCCAGCCTATTTACAGACAGTTTTGAACAAAAGCCCTTCAACGTCTGTTTGGTTCTGCCCTTCTGGCAGATTTTAAAGTCCTCAACTGCCCTAGGTGATCAGAAGCTACAGTAATGTCGCGGCCGCTTTCGTCATGTGACAGCCAAAGGAAGAGGTTGATTTTTGTAACAGATATACTTAGAAGTCAAGTCCAGAATTCTTTTGTTTTTACAACAGAGAATGAAACTACCAACTACCAAACGTGGCATGGTCGCTCCTTCAGATTCCAAACTTCTATATAACTTTCCCATATTAATTCAGTCTTAAGTTTCAGGAAGTAAAATAATTATGTAGTTAAACAGAGATCCTTATACAAACAAGTACTGTGTTTACAATGTACCAATCCATTAAAATCAACGACAGACATAGATTATGAGAACTAAAACTCCAGCCAAGTACACCAGCCCCCACCCTCAACATGTGTGCACTCCCCAGCCAATGACAGTCAACACCCTCCTGGAATCTGCTCCGAAAAAAAAGACTTTACCAACCTAACAGCAAGTAAACAGGTAGTAAATACCTACTTGATAATACTAACCAGCAAGTATCATTTTCATTCTTTTGAGTCTAAGCACAACTACATGTTGGCATCTTTATTCTTTTGAAATGGCGCCATTCTATTGGAGCAATTTATTTGGCTCAATTTTAAAAGTTTACTAAGTGCTGTTTCACAATGACTTAAATTTTCTAGTCGTAAACCAACTCGGTGAAAAGGAATAGTACTCAGAGAAAACAAAGTTACCTGTATTTTACACTGAATACCACCCTCTCCACTAGAATTAAAGGCAAGAAAAGCCCCATGAAGTTAAGCTAGAATAGGCCTTTCGTCAAGGTACTAAAATTCTTCTAACTTCATAAACCATGCACAGAAGAAGGGTAAGGAAGGTGTATTTCAGCACCTAGACGATGTTCATGAGGAACATGGTCAGGTCTCTCTGGAAAGCAGCATTAGAATAGCTGATGACATACCTTTAGTTCCCGGAAGAAGATACTACTCCTGGCCCACTCAACGATGGAGAACAGGGTTTGGTCAGCCATTTTGCACATGAGCCCAAATGTGCTCAGCTTTTCGTGCTTGCTCCGGTTAGCCTGTTCTTGTTGCAGATAGGCCATAATTTTGCCCTGGACTTGAGGCTCATCTGGTTCACACTTCAAAAGTTCCAGTATCAGGTGCGGGATGCTCGCTGGGGAGTTTGTCTGGTAACTATCCACGTAGGAGTAGCCCATGAGGGACTCTGGCGAGCTGGTGTAGGGGTCTGGATACTCGGACTTGATGGCCCGGCTGGGAAAGTGACTGTATGTCTGGTAACCTTGCAGGCTGCCGTGAGGTGGCATCGTCATGCTGATGGGGGACGTGACAAAAGGGCTTCTGTCATAGTCTGTGGGGGGCAAGGCAGCATGGTTCAGAGGTAGGCCTTTGGAGGCAGAGTGGATGTTCTGAATAGCAGAGGAGATGGTCAGCTCGGAGGGCATGGCCTGGATCACCTGAGACATGGCTTCTAGCTTAAGTCCATTGGCTCGGATGAGGGCCTTTTTCTGCTGCTTCAGGGCCCTATCTCTCTTGTACATTGGCCCAAACTTATTACGTCCGCCACGCATTCGGTCAGCCCTTACCGCTGTGGGTGGAAGAAAGGAAGGAAGGGTCTAAATAAGATGCAGATTATTAGCAAGCCCCAGAAATGTTGAAAGTTGACCAGAAGTGGTATGTGTGGCAGTTCGCTTTACAATAGCCCACAAAGATTCCAACAAAAGCCCTGTCTTCTTAATTTATGAATCCTTTCCTCAAAGTGTATTTGTCATCAAAAAAATATTTGGGATATGTAGGGACATATTAACCCTTTAGGGGGCTGGAGAGACTGCATAATTCACTATACAGTGAATGGCTAAGAAAGTAAGCTTTTCTGCTAAGACTATCAGTTTCTATGACCACTTATGTTGTAGTCTCTCTGTAGAAATTTGAACTGTGAGGGGAAAATATTAACCTATTTCTGGATTAAACTCTGAATATTTTTCCTCAGAATTTCTTCCATCCTGAGAGCCATTTTGGGTACTTTGCTGCAGTAGGGTTAGGTACACGTTTTTCTTCAAAAAATCACTTTCACACTTCAGATAACCACCAGTTATGGTTTTTAATTTAAGCAGACCTGGACATAATTAAAGCAAATTCATTTCGTGAGCTGGCAAGGAAGTACGCTGTCACGATGCCTGCTGTGTAGAGTCTGGGGTCCAGTAAGTTAGTTCTCTGTAACCCCACAGTGGCCAATGGCAATTAGACAGAAACCAGCAACCTCTGACAGCTTGTGACATGTTGAAATTGCTGGAGGTTAAATTTTTGAGTTTTTTATCTTAGGATTAGTATAGCATTAAAAATTTATCATGAGTGGTAGGAATCCAGAATACTACACAAGATAATGATGCATGTTTCAAGTGGATGATAATTTATTGGATATTCAATTGTTCCTTATCACTGTTAAGGAAGTCTGAATTATACCCACCAGTGACTTATAGCTAAAAAGCATACCCTTTAAGGTAAAGAAATACAACCTTTCCGTTCATTAACAAAAAAAGAAAGAAATCAAATGACGTCATAAGTAATCACGGCATTTAACTTTTAACATTTTATTTTCTGGATCTCATACTAGAGTAAGCATCTACCACGCTAGCTTGCTGTTGGGAAAATAATAAAGTGATTGATGACAAAGAAATTAATAAGCATCCATTTACTTTTTGTACTTTTTAAAAGCAATACTGAGTTAACAGCCCTGATGATAACCAACATGGTTACTTATGTTGGAAAGGAATCTATTAGCAATTCAGCAGATTTATTTGAAATTTTTTGAGTATTTCTATTAAGTCTAAGTTCCACACAATAGAAAAATGCCAAACAAAAGTAGCCTGTATCTCACTGATCAAAGAAAATGCACTCTTCTAAATGGCACATATCAGTGATATGTATCCCTTATTATTACTTCATTTACAGTATATTTAATCTGTAGAAAATCAGTGGGTCAGAGGCTAAAAAACAGCAATAGCCCATAATAGTCCATGAACTACAAATTATTTACAGCAGTCACATATTAACTTTACTGCCTGCCAATCTGAACATTGTAAGAACAGTTTCTGCTCGTTCAATAGAAAGTTAATGTGGTTTTTCAGGCACCACGCTCTTGTTCTTGTCAAACCATTGCTACTGATTTAACATTTCATTATTCTCCATGTTTCCCGCTTCTCAAGCAGACTCAGTCATTTCAAAATAAAGAAATATGCCTTCCTACATTATCAAAAAAGATAAATTAAATGATAAACTCCTTTTCATAAACAAAGCCTTTAACTCTTGCACAGCAATCATGAAATTTATAGTAGCAATTATGACAAGTACAACTATTTAAAAAAATAGAGCTTTTACTGGTACACCCTGATTTGAAAACTTCAGGGATTCTTTTAAAAATAATTTTGTAAGTTACTTTTATTCTCCCTTGAATTATTTTACTCTTGGTTTTATCTGATCTAATCTGTCAGTGTCAAATGCATCAGGTCCCCTAGCTAAAAAAAGAAGAGGGGAGCAACTGATATTTCAAATTTCCTAGTACATTTAATTAAAGTGTTAATGAGACTTAGGCTATTCTGCCAACAAAAAAAAATCTTACATTATTATTGCCAATAATGTTAAATGAGTAGGAAAATAGTAATGTTACCATGTTACAAATACAATGTTGTTTCAAGTCCTGTGTCTTTGGAGAAGAATCTTACCTTCTAACTTCATTCCAACACTTAGACATTTTTGAAATCGACAGTAAGGACAACGTTTTCTCTGTGTTTTGTCAATTTGGCAGTTCTGGTTTTCTATACATGTGTACCTTTTATTATTTTGGACTGTTCGCTTAAAAAATCCCTGAAAGATAGAAAATAGAGACATTATAAATCTGACACCCGCCTTTTCCATTGTTTCATCTTAAGGAAATCACCAGTAAGTCTTTTCATTTTACCATTTGAGCCCTTCTGGGGCTTGTTTTGCATTTTAACAAGATCAACCCTTCAAAATACTGCCAGGGCATACTGGAGATTTTTCTGGCAACACAGTTATATTCCTGAAGAAATTACATCAAATCTTTAGGAGATTTGGCTATATATCAATTCAACTCCACAGTCACAGGAAAAAAAAAATGTATATTCTATATTGACCAGTGATTTAAAGAAAAAAATCTGCTTCCTGTTCAGAAAGAGGTACTCATGGAATCTGCATTTATAAGTTGTCTATTACAATTTCAGTGACAAACTATTACAGGATGCCAGTGGAAAAACTGAAGAGCAAAACACTTCAGATCTTTTACAAATGTCAACACTAGGTAGTTGGAAGCAAAAGGATTTAAAGAATAAAATGGAAAAATATTCGTAATTCTATTGAAATACATTCAAGTTAGGGAATGTTAAAAACAAAAAAAGAATGACACTCATGGGAAGGAAAGAAATGTACAACAGAGGCCTGAATTTTAGCACTGGACATGCTTTCCTTATATTTTATTCAAAAAAATTAATCAAGAATAATACTTGTAACTCTGTAATGGCTTTACCAGGATGTTCTATTGTTATTTATCCCACTAATCATAAAGTGACACAATCTTTCTTTGCTATAGAGAATGAAGGGATTTTCCTGGCAGTGGTTGAAATATTGTAGAGTTTTCTACTTGAAAAGCAGCTGAAAATAGTTTTAAATACGGGGTATACATAAAAGAGATTTGCGATAAATCTTTAAAGTATCATGGATATCATTATAACAATATAGTGCATTCACATATTAAGATTTCTTGCATCTAAATAGGTCATATTCATGAGAAGTTCTCTATTATAAACAAAGATCTGATATAAAATTTTTTTAAATCTTTAAAATTATTTTTGGAATAAATCAGAGTGAAATCAGGCATTTGGGAACTTAAACTCTTATGTCTGTAGATAAAAATGTTTAGAATTGCAGCACAGAATACTCTGAAGTTAAAATGTATTTGGGAAATACTTTGTCATGTCCCTCTCAAGAACAATGATGCTTTAAATATATATAAGTCAAGCAAAATCAATATTTAGGACTGCTAGAAATAGAAGTCTTTCTAAGGCTACATCACTTCACTATAATAAAATATTTTAAAGCCATGAGACTGGCAAAGTTTTCTAAACAGTATAAATTTCTCTGCCTTTTGAACTAAATCAGACACATAGTTCTAAAAATCATCTTCCTAAGACGAACTCATTCTTTGTTGCATCTAAAAAAAAAAAGCCTAAATTTAGTTTTATGAAGGAATCCAATGGTTCATTTTGGTTTTGAACGTGATATTTATCAGTTAGCAACTTGTAAGCAAACCTTGCAGCTTTCACAGGTGAGGAGCCCATAATGGTACCCAGACACTTTATCTCCGCACACGGGACAGAGCTCTTCAAGGTCTTCATCATAGGAGTAATTCACCATTTTAAACTGAGACACTGAAACAAAAAGAGAAATGTACATATAAACACATTCACTTAATTTAATATGTAACTTCTAATACTGCAATGAAAGGCATTTTGGTAAGCAAATATGAAATATAAAATAAGTAAGTAAAGTGAAAAATATCTTTTACACAGTTGTACTGAAGAGAACAGTTTTTATACAGTGAAAGTAAAACATAAAATTTCATTGTTTCAATGAGCATCCACTTTATATTTTTTAAATTTAGAAATAATTCCAACTTCTTTTGTTAACATCTTTTAAAACTGACCACGGTCGAACCCAAGTCTCAGAATTCTGAAAAGCAACAAATCAGAACTGAAATGTCAAATGCATCAAGGAACAACTTAGAATTTCTTTTATCATCCTTAAGTTCCAAAATGCCATCTCTGCCTAAGGAAGAGAAACAAGCACAAACGTTATTTTCCCACTCTTTAAGTTGCTGCAAGTACATCTCGCTCATGAGGATAGCAACACCCATTTGCAAACACTTGACCGAGAAAGCCCCAGAAACCTGCTTCTCAGCAGCAGCCTCACTTAACAAAACAGCCTGCGGCTCCCAGCGTTCAGATCTGAGACTAATCGAAACATTCAGTTCTGTATGGACAGGACTCCTGTTCTGGATACTTTTCATCTCCCCACATTTGAAAATCTGTAAAAATAAAAAGGAAAGGGGGGAAGACGCCCGGAGGGGGGGAAAGGGGAAGAGATACACATGCGGGTTTGGTTTCATTGAAAAGTATTGAAGTTCTGTAATGAACTTCACATGTTTCCGATCATCATTGCAAAATAGAAACACCTCGAGATCAGCCAGTGAAGTTGAACAGAAATCAGGCCGCAGCTTTGCGCGGCTCCCTGCGAGGATCTGGTAACCGCCTTCCCCCCCCCCTCCCCCCGGACGGACGCAGCCCAGCGAAGGCTTCTTCGCAGCTCAAGGATAAACCAAGCATAGGAAGGACACCGACTAAGGGAGCCCAGATAATACCTGATGCAGTCCCTGCCCGAGACTCTGCGTCCACGCGCGTCCTGAGTCCGGATGGCGAGGGCCAGGACCGCGCAGCCCGGCCCGCACCCCTCGGGGCTCGTTCCTCTGAAACCCAGGGGCACACTCTCCTCTCGCCCCTTGCTCAACCTTCGGTTACACACAGGCGCACAAACACCGAGTCCAGTTTGTTTTAAGTTAATCAGTGGCATTTGCAGGGGGCGGGGCGGGGGGGGGGTGGGGAACTGGTGGCGGGGCCGAAGTTTCCTCTGATTTGTTTACCAAAAAGGAAAGAGAGAGGTAGCCCCCACCCCAGCCCCCATTACCATAGTGGCCTCCAGGTCAATACTAGTTCTTTTCAGCCTTTTCTTTAAAAAATAAAGTTCTATTTTCTCAGCAGAGTCTGCGGGCCTCCAGAGAGTGCAGGGAAAGGATGGGTGTCACTTGCAGCACTTTGCGGCGGAGGGCCCAGCACGAACCCACCGAGTTCAGATCTCTCTTCAACAGGCAGAGAGCCCTGGACTGAGTCTTGAACTCCAGTGAGTTAGCCAGAGGTTGGGGGCGGGGGACCCCGGGAGAAGATACTCTAGCAGAGCCCGGTGCCTGGGCTCCTCCACGAGATAGTCGTGAAGAGAGATGCTGGGCACAGACCTCCAGGCAGTGGCAACCAGAGTCCCAGCGCTTGGAGGTCCAAGCTCTGGTATGGGGGTTTCGAAGAGACTGAGTTTCGATCATAAACCATCTCTTCTAAAGCTCGTGACTATATTCTTGAGGCACGTTTTAGGGACGGAAAAAAAATAGGTACTTTACCAAGTGTATTCCTTTCTATCCCTCCTCCCCCCAAACCCCCCCCCCCATTAATAAACTCTTAACTTCTCACCTTAGGGGCACAGAAAGGTAGGGAAACTCGGTGCCCACCTAGGGGGTGCAACACCGAAAAGACCAACTAGGGAAAGGACCCTTTCGAAAAATTCAAAGGCAGAGACCGTGTAGAGACCCCGCTGTGCGATCCCCCGGCATCGTTCAGAGTCTCCCAGGTGCGTTTGGAGAACCGAATCCGAAATCCCTGTCTAAAGAAAGGAGGGGTTGGTGGCGCCTCGGAAAGCCAGGGTCGCTGAGAGGCTTGCGGCAAAATTCCAGTCGAGTTGGGTGCCCTGCGCAGCCCCCCAACCCGTCGCGGGTCCTGTTTCTGGATTCCCCCACGGGTCTGACTGGCGCTTTCCGCGCTGAAAGCAGAGCCGTCATGGAAACCGGCCCCACGAGCTCTTATCCAGGGCGCACGGTGGCCTGAAGGAAGCAACGTCCAGGAGCTTCCCACGCTGCTTTCGAACCCCGGGCCGAGTCTGCGGCGCCGGGTTTCTCCTCACTGGGCACTGTGGAAATCTGACTTCCTGCTTTGGGTATCAGGTCGTCAAGAATGGCCCTCACGAATTTTACAAAGAAAATACGGCAAAGGTATTTCCCTCCCACCCTCCTCCGCAATAAACATTTATTCTCGCCTTCCCTATTTCTTGCTCTAGCAACTCCCAGAACTTTTCGCGAGACTCTCAGAAACGTGCGCGCCTAAATGAGTAGAAACTTTCCCCTTGGATTCAAGAATCGCGCCAGCCTCACGGAACGCCCAAAGGATAATCTCTCTCAGGAGTTGGCGGCGCAGAGTCGCAGAATGTGACTTCCCGGAGCCACTTCACGCCCCCACTTCGTGGGAATCCTATGTGCGGGAAAACCTCTTTGGGACTAGCGGGTTCCCCGCCAGCAGTCAACCCACAAGTTCGTCTACGAGACCTCAGCCCCAGGAGGCCCTTCCAGGAGGCTTGGAGAGACTCTAGGATAAACAAGGTGCTCCGAGGGGTAACCGATGTCATAGCACGACGCACAACTTCCCGGCACCCCCTTTTCCCTAGTCACTGGGGTGGCATCAAACCCCCAGGCACCAAGGTCTCGAGTGCGCTGGGCGCCGCCTGCCCCGCACCACGGCTATACGAGCCCTGAACTCTGCTCTCAACACCTCCCCGGCACTTTCAAGTTCGCTGAAGGGGATGGCAGGAAGCGTTGGGGATCACACGCTCGCCGGCCGGCACATCCTGCGCGCTGGATGGGGCGAGGATGGAAGAGCACCGGTGACTTTTCCTAGCATTGTTCCCTCCCCGGCCCAGGGCCACGGCGATAAACTTCTGAAGGCTTAATACAGCCAGGTCTGGAGTCGCCACTTTGGAATGGGTCGAAAATATAATCAGCGGGATTTGGTTTTTAGTTGTTAGCAAACAAGAGCCGGTAACACAAAATTTAAAAGGATTTCCCTATTCCCAAGCGCTGGGACCGCAGTCCCTAGCCCTAAACTCACTCGGGACGACCCGCGCAGAGGGTGCCACGGGGTAACTCTGCTCCTCTTAAGTTCTGCCAGCATTTCTGAAATTGTCCAAATTCCAGCCGGCTCCGGGTGTTGCCCTTGACTTTGAGGGGTGTCCACCTCCATTCAAACCGCTGAAATAAGCCCCTCCTGAGTCACCTCTTTCTGTCGTTGACTGTCGTGCACAGTGTTCTCCCTCTACACAAGAGCCTTGGCTAAAGTTCCCATGGATTCCCTTGACCGAGAACCTGCCGGGGTTTTTAGTGAGACCTTCCATTTGTTAGCATGGTCTTATTATTCTAAAGTACCTATAAACTGAAGCTACTCCTCTCCTGCAGCCGTGAAGCGCGAAACCTTTCTTTTCTTAATTAAGAGTGGACCACTAGGCATTACTTAGAAAACCTCCCGCCCCTCATTGTTCAAGAGCCATAAACTTTGACGCCTGCACCTTTGCAAGGGGGCAGACGCCGCGCGCGCGGCCCCGTCACCCCGCAGCGGCGAGCGCCCAGCCAGGCCCCTTCGGCTCCCGCGCGGGGCGGGCGGACCAAGCGGGCTGGGCGAGCCGGGGGGTGAGGTAGCCGCGGGAGCCCGAGCCGCCAGCGCCTGCTCACCTTGCATGTTTTCCGGCATCTGCCCCTGTTCCCCATGCGATCGAGCCAGTCCCAAGGCTTCCGTCTCCACTTTAGGCAGCATGACAAGGCGGCCGCGGGCGGGGATGGGGGGTCCGTGTCCGTCCGGAAGCCCAGCGCCGGGACACGGGCAGCACAGATTCAACTCCGGCGGAAAGGAGGGGTGGCTGGGGAGCCTGCTCACCCACCCGCTCGCGGGAGCTTCCCTCCGTCTCCCCGCTGCGGGTCAAGACCTCTGAGCCCCGTCCAGTCTCGCAGCTCTGGAGTCGCCCCCAGGCTGAGAGGAGATCGGGGGCTGCGAGACGAGGCGAAGCCGGCGTCCAGGCGCCCTGGTGCGGCTCGGCAAGGGCGCTGCTGCCCC
>NW_004567119.1:34961511-34983704 GCF_000260355.1 Condylura cristata
GCCGCGGCTCCTCCCGGCGCCCGGCCAGCTCAGACCGCGGGGCTCCGCGGGCGGATGCGACCCTCCTCCTCCTCCTCCTCCGGGGACGGCCGGTTTCAGCTTGGGGCTTCCCGAGTCCACAGACCCCAGCAGAGGCCTTTGGCGCGCCTGGACCCAAGCCGCCCATGACTGCAGGGATTCGGTTTTCTGATCTCTGAATCTTGATCTTCGTTTGCGGCAGCCCCACTCCCGGGCGGGCTGTTCCTGCCGTCGTTTCTCCCGGAGCTGCTGCTGCCGCCGGACCCTCGAGGGAGAGCGAGGACGCCCACGCGGAGAGCGCCGGCGCCATGTACCAGAGCCTGGCCATGGCCGCCAACCACGGGCCCCCGCCCGGGGCCTACGAGGCGAGCCCGGGCGCCTTCAGCCCAGGCGGCCGCGGAGCTGCTGCTGCCGCCGCGGCGGTGCCGCTGCTGCCGCTCCAGCTCCCGGACGGCTCGGGCGACTCCTTCCCCTTCCTCCACCCGCCCTCTGGCTCAGGATCGGCAGGGGTCTCTCTCTCTCTTTTTCTCTCGCCTCACATCTCCTCTCTCCCCTCCTCTCTCTTCTCCGCCCCTTCCCCGGTTTCTGCTTCTCTCTCGCTCACTATCACGAGTGTGGAGTTGCGAAGTTCCAACCTCCCTCTCCTGCCTCGTCCACTTCTCTCCCGGGGTCCGAGGGCAGCCCTTTCCAACCCCCAGGGCGCCGGTGCGGGGAAGGAAAGGGGGAAGAGAAGGAGAAGGGAGGTAAGTAGGGTCGGGGGCAGGGGGAAGGCTGGGGCGAGGGGTGATGACAGTGAATGGGGACGCGGGTTCCGGACTTGGGTCGGACACCAGCCGCCAGCCAATGAGGATGAGGCGCATCCCGTCTCCCCTCCACCCCCCTGGCTGCCCCAACCTCTTCACCCCGCCTTAACCCGCTCCCACCCTACTGTGGCCTGGGGCGGGGGATGTAAAAGCTGCCTGTTCTTACAGCTAGTGAGAAGCGACCTCTGTCTGAGCCCGGCGGCGAAGGATGAGATAGGGCGGCGATTTCTGCCGACGGAGGGGAAGCCAGAAGGGATGGGGGTGGTATGGGTGTGGGGTGTGCCTTCGCGTGTCTGTTGGTCGAGTGAGGGGCTGAGGGGGAGGTTAACACCCATTTAAACAACCTAAAGAAGAAAAGAGATGTTAAGTTGAGTTGTCTGCTCTTGGCAAAAGCCTAGCCTGCCCCCCCCCCCCGCCAGGATACCCCAGCTTCTTTGGCCCTCAGCACTCAGTCGGCGTCGAGGCCGGTCGTGGGCCCCGCCGACCCCGCGTGCCCTGAGCGGCCCAGCATCCCTCTCCCAGGAGACAGACAGGTCCAGAGATGACTCATTTGCTGGGATTTGAGGAACAACTACCATCTCCCGCCACACTTCCCTATTCTTCACTCCAAAACACCTACATACCTACACACTCACACAGACATATTCTGGAGCATTATCGTGCAGGTAGATTTCCTAAATTTTAGTGAACTTGTTTCCATGTAGAAGTAAAGATCAGTGAGAACTTTCCTTTTCCATTCTGGAGTCACTAGTGGACCCTCCAAATGAGACCCAAGGCCCAACCAGCACTTTTAAAGAAGTTTTAAAGTACCATCTGTTATGCAAACTCTTCAGCCACCAACCCAGCTAGATCTTCAAAGTTTTCAGATCTCATACCAACAAGATGAAAAACATTTTTTCCCCCAGCCTCCTGGCTGTATGTGAGATGTCTTATACTTACTTGGTGTCTGCTGGGAGGCTGATAATTATCAGAGCCTACCCACAAGGGGGTAAATTTGAATCTCAAAGGATCTGAAGTTATTCTATTTCAATGGCATTGAGCTCACACTTTCAAACTGTCCAGCCTAGTATTTGATGAATTGAAATATACTCCAATCATTGACATGCATAATCTACTCTTCATCAGAACATTTAAATTGGAGGAGGTGTCCACTAGCTTGTAAAGGAGAGTGGTTTGAAGTTGCCAAAATTACTGAGATACTCAGCTCTTCCTGCTAGTATCAAGCAACAATGTCAATTCATTTTCAGTATCACTACACATAGATCAGAAAAAGGAGTTAAGTCTCAGGGCTCATCAGTAATTGTAGTGCTCTGCTTTCTGGATCCAGGTGGACTTTGAGAGTCAGTTTGTCTCAAAGACTTTATTTAAGAACAAACTCCTCCCACTGCAATCAAAGTGGTTCTGGGGGCTTATGAAATGCCTTCCTAAACCCCAGGCTAGCAGCTTTGGGAAATTTGATTCTCAGTCCTCAAAGGAACTTCCAGTCCTCAGTGAGGGAGGGTTGGGTCCTCTGGTAGGTTCAAAGAGGGAAGAAGGGTTGAAGGAAATAGAGGGCCCGGCAGAAGTGTCTGCGGACAAATCCTTGCCTGGACTTGGGATTGCGTCTGCCTAGCCTGGCACTTTGTGATGACGTTCATAACCTAGCTTGAGCCGGGAAAGGAACTCGCTTAGGCCACGCCAATGACTCTTCAGTTCAGAACAGCCTGCCCTCCCATCCCCCAACGTCGCCCTCCCCCACCCCCAAGACCTAGGAGTGAGAGTGAAGGGGACAAAAGGGCCAGCTGGTATTCATTCATCTCCTCACACAACAGGAGGGACAGTGGGGGACAACAGGGGTTGGGGACGAGGCTTTAAAAGTCTACCCTTTAAATGAATCCACAGTGGTATCACAGAAAAGGTCCAAGACATTTTGCTTGCTTTGAAGTTCTAGTCCAGGCTGACCACTCTGTCAGCAGCGAACCGAAGGGGCACGGAAAACACCGCAGATCTCAAGGGGAAGAAAACTTCCTTTTCTAAGAATCAAAGGAACTTAAAGTCCTCATACTCCAAGCCTCCAGCTCCAGGAAGCCAAGAGCTCCGGTGAGCCAGTCCTATCCAGATCCCCTTGAGGAACGTCTAAATCCCCGCCTCAGAGGATGAGGCAGGCCGGAAATCTTCCAGTAGAAGTTGGTCCTTGTCAGAGACCCGAGGGCACACACGTGATTCGGGGTCGGGGGTTAGGTGGGTCCCCAACCGGGAGATTGGCGCTGAGGGAGGGAAAGCCGTACCAGGCTCGGGCGGTCAAGCTCAGCCCCGCCCCCTCACCTCACTTTCTCCACCCTCTGAACTCTCTCCTACTCCCGAACATCCTCTGTTTCCTTGACTCTTCCAAATCCACTGGGCGAGGGATTCCCCTGCAGCTGGGACCCGCTTGCTCCTTGACCCGGGATCCGGATGGTAGTTTCTGAGCCTGGCCCCTCTCAGTTCCCTGGGAACGGTTCTAGGAGTCAGAGACCGCAGTGAGGCTAGGGAGTCAGGGGGCCGCGGGAAGGGCACCTTGCGGGGACACCATCACCTTGAAGTGGGAGAAGATACCGGTGTGGTCTAGACATTGACGCACAGATACATCCATGGCTTGAACTGGTAAAATGCCTATCCCACCCTCCGCTGGGAACGTTTTCCCTAACTGCCACTCTTAGTAAAAGCTGGATTCCGAATCCAGTAGGCTGCTGCAAATTTAACTGGTGGCGGAGACCAGAGACTCGAAGCTGGGAGATGGGAAGAGAAGCTCGGGTTTAAACTACTGTAGCGCGCATTCGCAATTTCTTCCCAGCACTCTGCCAACTTTTGGCAAACTTTCCCCCTTCCGCTCGCATCCCCCATGCCTCCACTTTCTTTCTGATGAGACGGGTCTCCAGGGCTAGTCCTTCCCGGTTCTGATTTTTGTCTTAAAGCCTTGATTGACGGTTGCAATTACAAAGGATGATGGCTCGGGGAGGCTCCCGCAGGCTTGATGAGCGCGAGAAGCGCAGCCCTGGCATTTTTAATCCCGGTTCAGCGTTACCCGGCCGTGCGCCCCATCCACCCCGCGGGGTGTAGCTGAGGAGGTCTCGCACTCCCGACCCGCGAGGATGTAAATGCCTTGTTCTCCCCGCCACCACCTTTCTTGCTGTTTCCCGCTGCTTTTCAGAGCGCCCCCCGGCCACAGCCCGCCCTTGACCAGAGAAGCGTGGGTCGGGCCACGCGCTTTATCGCGTGCAGGCTGCAGAGGGGACAACATGCCAAGCTTTTCAGGAGTGCTTGGAGTTTACTGGATTCGGCAAACACAAGGCCCGGGAAGGACGAGCGTGAACGATAGAACTCTCCCTCGCGGCCCCGTGTCGGGGACCGCGCGTGACCTGCCCAACCGCAGGCTTCCTTGGAAGTAATTTTTAATACCTTCACGCCTGCTATTTGGGGTCTTGAAGAAACTCGAATAAGTACTTCTCTCGTACCTCGTCGTGTCCACTTCTCAGATGCTGAAGAGATACAGATATTTTTCTAGGGGTCGCAGTAGACCGAGGGGCAGAAGCAAGTTTATTAGCTACTGAAGTTCGGGCTTTGCCTGTTCCCTCCATCTCCCTAACCCCTTCCCCCACCACCGCGGTTACTTTGGCTTTTCTCAGAAAATTAAGTGTAACAAGAACTCCAGAATTCGGCTTCTGACCTCTAAAGGGTGGGCTATAGATTCCGTCTAAGCGTCCCCCCGCCCGCCCACGCACTACGCACTCTTGCGAGGGGAGAAATTTCAGTACACACAAAAGTTACAAGGAGCACTGTACGACCCGAAGTTCTGAAAATAGAAATTTGAATAGATGAGAAGTTTTCGCTCGCTAGATAAAGAAAAAGTTCCCTTCTGCGGCACGTGTAAATTACTTAGGGGAACCATCAGTAACAGCTGATGCCACTGTTAGCAGTTTAGACGAAGCACCCCAGAAAGACTGCCGCCAGTCTTTGGAGGGTATGTGGGAGAGGGGGGCAGATCTTTATATATCCTGGTTCTATCTTTACGGAATGAGCGAGGAGAGCACTGGGAGTAACCCAAGCTCCTCCACTCTTTCTTCCAGACCAGTTTCCATCCTTGCTCTGAGGAAAGGTGAGATTTTTGCAGTTTGGCCAGGATCAGAATCCACGGCTCTGTAAAAAAAGACCACTGTTGAACTTTTTGGCTTTGTTTGCTTTGGGGCGTGGTCGAATCTAATCTACCGCTTCCTTTCTGTAATTGAAATGGAGATTTGAGTAGGCTCCAACTTAAAACTGCGAGAACATTTTGGGAATCACCCTATCCATACTCCGGACAAACCGAATTTGGAGTGATGTTCTGGAGCGCTGTAAGACCACCCACCAAGCGCGGACTGCTGAGTTGAACCCTAGTCTTGCGACTCCACCTCCCTCCGCACTCAGCCAGCACTAGGAAATAAACCCTTAGCATCACTTTATTCTAGGCTACTGTTCAACTGTTATCCGGCCAGACTGGAAGTTTCTTGAGGGAAGAAGTAATAACAAGCCACTTTGTTTCCGAATTCCTGTGTCCAGGAAGCATAAGAATGGACCAGCTCCCTTAAGAAAGTCCCGCGCCATGGGTTTCTGGTTTTTAAGTCAAAAGAGCTAAGGGCAGGCCAGAGATGTGGGGCGTCTAACAATTTGGGTCTCCTTTGGTCAACAAGTGAAAGGGTCGTCACCCTTAGGAATTCGGGAAAGTGTTAGCGTCTCGGAGGTTAGGCTGATGGCGCCATTGGCAGGATGCCGGCTTCTCCACCTTGAAAACAACTTGAGCGAGTGAGCCAGCCAGCGAGCGCCTAGGTTTGGGGCTAACTCTTTGGCTTCCTCGCAGGGTTACTTTTCAGACAACTTCGGAAAGATGCTTATGGTACCCGGCGGCGGGTTCCGACCGATGTTCTTTCCAATCCTACGGAACTGCTGGAGGAGGTGGAGCTTGGGGACCTGGCTGCTGGTTGCTGAGGCAGCCGCCGGCCTGATCCTGACCTCGGAATCAGCATTTACTGTGAAAAATAGTAGCGCTCTGTTTTGGACCAGCCTTTCATTGCAGGAAGCATGCCCTGGTTTGTGAAGTGTTTAAGAAGTATTCTCTACTCCAGGAGACAAATATAAGTTTGTTTTTAGAGAAGAAAGTCATCTCTAAGCCCAGGCACTTAAAGGTTGATTCTTACTCAAATTTCCCTCCTCATACTGCCCTACTAAGACTAACTATAACAAGTAGATGCTCTGAATTTCTCCTCGATCCTGTTCACCCTGCATGTTGCGCTCCTACAACCCTAACTATGAGCTGCCTTTCTCCAGAGAGCCTTCTAGAAAACTCCAGAATAGATCAGAAGTGGCTTCCCAGGCTTTGCTCTGCCCTCAGGGTTCCATGCAGTCTCCTCTACAATTTCCACTCCCTCCATACAATTTCCCCCCACCTCCACCCCTTTGGAATTCTACAAGGTTCTAGATCAGATTCCCACTGTGGAGTGAAGAAGAATATAAAAAGTCATATATAAATGTTTTAACTAATAATGTTATATCAACAAGGGCAAATAATTACTACCTTGAGCAGATTAATAAAGTAAATTTATAGCTGTATTAGAGGATGCCAGTAAAGCAATACACATTCCTTTGATAAATGTCAGTTCTTTGTCTTCTTCTCTTCCCTGCAACTTCACCCAAACTCTTCTTTCTATAAAGAAAACAACTAAACAGGAAATTGCTAGCCATTGAAGGGCTGTTAAAAATGTCTGACTGTGGGAGATACTTGCTAACCTGACTGTCTTGCACAGTGGATACAGTTCTCCACAACTCAGAAGTGCTCACGCAACTCATGACCAGCTGTGTTCAGGTTATCTGGATTTTAAAAGTAAGGATGGCTCACAATCCACTAAAAATAAGTCAGGTATGTCTTTTCTTGCTTTCTAATTACAGAAAATCACATAGAATGGAGTTTCCCAAAAGGCTGGAAAGGAGATAACCTTTATTGATTTGTCTGGTCAACTGCAGTCCCTTTGGCTCTCCCAGATTTAATCTCTGAAACTCTCACTGGTGATATTTCAACTCTTCCCAAGGGTTTCTTAAACCACAATACTCCCCCTAACACACCCCCACCCCCAACTCCTGAAGTTCCTTGAAGTCATATAGATTTCTCAGTGAAGCTTCTGTTCCTAAAAGTTAGTTCAACCCAAATAACTTTATTCTGAGGTAGATTGTAGACTTGGGAAGAAGAAAGTCTGACTCCTCCCCTGCTCAGAGCATCCACAGAGGTATTTGGGGCAAGTCTGGGCCTCCAGGTGAGAGTCTGCAACAGAGACCCTTCTCTAGCTTAGTGTGAGTTCAACCTGAATCCAGGATAACCCTGGACACTGTGTCTGGATAGTGGGGTCAAGTAAAGGAAAAAAAAAATGAATTACTGAGTTTTTCTTCCATAAGTTTCTCTTAGTTCAGTAAAAGAGGGGCTAACAAATATTTTAACTCTGGTCACAACTTGTGGATCCAGGTCAGGAAGGGCATCTGGAAAGCAATTTCATGGGATGGGACAGGGAGTAGAAGAGACACCTCAGTTAGCCTCCCAGAATGGCCTGGCTGGCCCACCCTAGCAGCAAGAGCAGACCATGGGCTTGGGTGACTGGTAGTCTCACTGCACCACGAATAAAGCTGGGTACAGAGCAGGCTGTCTCACTTTCCACTGTGTCGTTATTTTGGGGAGATCCTATGGGCACAGAGCTTGCTGGAATAAAATCAGACTCCAAGATTGTTTAGGGGACCAGATAGGAACCGACCTCACAGTCTTAATACAGTGCTTGCTTTGTGCATTATCTACCCCTAATTTTGCAGCTATGACTTCCAGTGGATAATACATTTTATATCGAATTGTATAATGTATTCTATAAATGCATTTTACCTAGAGAATTATATAAAATACATGTCAAAGGACAATGTTGGGCACATTACAGGGAGGGGAATGTCAATAAATAGCTGTATGACATATTGTCTGGCACACAAATCTGGTTCTTTTGTTGATATACATGGGTAATTTATTCTTTCTGTCTCTTTTAAGTTAGTACTTAAAAGAGATATCATTCTGGAAAATCACCCCATTTGAGAGAAATAAAAATCCTAAGCCAGATACCAAGAATCTGTACCAAAGCTACTTCACTTTTAAAGAAACAATTTGGTAATATCATGAATCTGTTGCTCTTATTCACAATGGAGGATGATCTTCAGCTAGGTAGAAAGAATAACTACCTTAATTCCCCTTGTCTATATGAGCACAGACATTTCTACAGTTATCATGTAACTATGTTGGCCCACCTAGGATCCACAGAGACAACTTATTTAATAAGCAGAGCCCATTTTCTACAACAACACAATGGAATGAATGTAGAGTTGGCACTCAGTATTGTTCTCTACATACAGTGGACTCAAGTTTGTGAACCACCTCCTACTCCCATCCCAACTCATATTTTCGTCTCCAAGCTGCCCTGGGCACTCAGGCACTCTGCAGATGCGTCTCTGGGTCTCCTCAGTGGCCTGCTCTGAGGAGTGGCAGTCGCAGAAAGACCCTGCTGCCAAGAGACAGGCTTCAGTGATGGCAGCCCTCCCTTCCTCACAAACACACACCCCCACGAACCCCCACCCCCGCCCAACACCACCACCACCACCACCGCTCTTTCTCTCCTTTTACCCTCTTGTGAGTCTCTCCAGCTAGAGAAAGGCTGGACTCTCAATGTCAACAGGCCTGTCTGGGTGACTAAAATGTTGCAAATGGGAACACCTCACAATCACTGATGGAGCTGCAATCCCTGCCGGAAAGAGGGGAGGGCTGCAAGCTAAATCCAAAAAGAGGTCACTTTGACTGGAAAATTGACTGAGATTTTGTCTTCCAGGGCTCTGGCACTCAGAAGAGCCCGGACAGGTTCAGGGTGAGGGGCAAACTCCCCAGGACCTTCTTAGGTACTTTTTTTTTTTCTTTTGAGCTTCTGAGTCTGGCAGTCCCTTGGGGGCAGACCTGGAGCCCCGCCATTCCCATACTTGTGGTTGTTATTTACTCTCTGTATGGAACCGCCTCTGTCCCAGGAAAGCCGGTGCTGAGCACCAGTATGGTCAGTGAAATGCGCTGAAACGCATTTGCGGAAGCAAAGTGAAATGCAGAGGAGTATCCTCTCTTTCCCTTACATGCTTTAATTCATTCCGAGGTCGGAGGGACTCCCAGGGATGGGACACTTTGGGAGGTCAGTGTGTGTGGTCTAGAATCCCCACTGGCTTCTTAATTTGCAGTCCCCAGCCCGACTGCACCAGACCAGAGCTGCGGCTGGCGTCCTCGCTCCCAGCGCGGGAGCGAATCTCCAAGCGCTCTGCACACGGGGCACGCGCCTTCCGCGTCCCCAGCTCGAGCGCGCTCCCGCGGCGAACCCCAGACGCCAGGCGGAGAGAAAGCTCAGCGCCTAAGCTCCCGGCTGGGGGCTCTTAGCCACGCACCGGGGCGATTTGGGCAGGAGATTTGAAGTCGGTCTGTGCGTGCGTCCCTTCCAACTCCTTTCTTGTTCCGTATTTTCTTTTTATCTGCAGAGCTATTGATTCTCTGCTGTGCTCTTCTTGCCTGCCCTGTGTAGTCTTTTTCGTGAGTATAGATTATTTTTTGGGAACTTTTTCCTCAATGATATACTTTAGGGTGTAGTTGGCCCATTAAAAAGCCAAAAACAAAAACCAAAAAACCGCCAACAGTCATTGCGTTCAGTGAAGTCAGCCTGCTACGAAGGTGGGCCAGACAAAGCCTCACGCGCTGATTTCCCTTCTTTAACAGCTTTAGAGCTCATGACAGGCCTCTGCAAATCCGCAGGGAAATTCCAGTCCCAAAGCTATGAGAAGAGACGTGGGTCCTTCGGTAACCAGGAGAGAGGAGAAGAGCTCACAGACTATGCTTACCGATGGCTGGGAACCACTGCCCTTCAATGATCTACTCTTCAGACTAACTGAATGTATTCTTGTCTTGCTGTATAACTATCAAGTCTGTGACTCCATTTTTGGTTCTTTTTGTAAGTGAAAATTAGCTCTACTTACTTATGTTTATAATAACAAGACAGGCTCATTAGTTTTGAAAATTAGGTGGTAACTTGGAATGTTCTGATTTTTTGCAAAATTTTTATTTGCCAGAAAAGCAAAAAAGGTTTTCTACAGTGTTTGCAATGAATGAAACACCACACTGTGGTGTGGCTGGAAACTTCACACATATGTGGAAGCTTTCTCTTAAAGTTTGACCAATGATCATTCCATATGGTTAACTTGCTTCAAGTTAATCAAAGCTTTAGCATGTTATTTTTGATAAAAATTATCAGAAATTATTAGGGATGAAATAGATATATTATGCATTCTAGTTTCTGTTTTATGCTAATAATACAATGACATCCCAGATGAGTGTCTATATTGAATGATGTTTGGCATTGTGCATTTGATTTTGTTTTGAACTTCAAATGTGTGATATACACATGAATTGATGTGATTTCAATAAACACAACAGGGAAAACAATGACTTAAAATACCAGATACATCAATGAGACTACATTACACGCATTCATGTTTTAGAATAATAAATAGGTGATAAATAAAGCAGCTACTTACCAATAGGTGTAAGTCCGTGCTTTAAAGATTCTTGTAAATTCCCCGTGTCTGCATTAGAAGACATTCTGTGTGAAATTAAAGGCAGTCGTTTTGCTTAAAGAAGAAATCATTGAGCATAAGAAAAAATGCAGCTTGTCAAATGTTGTGGCCTTTGGGAGGACCCTTCAGACTACAGTAACCCTTAGTGAAAGTAAGTAAAAGCTTAAAAAAAAAATCAAGAATTCAGAAAGTAACAAGTAAGTCTTTCCCTGGACTCTGTACTTTTTCCAGCATTGGTGACCTGCTGTAAACCATGTATCCAGTTTCGTGATGGTTTCTAATCAGAAGAATGGAAACTTTTGATAGGTTTGCTCTGATCACATGACACTATGCAGGTTGATAAGAGGACCCTGTTATAAAGTGACAGCAAAAGAGATAAGAACTCTTGGCAGATAATGGTCAAGAAATGATTAACTCAGAAGTGGAGAGGTGCTATGCATCATAGAGAGTGGAAAGTTGTAAAACCGAGGGGTCAGAGGAGCATACTTAGTGGATACTTAGTACAAACCAGCTTAAAGCCTCTAACTAAACTTAGGCTGTGACATACGCCCCTTGATGTCATCACCTCTGCGTAGAGGACAGACGTAGCTCTTCTGACCTCTGTAAATATATTCTAGACGATAACATTGGCAGACATTAATTCTTTAAGTGATGACTAGAGATACGATTGACACTTAGAAAAACTACAGGTGGCATGTTTAAGCTTAGGATAATTTATTTATTCATGTTTTGATCAGCCAACTTATTCATTTGCTGAGGAGTTTACCTCGAGTTGTTTGAACATTGGTCAGTTGGCTAAAAGAGCAGCCTAATACTTCAACTCCAATAAAGTAAAATGTATTTTTGAGAAGATTTCTGGCTTGATGATGAATATGTAATATTTTCCCATAATTCTAAATTTATTATTCTTTGCCAGAACCCATGGAAAAGATCTGGATTACTTTTGAACTTAAAAACAAACAAACAAACAAACAAAAAACCCAACATCCAACAAACCAGCAGACTCTTGCTGAATTATTTCTACTATATTAGGCTCTTATTGACCAACTCTACTATTTTTCAGATTAATAAAACCTGGATTTTTTCCCCCAAAGGTTTTTCAATGCATAACTAACTGGGGTATAGAACATAAGGTGCAGAGGGTGGGAGAATTCACCAGAGACAGAGTAGGGAGCAGAACAGGCAGATCTACTGAAATACATTGCTAAGGGGAGCAGTGGGCAGACAGGAGAGATCTGTTGCATCATGTGGGTCAGCACCTTGACTAGGGATTGAATTTGTGACATGCAGTGGCTGCTAATAGTTCCATAGTGCTGAGTTTTAACTCATGCAGCAAGGGAGGGCTCACAACCTGATTGTTAGAGTAATGCATTCTTTGAGAAATATTGTGGACCAGTTAATTGTTGCTCTGTTGTAATTTTGTTAATGGAGGAAACTTTTTTTTAGGGGGTCTGAGAAACTATTTGGAAACCTCAAAATGTTTATGGAAAGCATTTTTCCTTCAATATTGTGCTTCTGGGGATTAGATTTGACCACACATATAGTAGCAGTACCAGGAAAATAATGTTTCACATAAGATCGTTATTTCCCTTATAAAAGAAGTTCAGCTGGAGGTGGTCCAGGGATGGTACAGGGGCCCTATGACGTTCAGAATCTGATTCCTTTCATTTTGCTCTTCTTCATATGTTGTCCTCATGTTCCAAAATAGCTGCCAGAGTGGTAGCCACCACTATCAGGTAGCCACCACAGGTAGCACTGTGGTGGAAGGGGAGAGAAAGCCTGTTCCTTTTATATTATTGTTTTTTTAAGATTTCTTTATTTATGCATACAAGAACTGGGATACAGGCCAGAGATGTGGGGGGTGAGAGGATTCACTAGAGAGAGCAGGGAGCAGAACAGGTAGATTGACAAAGTACATTGCTGAGGGGAACAGTGGGCAAGGGAGAAGAGATCTGCTGTGCCATGTGGGTAGCCATCCTGGCCAGGGATCAAACTGGTGCTGCAATGGCTGGAGATAGTTTCATAGTGCTGTGCTTTAACCCATTGTGCCATTAGGAAGGGACCTACCTGCTCCTTTTAAAGGCGCTTCTCAAAATTATCACATAAACACTTTGCTTACTTCTCACAGGCAGAAATTAGATATATACATTTACTCTTAGCTGCAAGGGAGGCTGGAAAGTGAATATTTTAGATGAGCAAGTAAGATGAAGATTGGGTGATTATAATCATTCATGTCAGTTTATTGCTGTTATTTCTTCAAATAATCAAGTAGTGACATTGCACACGATTGCAAATATACTTATGTGTATGTTAAAAGATATAAAAATATAAAGCAGCTCTTCTCTTAAAAAAGAATTAGTATCCTCCCAAATTACTAGTCCCCTAAATTTTTTTGCCAACATGAATTATATATGTTAGCATTTCTAGTATTAGACACTAAAATTGAGACAGGAAGCCATTATTAATTACTTATAGATAATTATCATAAAATAACAGTGCATTATATTTTAATATAAATAACACATATTAAGTTAAAAGTAGCTATTTTTCTAAGCAAAATAATTCACAAAACAGGATTCTCACAGGTCTGTTTAATGTCCAGTTTAATAGACTACAGCTGGATCTTCATCTCTGTATCAGCATTCTGTCTAAGTCTGTAATGATATATCACTTTTTTTGAAGTACATTAGAAAATATGGTATTTGAAATAGGAAATTAGGAAAGGGATGTAGAATATTATAATGACTTTTAGAAAGAATTATGAATGTTTTCCCTTAATACTACACCCAAAATCCACAAGTGGTATATTCTTAAAAGATTAGTTGAAATGTGGTATTCAAAACTACACCTTTAAACTTTTTGTTCTTTATCATACTAAAATTCACCAGCTTGTTTTATGCTTCACGTGCACCTTTTCATGTATGCCTATTTTTATTATAATTTACATTGATAATTTGAAAAAATAAAATGTTCATCATATTTGCAAAATTTCCGGATGTTCACTATACATTATCAAAATGTCTTTCCCCTAATATTACCACTAATCTCAGCAAAGGTTTTTAAATACATGGAAACAGTCAAACGCATTAGGAAGAGACAAGTTTTCTAAAAATCCATATTTTCACTTGAAATTCTTGAGACAGGGTCACTTCATTTGTATTTGGGAAATGTCTCCAAAATACCCATGTCTGAATTACCACAGTTTGCCTATATTCGTAAATGTCAAAATAATGTTACACTAAAAGCAGCTAGATTAGGGCCCTCCCTGGTGGTGAATCAGGTTAAAGCACAGCACTAAGAAGCTAGCCGTGGCCGCTTCAGCACGAGTTCAATCCCAGCTCCGGAGGTGACCCACATGGCACCAGACCTTTTCTGACCCGCCCACTGCTCCCCTGGCAATGTACTTCTCGATCTGCCAGTTCTGCTCCCCACTCTGCCTCTGGTGAATCCTCTCACCGCCCCTGCACCTCGGGCTTGTACCCCAGTTCTGTATACATAAATAAATAAATCTTTTTTTTTTAAGCAGCTAAATTAGCTTGCAGCTCACACAAGTGCAGCAGAGCTTCCTAGAATCAGACATCCTGCTTTGACCTCAGCATTCAGTGACCGCCATCCCCCCCCCAAAAAATGGCAAAACTTGTGGGCACTATAAATAAGGGGAACTCAGAATTCTCGTCTTGATTACGTTTTATGAAGCAGTCATGTTCTTGAAGAATAGCACAGATCATATATGGAATACACGGTTAATATTGTAATCAGAGAAAACTACAATTAGAACTTCTTCATTAAGCAAAATGACCTGTCAGTTTGGTTTATTTTAAATGTGTGTTTTTAGGTTTTATTTTTGTACTGCTGGGGATATGGAAGGAATCCAAATTGGATTAAAATAGATTATATCTTCTTTTGAAAAAACATTGTTACACTCCTCCTCTCCCCTGCCCCACTCCAGGAGAAAAGAAAGCATGTTGAGATTTTTTCTGGGAATAGAAACTTCCTGTGGTCAGTCAAGGTCAGCATCCTAGCCAGAGGCTGCTGGTTCTGAATGTGTTGTAAAGGGACCTACAGAATAAGGGACCTACAGACCTGGAGGAGTTGTGGGGTCCATTCTCCCTGGGTATTACTTTAGGAACCTATCATTTTGGCCGCTGTTATGTCTCTTCATCTTTTTGAAACAGATATCAAGATTCTTTAGGAAGGCACTCCTTACACTTTGTGAAACAACATCAGGAGGTTAGAATCCCATTTCTGTATAGTCTATTCATTTCTTTAGGGTAGTAAAGTTAGGAAACTCATTGGTGTTTCCTTGAAGCACTTTGAAGCGCTTTCGATAGAAGGTGTATGGGAGGGATGGTGCGAATGAATATATCCGCCAGGACCTACAAGGCAGAAAAAGAGGAGTAGAAAGCTAGAAATCTACTCCATCAATTAACAGATTGTAATAATTAAATCTGTTGTTTAAATCAGGATGCTAGTGGGGCTATTTTTTTTTAAGTGAGACTAAATCTCAACTTTAATTTCTGTGGAGGAATAACTTAAGTTTTATTTATTTATGCACACAGAAATGGGGTACAAGTCAGAGGTTTAGGGGGATGAGAGGATTCACCAGAGATAGAGTGGGAGCAGAATAGGCAGATGTACTGAAATATACTGCTGAGGGGAGCAGCAGGCGGGGCAGGAGAGGTCTGCCACACCATGTGGGTCAGCTCCCTGGCTGGAAATCGAACTCTTGCTGCAGTCACTCCAGATAGTGCTGAGACTTAACTCTTGAGCCATGGAGGCCCTGTGTTTTATTTTCGACAGAAGTTCTGCCTGGGTCCCAGATCCTACTGAGACTATTTTAGGTGCTTTCATGCAATTGCTATAACTTAATAGCATTACGAAGTGATTTGCTTTGAGTTTATTCCTTTTTGTATATGGCTAATAAACCATGTAATGGTACAGAGATCAAATTTCACACTTTGTTATATGCCTTTGACAGAGAGAACTACTTTATAAAATACAGGAAAAAAGATGAGAGATGATAGAATTAACAGGAATCTCACACCTCCTCCCAGAAGCTTTAAGAGCAGTATTTGCTATTTGTCACTCTCTTACTCACTTTCCTGCAGAATTTACTGGCATGCTGAGGAAACATTACATTAATAAGTTACTTTGGTCTTTTGAAGCTTATCTATCAGGCTGACTTAATAGAAATAGGTACTGAGTACTTTGTGAGAAGTGAACATGTTTTTGTGAAAGTGTATCTGCAGCTACGTTCACGTGTGTAACAGGTAACAGGTGCTCAGAACCAGCTCACAGAGCTAGTAGGTGACCGTTCTGGCAAAAAACACAAAACAAGCCACAGTCTTCATGTTTAGCATATGTTTTTCTCGGTCAAGATACAGTCTCTTCCTAATTCTTTTGGCAAATGTGGGCACTTAGCCTGGCAGCACTGCCTTTTAAACATCTTCACTATCCCTCCAACTTGTCAGTCACCAACACAGAGCAAACTCACAATGACTCACATTCACAAGGATACATGTTTATCAGGATAAAACATTATTTGCTAACTGATTTCAGAAAGGATTTGTAAATAATTGACAGATAACTAATGACTCCAAGGCATCTTTGCCAAAATCTAGAAGGCATTCAACAATGTCATCTGAACCCATGTTACATGATGTTGTTAAGTGCAGTTAATGAGTTACAGTCACTAAACTTCCTGAATATGCTCTTCAGTGCCGTTATGGGGTATCCGTGAGGAACTGATATTCTTGTAAAATTGGATTTGTGCTGAGCACAGTACATGACCTATACTAGAAAGGCCCTTTAAGTGTGTTTATAATTGGAGTTTATTATAAGCACCCTAAATTACTTATCATTCAAATGGACTAATTTGTACCCGATAGTGGAGAGTTTACAGAAAACTTCCAAATACTGAACCAATTCGTTCTTGCCAAACCATTGTTTACTAGTGCATCTTCACACTAATAAAGGCTTTGGCACCGATTTTACTTAGGACCTGGGCTAGGATTGGTATTTTTTATTAATCAGTTTTCTTAACAACCTTCTAACCTCCACATTATGTAAGATGGGAGGATGGCTGGTTTGGGAAAGGGGTGACTAAGTAAAGATTGTTTCTCATTTTTTTCAATTAACTGTGAGAAATGTGGCACCTGGCAGGAAAGATAAGTGATTTTTACACAGTACTATTATGGCCAGGTAAATATTACTCACTTTTGATAGCACTAATAATTAAACAGAGCCTTAGTCAATCTTCTGGCAATTGAATTATCGGAGTCATCACTGTTCTGTAGGCTGCGTGAGTTCCCTGTGAGTGTGACCATCTATGTTCTGTGTCTGATGCCTGTGGCTCCTATCTTTATTTACAGTACGTAGAAGAAACTCAGCTCCACTTGGTTTCCATTTAAAGCCTTTACAGACGTTTGGGTAAATAATTGAATAATTTAATGATCTCAAAATCACTTTAATTATTTCAGATATGTAAAATGTTATTTACTATTGTAAATATTTAATATATTTGACATTTATATTAATAAATATTTTAAATGTTTAAGTATTTAAATTCATTTCATGGATTTAGACATTCAAATTCATGAAACTGAATGCTATATATTACCTAACATTATCACATTTTCTGGTAAACACATTAATTAAATAATATTTCAAATAAAGTGTTTTATCTCTAGAATCAAATGTTTTGGGACTACCTAACTTTGATTTGTGTTCCAGTTAGTCTAATGGACATTGCTTTTTTTTTTTTTGCTCTTGCAATCTTTTGTGAAAAAAATTTAATCAAAAATGATAAAATAGAATTTAAAAATATGGATTCCTTAAGCAGTTTCTTAATTGATGTTGCGCTGATTAGTCAGAACATCAACCTCCCCACCATAATCAAATGAGGCCATCACTACACATAGCTTCATTTTCCATTGGATTTTGAGAAAGGATAAAACTGAAAAAGAAAGATTAATAGTAAAAAACTGAAAATACTTATAAACGTCATCTTATGCAGTATGAAACAAAGGCAAGAAATGAGTTTTGAAGAGCAAGGCTTCTTTCTGCCTGTTTTTTTTTTTTTTTTAATTCCCAGGAATCTCATGAGTTTGCCTTCAAACATTATTTATTTAGATACTATGGATGTCCTTCAGATCCTTTTGTATTTCCTAGAAAACCACAAGCTGTCTAATTTTTCAATATGTTCCTAATAATTAAGAAGAAAAAAGCTGAGTTAATAAAAAATTTGGAAGTGGGACATTAATAATCCATTCTCTCATTAACTTTCATTCCCACAAAATTTAATTGTGCTGTATTTAAATTGAGTAATTTCTTGTCCCTCATATAATCTTAAAACTTTATTGCAATTAATTATATTAATTCAGAATTTATGTGAGGTTTAGAACAGCTCTGTTACTAGAAATATAATTTTTGACTAGTTTTTGACCTCTCTTTCCCTCTATATCTTTATGCACCATTCCTGTGCTTATCAAGCACACATTCTATGCCAGGCACCCTGCTAAGTACTTTACATACAGTCATTCATTTGTCAAAATAATTATTTCACTTACCTCTATTTTACCCATGAAAAACTGAAAATTTTAGGTGATTTGCCTAATACCTCACATGTAATATATGATAGAACTTAATTCATATCTATGCTTGACATCAGTGCTCAAGGTCTTCATCATTAGAAGAATCTGCCTTGAAAAATTATCTTATGAATTAAATGATATGTAGCCTGGCTCATGCCAATCACTCAGGAAATATCAGTTGTCAATAATATTGATGACTGGAAAGGCTTCCACTGGGGAAATGCAAAGAACTTTACATGTAAAGATTATAATGCTTTATGCCCATCAAGGATGTAAACATAAGTAAAATAGTGGGATATTGTAAGTTCAGGTTCGATTCATCATGTCCAAAATGGAACTCATTATCTTTCATCTCAAATGTCACTTTTTTTTTTGATAATGTTCTCACCAAATCGCTATATCAAAAATTTGGCACTTACTCTAAGAACTCTTCTAATTTACTTAGCATGTCTATCCAGTTAAAAGCTCAGTGCATTCTGGGGCCCTCCCTGGTTGTGCACTATACTGTGAAGCTGAGCCAAGCCGAGCCAAGCAGAGGCAGCTTCAGTGAGAGTTCGAACCCTGGCCAGGGAGGTGACCCACTGGGCGCAGCAGACCTCTCCTGTCTTGCCCACTGCTCCCCTCAGCAGTTCAATCCACCTGTTCTGCTGCCCACTCTGTCTCTGGTGAATCCTCTCACCAGTCCTGCACCTCTGGCCTGTACCCCAGTTCTGTATGCACAAATAAATAAATCTTAAACAAACAAAAAATAGCTTAGTGCATTCTGTTTCCTTAACATCTCTCATTGGCATCCCCTCCTTTCTAGCCCTGCCTTTGCGTTGACTTTGCAACATGCCCCTTGAGACCTCACTTGAGAGCCAGGGGGACTGAAGGTGTGGCTAGGTCATATCACCGATGATGTGATTTCTATGTTCCCTTTAATGTTTTTTCCTCACTGTGGGTGCAGCATGAATTGAGTCAGTGGGGAGGTTAAAGATGAACACATGTGGCACCTCCAGCCAGACCACATAGCTGGTGGCCCTCATCGCATCTCAATTCACTCACTTCTCTCTTAATGGGTCCTAATCCTTTTTTTCTTTTTTTAAAGATTTATTTATTTATGCATACAGAACTGGGGTGCAGGCCAGAGGTTCAGGACTGGTGAGAGGATTCACCAGAGACAGAGTGGGCAGCAGAATAGGTAGATTGACCGAAATACACTGATGAGGGAAGTAGCAGAGATACAGGAGAGGTCTGCTGCGCCAGGTGGGTCACCTCCCTCCCTAGGGATCCAACACATGCTGCAGTGGCTGCAGACAGCCTCACAGTGCTGAGACTTAACCCCTGTGCCACCAGGGAGGGCCCCAGTGATTCCTGATCTTCATTCTGGCTTCCTCTAAGCTGTCCTCTAGACTTCTGCTTAATTAATTCTTGTAAACAATATCCTGAAGCTTGATAGCATTTAATGATCCGCCATACTATTTAGAATCAAATTTATCTCTTAAGTTTGATACTTAAGATCCTGTAGCATCTGATCTTGTTCAAAATGTCTCTCTCACTTGCCTTCACATTCACTCTGTGCTCTAGTGACAAAGAACTACTGGTCGTTCCTCGACACATCATGATGGCTGGTGTTTCTGTTCATTCATCCCTTCATTTGTTCATCAACTAAAGATGTATCTTTCTTCACTAGTGGGGCAAATGGCAACAGAGGAAATAGTTAACCATTGGGGGGTGGCTGAATAAATTATAGGCTCTCCATTCCTTTGGCTATAGGACAGCTCTAAAAAGCACTAAGTAGAGCCTAATAGGTGGTTTAGAAGGATTCAAGTAAAGTATATCCTTGCATGTGCAAAGCAAGAGGACTAGGTGAGTGGGAGGACCAAACAAAGAAGATAATTTCAGAGACTAGGGGAGGAAATGGCAAAAGAAAAATCATCATGGTAAATGGGATCAAATTGTTAGGAAATAAAGAGGGTGGGGGATTGTCTTTAGTGGGACCAAATGGGAGTGGTGAAATCTATGGTGATCTCTCTGGTGTGAACTGAGGGCTGATCACTTGGGAGTTAAACAGAGTAAGGTGTGTCTATCCCTGTCTCCTAGGGTGCAGGGCTGGGCTACTTTTTTAGCGATTACTTGCTAGTTTTTGGTTCCTGCTATGTGGCAGACACTGGGCTAAGCTCTAATAAGATTGTTTTTTTTTCTGGCCCTCCCTGGTGGCGCAGCGGGTTAAAGCACAGCACTGAGAATCTAAAGCCTCTTCCTCATGAAGCCTCTTCCTCATGAGTTCGATTCCCACCTGCCCCTGAGGTGACCACGTGGTGTGGCAGACCTCTCCTGACCCGCCCGCTGCTCCCCTTAGCTGTGTACTTCCTCAATCTGCCTGTTCTGCTCCCCACTCTGTCTCTGGTGAAGCCTCTCACTGCCCCTGAGCCTCTGGCCTGTACCCCAGCTCTGTATGCACAAATAAATACATCTTTAAAAAAAAAGATTGTTTCTTTTCTTTTTTTTTTAAGATACATTTATTTATGCATAAGAACTGCTATACAGACAGAGGTGTGGGGGTGAGAGGATTCAACAGAGCAGAACAAGCAGATCCACTGAAATATACTACCAAGGGGAGTAGTGGTTGAGACAGGAGAGGTCTGCTGTGCCTGTGGGTCACTCCCATAGCCGGAGATTGAACTCCCACAGCAGTGGCTTCATGGTGCTGCCCTTTAACCCCTTGAGCTACTAGGGAGGGCCCTGTAATAAGATTGTTTCAATCAATCACTTCAAGCCTCCTGTAGTAGGGAATGATATTAGTCCATGGAGGTCAATATCTCCCAGAATAAGAACACTGGGTATTTGTAAAGTTAAATTATATTTCCTAGGTTGATTCTCTAGTAAGAGATGGGTCTGGTGGGGTATGGTAATGTACATTTGCATAGGTATGAAACTATTCCCCTGAGTCATGGATAGTGCTATAAAATCACACTACATCAATAATAAAAATATAAAAAAGAAAATGAAACGGGTCCATCTGCTTCTAGGGCCAGGGAACTCACCAGTGCTTCCCTCCGTTTCTGATGGAGCTGGGACTAGGCTTGGCTTCACTGTTCGTCAAATAAGGTCAAGTGCGTCCTGTCGGTCACGGTGGCTCTCAGTATTTTAATAAATTGACATATAATTATTGACATTCTTAGGGTGCTGTCTAGTGATCTGCAAAGAGACAGAATCCTGCAGCAGGAGAGCAAATCAAGGTCAAGGTGTCCCTGAGAGATGGCAGAGCCTGGTTTCAGTGGCCACAGTGAAGGGATGCTGTGGCCATGCCCTTTTTTGTGAGGCCTGAACTGGTTTCGGAGTCCCATCTGCCAATTCATTGCATATGAGTCATCAGTGACAAGACAAGAAAATTGAAGACAACAAGCAGATCCTGAATGGAGGTGGTATTTTCCTGTACTCATGAACAAGGGAGGGGTAGCCTGAAGTTGGTTAAATAGGGGACATGAACAAGTTAAGTAAGTAGCAATACCAAAACCCAGTTATTTTTAAAAATGAAGATTTGAATCCTGAAGCCTTTAGCAGTAGAAAAGCCAAAGATGAAGACATTCGAGAATATGTATTTTATTTATTTATTTTTAAATTTATTTTTACAACATTCTTCATTTTGTGCCTTTTTCCATCTGGGCTGTAATCTCTGTGGACTTCGCACCACCAATTCACCTGTGAGCCATCACCATAGTTCCCTGCACCTTTTCCACCCCATTTTTGTTCCCATTCCCCACTCGACCCCACCCCACCACTGTTAAATGTCTCTGGCATATAGTTGTCATCGTTTTTCGTCTTTTCTTTATTTCAAATGCTTCTCTCTTCTCTACCCTCACCCCTGTCATCTCCCCCCCCCCCCTTATGCTCCTGCTATGAGTGAAACCCTTGGTATTTTTCTTTTTCTTTCTGGCTTTTTTCACTAAGCACGATCCCTTCCAGCTCTATCTCAGGATTCCTAACGTGTTACTATTTTTTTCAGAAAACATCATCTCCCCCCCCCCCCTTTTATTTGAGCAATTTAAACAAGTTAATCTTCTTAGAGTGTGGTTTTGTGAAATATTAAAACTAGGTTTACTATATGATCTGAAAATTGCACTCCTAGGTT
>NW_004567119.1:34983804-35010160 GCF_000260355.1 Condylura cristata
CCTTATGCTCCTGCTATGAGTGAAACCCTTGGTATTTTTCTTTTTCTTTCTGGCTTTTTTCACTAAGCACGATCCCTTCCAGCTCCATCCATATTGCTGCAAAAACATACGTCATATGTATTTTAAAATCCCAAATAACTAAGCTTCAGAAAAACCACAGTCCAGCGTACCAGGAAAAAAGGTGCTGCTTTAAATTAAAGAGTAGGATTTTTGGATTGAGGGCACCCAACCTTTCTAATTACAGTTCTAAAGAAATGTCCAGTCCAGTCCATTTGGATAGGGTAATTGGAGCAGAACTATGAATAAGGACACATTTTGCTGACCCTGATTCTGCATTTCTCACTTCTGAATTCTGAGCTGGACAGGGAAGCCTCCCTTTGCTAGGCTCCCATTTCTGTTATAACTGGACTTCAGGTTCTTGCAGAGAGGCTTCCAACTAGAGAAAGATTTGAACTCTGTCTGTCCGTTTATTTAGCTCCACAGATGTGAGAACATTTGTGTTCTATCCCAAATTCCAAATTGTGGTAAGGTAGGGCTGTCCACAGCTCATCAGTGCCAGAGATTTAGAGTGTCCGTTAAGGGAGCTAATGATTTCAACAATTAGCATTGATTTCTTTTCATAATCATGCCTAAGTCTACCATACTTTGTGATGCTGGGCAGATGTCAGATTTGACTGATAACCTGGAGGTGTTGGATAAAATAAAATGAAAGTGATTTAGTCTTTGGGTTGGACAGAGGTCACAGTAGTGCTGTCATCTGGATAGCAGTAAATATTTTCATACAAAGTTTATTAAGTAAAAGGACAGACTATTTCTACAGTTAAAACAATAGATTGAAATATACCATGGGCTGTCCCTGGTGGCGCAGTGGGTTAAAGCACAGCACTGCAAGCTAGTCACAGCTGCTTCAGTGTGAGTTTGATCCCTGACCTGGGAGCTGACCCACACGGTGTGGCAGACCTCTCCTAACCCGCCTGTTGCTCCCCTCAGCAGTGTATTTCAGATCTGCCTGTTCTGCTCCCCACTCTGTCTCTGGTGGATCCTCTCACCACTCCTGCACCTCTGGCCTATGCCCCAGTTCTATATACAGAAATAAATAAATCTTTAAGAAAAAATTTTTTTTTTAAAAGAAATATATCCTGACTCCACCATTAACTAATTCATGCAAATTCACTCTCTCTCCCCTCCAGACAAATCCTTGAGTTATTTCCTCTTGAGGACAATGCTTTCCCCTTTGGTTTTGTTAAGATGTGGGGAATAGCAAAGTCTGGACTGAACTGGCTTCAACATTAAGGACCCCCTCCTCCCATTTTTGATCCCATTCCCCACTCCACCCCCATAAAATGTCTCTAGTATATAGTTGTTCACTATTATTATTCACGAGAAAGAATGAAAGAGAATGTGTGTGAGAGGAAGCGTGTGTATGTGAGAGTGTGTGAGTGTCCCAGCATTAATTGAAACTCCACTGTGTTGGATGACCTTGAGCGTTAATTTAACCCCTCTCTGCCGCAGTTTCTTCATCTGTATAATAGGATAATTGTCCCTGTGTCCTATGGTTGTTGTGCGGTTTGAAATAGTTACATGGAAAGTCTGGCACATAGCGACCATTAGATTCTTGGTAGGAACTTTAGAAAACCCGTTTGTGAGGCTAAGTTGCCTGGTGAGAGCAGCACCCTGGGAACCTTGGAGTTGGGGCCCAGCTTGGATTTTGGCAGAAAGCGAGTAGTGTTTCTCCTATGGGTTCAGGGCACCTTCCTGGTGGGCGGGGCTTACGCAGCTGCTTCCTGCACTCTGCCTCAGTGAGCGGTCCTGCCATTTTCACCCACCGAAGTCAGTTCTGGTAGAGGTGGTCATGACAAGAGTGTCCCTTACAGGGGAACTCGCTGGAGGGACAGAGGGTCAGTCGCCAGCAGGAAGTCACTGTCAGGCTGCGTCACGGAAACCACCTTTTGGCTCTGTGAGGCCCAGTTAGGATGGGCAGCTCCGTCCCGGGAGCGATGCCAGCTCCAACTCGCGGTTTTCTCCCTTGCTGACTGAAGGGCTTTCGCCTGGCCCAGCGCTGTCCAGGCCCCTCTCCAGGCTAATACCTATTCCTATAACTTCAGAGCATCGTGTGGGTCCATTTTTGTCACCACCAACTGCTTTTGCGACAGTAGTTAAGAAACTCCTTATTCTTTTCAATCCTAGGTTTAGCAGCTCACACTTGGTTCTTTCTGGAACAAGTAGCATATCCTGCCAATTCCTCACTTGGGACAGGTTTTGGCTGCAGTGGGGATTCCACTTTTTAAGGGCTTTGGCATTGGCCTTTTTGTTTGTTTGTTTAAGAAGGTTTATGTATTTATGCATATAAGAACTGGGGTCTGGGCCAGAGCTATGCAGTGGAATGGAGAGGGTATGTGAGAGAATTCACCAGAGACAGAGTGGGGAGCAGAACAAGCAGATCTACTGAAATACACTGCTGAGGGGAGCAGCAGGTGAGACAGGAGAGGTATGTGGCACCATGTGGTCACCTCACTGGTCAGGGATTGAATTCAGACCACAGTGGCTGGTGATAACTTGATAGTCCCAAGACTTTAACCCCTGTGCCATGAGGGAGGTCCTGGCCTTGGCCTTCTTAACCTGGCCACCTGCACCAGTCTTCTTGGCTTTAGGTTCTCGTCAGTAGCTGCTTTCTTAGCTCCTTTACCATCTGTCTTGCAAGATAGGAAAGAGAACTAAAGCCCTAGTTTCTGAGTATCTGTAATTGAAGAGAATAAAATTCTCTCCAATCTACTTACTTATATTTAATGAAATACTAAATATGTAGATAGCAAATAGTATGTGGGTATAGAAGTGGATATGATTTATATCTTTAAATATAAGACACTGATCTCTCAGCCAATATTATCAAAGTGTTTGTTAAGTATCTGTAACATACTGGTAGGTTCTATGGACAATACACTAGAAATTACCCTTGCTCAAGCATTTGAAAAGAATTTTGTTTGTGTTTTGGCTGGGTATTTGCTAAGCTAGTTAATTACATTTCATTTGGTCAGGTTTTAGTCAGTGTGAAAATGAAGATTTAAAAATATTTTTATTATACACACACACACACACACACACATTGTTCTTCATTTTGTGCATTTTTTCATCTTGGTTGTAATCCCTGTGGACTTTCCCCTGCCAGTTCACCCATGTGTTACCACCATAGTCCTGTGTACTCTTCTCACCCCAGTTTTGATCCTATTTCCCTCTCCACCCCCGTAGAATGTTTCTGGTGATAGTTGTTGATTTTTATTTTTAGTTTATTACAATTGCTTTTTCCTCCCCCCGATCCCTTACACCTTTGCTATGAGTGAAACCATCGGTATTTTTCTTTTTCTTTCCAGCTTATTTCATTAAGCATGATTCCGTCCAGCTCCATATCTGTTGCTGCAAATGGCATGACTTTATCTTTTTTGATGGCTGAGTAATTGAAAAATGAAATTTAAATATACTCCTAGCATTTACTTACATTTAGATCTCTGCTTTATAGTTTTTTTGACTCTCAGAATTTAGCAAATTAATTCTTCATACAAATGAGCTGAGTTCAGAATTCTTTCATATCATATAGACACTTGAAAGCATTTATAAAAGCATATACTATACCCACAATCAATTTCTATTATTCAGCAACATGGGCTTTGTAAATCTGAAATAATTTCAGATTCTATAATTTTAGGTTTCAGAATTTATAAATCTGAAATTTACATTGCCCTATGTAGTCTTACAATTAATCTTTTGGTTTCCAGTTGCATTCCCTTTATCTAAAGTGTTCTTTTACAATCTTATACATGTTTGTACCTTTAATCTGAACCTCTCACTAGCTGTGTTTAAACCAGTCTAGCCTCCAGAGCTGTTCATCAGACCTCTTGTATGACACACACAGGACATGGCTGGTGATAAGAAGAGCAAGGGAAAAAGTTCACGGTCACAGAGACGACAACAATAATGTGATAAGAGCCGCCCTCATATTACCCATGGCTTCAAAGTGTCCATATAAATGGTAGTGGGAGACTTTGGAAGTGATACTAGTTTGAAAAATAAATATTGGTTAGAGCTTATAGTCCTCTCACTAAACTGTTTTCAAAGTCCTATGCATGCTGTTCTTTTGCCATCTTCTTATTTGGCCTTTCCCATAACAGGGCGAGAGACTGACTGGACCAGAAGTTTTAAAAGTGAAAGGGAGCTTTTATGTTGTGCTCCTTTGAGGTGGAGCAGTGGGTCTTGCTCTGTTCTCCATAGGTCTTTCCCTCCTTGGTACAATTGTGTTTGTTTGCAGATATTCCTATGTCACCAGCTGCACACGGGACAGGAAAGATGCAACTCTGGAGCATAATGGAGAATGTTGCTCTAAAGGAAACTGATTCTGGAGAACTAAGTCAGGAAATCTTTTGCTTGAACTTCCAGTTTTAATTTGGGGCAAGGTTTGGGGCTAATGGCACAATAAGAGCTGTCTGCCAGCCTTTTTTTTTTTTTTTTTTAAATCAATCAGACACATTGTTTGTTCCTCTGAGTTTGATAGACATGTTGTAATAAGGTCCTGAACTGCTCACTACCTCTTTATGTACCTTCTGTCTAAAGGCTTGTTACTATTGTGACCTATATTCATGGAACCACAAACAATGGGTTTAACCATTAACTTTTGAACCACCTTTAAATGAATTCTTTATAAGATGAGAATTAGAGAGGCTTTCCCTGGTTGCTTAGAAAGAAAAAAAGAAAAGCATCCAGGTTGAACTAGGTTATTATGAAGTTGGAGTTGATGGTCAGGATGCCCCTAGACCAGCAGATAATTTGCCTTGACCTGACCAAGTCAGATAACACTGTTTAGCTGACATTCCAGTGTCCCTGAAAAAATAATGCTTTCTAAAGTTGGTTTGGCTGATAATAAAATTAAATTGTGGCAATATCTTCTATTCATTAAGTCATACCCACCAAATTTATGCCAATACTTAGTGTCTATTTAGGCATGATTTGATGTAAGGTATCTATTTTCAGGGTCCTTTTTCTGGTGGGCCTTGAGAAAGTTACAAACTATAAGGGACACATTATTTTCTCAAGCGAAGTAAAGACTAATGAGAGTAGCCAGAATGCTGCTTGTCTTCAATTCATAATTACTCTATCCCACTTTCTCTTTCTATTTTTAATTGAGCAACAGTCTGAGAAAGGGGGCATATTTCCAGAAAACGGTATAATCTGGTAATGCATGGGTGCTTAATTTATTATTTTGTGCAAAATACAGGGGCCATCCCATTGGAGTAGTGAAACTCACCTTATTTGGAATGCTAATAAAGTGCCATTAGTGGTAAGAAGCACCAGTTTGGTGAGGAGTGGCAGTTTTTCATAATCTCTACTTCTTGCTTTTCTTAAAATGGGATTTAATTGCTACATACTGCTTGAAATCACTTGAACTTCTGCCATAGTGTACATTTCCTCCAATAACATTAGGAAACACTTTTCCTGTTTTTCTGGTAGATTAATAATTTTTTAAAAATCTATCTCTAGGATGGTTTAACCTAGTGGCCCAATTTTCAGATCAAGAAATAGAAACAGTGAGATAAGCAATAGGTTCAGTATGATGCAGGAATCAACAAGTCACACAGTACATTGGTTTCACATCTGAGTTCACTCTGACTCATTTTATTAGGTAGCGCCGGAATAATTGCTCTCAAATCAAATTTCTGATTAAGAAATATCAGAGCTGCTTTTGATTAAAGTATTCAATCTGGTTCTTTCAGCAGTTAACTTCATAATGTGCCAGGTTTTTGTTGGTGGTGTTTTGTATTGTTTATTCTCCCCTCACATTTTATTATTTGTTCTTGTATATTTACACCTAAATTCCTTAAGAAAGACTTGGCAGTTGTGAATCTCAAGGAAAGAAACTGTGATCTAAAATTCTCTACAGTATGGAATGCCTAGGATCTCATGGAATTTGAATAGAGCTCATATGTAATTTGAGGAAACATTAAGTTCTTAGGGGCGGAAGCATTTCTTTGCTGGCATTATTTGACACACCAATGAAGTGACGAGTTCACCTGGTTAATATCAAAGTAATAAAGTGAGTATGTAGTCAAGGTTTTTGTGTGTCATAGGTTTTCTTACATTAATCAATCTACCAAAGTGTCTGAAGTTCCCTGTTTTGTAGTTAACAAGTAAGTTTCACCAGGACCTATTGTAAGGCAAGGACACAAACATTCTACTCATGCTTTTAATTGTAGGCAATGCCAGGAAGCCAGATTTCCAAACGCCTGGAACTGCAGATCAGTGGAAGTGCTGTTTACAGTACTGCCGTGGCTGCTGACATTTTTGTGAGAGGACATCTCTTGAGCACCGTACACCAAACATAGTTGAAAATGTTAAACTGCAGTCAAGGCCAGGGTCTCCGTGTGGATCCCTGGCTACAATCACGGGTGCCATGGCCTGGCGGGTGGTTGAGGGTGCCATGGCCTGGCGGGTGGTTGAGGGTGGGGTGAGGGACCCAGTTGTTTCTCCCTCCTTCTCTCCCCCACCCCCAAGTCGGAATCCCAGGAGGCACAGGGCGTGAGCACCTGACATCCAAGCTATTCCTGGTGGTACTGAGCCACGTGCCCGCAGGCAGGATGCCTGGGCAAACGGTGGCGTTCATGACAGGCCATCAAGCTCTGAGGCTGCAGCTTCCGGCCTGGACCACGTAGGCGCAGCGTCAGGGGTGGGACCACGCAGGCGCCCCTGGGGAGTCTGGGGCGGGACCACGCAGGCGCTCCCGCAGCGTCTGAGGCGGGACCAACGGAGCCTTGGCTTGCGGCTGCCGGTGCAGCCTGGTCGCCCCAGTCCAACCAGAGCTGCGTCTACAGGCCCAGAACCCCGCGAAGCTTAGGCATCCACAATTGCCGTGATCAGGAAGGTCTCCGGAAATGGATGGGACGGTGCAGAGAACTACTGGGTGGTGCAGGACCCGTCAGCCGCTCGGGTTGGCGGGCTTAGCCGACCTGCTCGGTGCCGGTGTGGAAGAAGCCGATCTTGCCTTCGAGGAGAGGGTTTGTGGCTAAACTGTCAGTGGAAAGACTGAGATTTGTCTTTGAACGGAGGAGAAGGCGGCAAGGCCGTGACGGTCAGCGTCGCCTTGTTCACATTTGGATGCCAGCCAGACTGTCCCGTTAGCTCCCTGTGGCTGGGTAGCCACATCGTTGTCCACATGCAGTGTCTCCTCGTAGGCAGACGGGCACGTGCCTTCTAGGATGGCCATCGTGGAGCCGGTGCCCCGTGCCATTGCCGAGGCTGTCGTCCTAACTGCGGGCTGTTCTTGCAACTTCACTGTGTCCTCCAGCATCTTGGGTCGCTGCCAGAGCTTCTCATTAAGCAATGACTGATGCCTCTCTGCATCCCGGGAACTCCAGGGGCAGGTCTGGAATGCAGGTAGGCCCTAGCTTCAATGTTGAGATACTTCTAGAAGAAAGTTTCTCTGTCAGATCTTCTTAAGGTTTTACTGCTCGCGAGCAGTTACCTTTCTACTAAAGGACCTACCTGTGAGCACAGGGAACGTACCTACCCATGGCGCTCCTAGCCTTTCTTCCAGGGGTCTTCTCCCAAGCCCCCTCCTCAAAATCCGCCCCCCCCTCAAGCCCCCTCCTCAAAATCCTTCTTTCAGTCCCCCCCACCCTTTGCCCTCATTTCCGGTTTCTGTCTCAGGCGCTTGATCTGCACCTTCAGGGAAGATATCACTTGATCTCTGAACTAGAATCTCATTCATGTCTGGTAAAGGTCCAGCCATGTAGGGTGGTGATGTGTCCCCCTGAGGTTGCAAGACTGAGACTAGGTCTCTCAGCAGACAGACTGCTAGCAACTCTTTGGAGATATGTTGGTTCTGAAAACCTAGGTGGTCCGCGGAGCCTCCAACCCTGATCTTCAAGGACCCTGTAATTGTGCCATGTTTAAAATATATTTTTTTTATTTTGAATTTTTTTCAAAATTCTCTCAAAATATTGAAAATAATATAGCAGCAGCATCTGTCTGCCTCATAACCCTCACAGCCCTATTGGGTAAGTAATATTAAGCTGCTTTATATACAAGGACACTGAAGTTCAGGGATGTTAAGCAACTTGCCCAAGGTTACATGGCTAGTAAATCACACAAGCAAGAAATCAGGAGGTCTGGTTCCAGGACTTGAGCCACACTTGCTAAAAAGAACAATATTTGGGAGAGGAGGTTGAAGGTAAAGATAAGACTCGCTACCCTTGATTTCCTTAGGATTTTGTCTAAGGCAGGTTCTCTGTGGCACATTCCCTCAGTGTCAGCCTTAAACAGCATTGGAGCATCTGCGTGAGGGGAAGCCAGGTCTTTCTGGCACACACACACACACACACATTTACTTATTTAAAAAGACTTTTTTAATTTATGTATACAGAGCTGAGGTACAGGCCAAAAGTGCAGGGCTGTGAGAGCATCCACCAGAGACAGAGCGGGGAGCAGAACAGGCCGACTGATGAAGTACACTGCTGAGGGGAGCAGCAGGAAAGGCAGGAGAGCTCTGCTGTGCCATTTAGTTCAGCTCCCTAGTAGGGGATCGAACTCGTGCTGCAGTGGCTGTGGATAGCTTCGTGGTGCTGCACTTTAACCCTCTGAGCCACCAGGGAGGACCTGGACTACATATTTTTTATTAGTTACAAAGCTCTTGTTTATTTTGAAGCAGCAGCAAGTGGCTCACAGGAGGAGATTCTGGTTGTATCATTCCCCAACAGAAAAGGAAAGCAAAAGACAAATGAGGTACATGACTAAGTAGCAAAAATAAAACCATTTTAGTTGAATGTGGAATATCTAGGTATGGGAATTGATGTGTATTGTGGGGAGGGAAAGGAAGGAGCAGCTTGTAGTAAACTCCTCATTGCTGGAACTGTCCAACCTTATCAAATAGTAATAACCAGACAACTTGCCGGATGAATCAGGTTTCCACATTCCCCACCTTCTTATTTCATTTTTGTTGCTTACGCCTGTAAATAGCAGTCCAACTTAAGACAATTAGGTGAATTTAATCTTTTGATCTAGATTTTTTAAAAAAGATTTATTTATTTATGCATACAGAGCTGGGGTACAGGCCAGAGGTGCAGGGGCAGTGAGAGGATTCATCAGAGACAGAGTGGGGAGCAGAACAGGCAGATCGATGAAGTGCACTGTTGAAGGGAACGGCAGGCAAGACAGGAGAGGTCTGCATCGCCATGTGGGTCAGCTCTGGGGATCAAGCTCACACTGAAGCAGCTGCAGTCCCCCGTCCAAACCCATTGTGCCACGGGGAGGGTCCAGTAGTCAAAGGTTTATATAGTTTGTTTCTTAACTATATTTTCAAGAGGGCTGTACTCTCACTTGACATCATAAAAATGAGTCAGCTTAGTTACTATTTTCACTTTTCTTGCTTTAGTCTCAGTTCACCAAACAAGTAAATATATGTCAAGTAAATTAAGTGGTGCATCCCACTCTTGCATTCCGGCAGCCATTATTTACTATGGGAAGAGATGTTGGAAGAGTCCGGAGACCCCTTTGCTGTATGGGAGATATATTTTGGCTGTAAAGCTTAAGCACAGTTCTACGTGTGGGCCACAGCAAGCTAGCTCCAAGCTGAACTTTTGGCTGAGTGGGCTGTCATAGAGGGTCACTCAGAGGGACATTTTATTGCTATCTAAATCTTTCTGAAGTGTCCGTACATAAACAGTACTTATGGTATTGTCTGTTTGCTTTTACCACACTGGAGTTTGTGATCATTATGAAATTTCAAATTTAAACTGCTTTTAAAGGCCCTGTTTGATCTAAATTCTGGGGAGCATCATGAAAGAAAGAGGATACAGTCATGCAGGTGTCGCTTTTCTGTCCACTCACTTATTACCAAGTGCTAATTCTAATTCCATATGCTAGTTTTGGAAACACTGTGGTAGGTGAGATATAAGTCCTGACTTTAGAGAGATTTCTTTTTTAAAGATTTTATTTATTTATGCTTAAAAAAGGTGGGGCATAGGCCAGAGGCATAGGGAAAGGGTTGTGAGTAGAACCACCAGAGACAGAGTCAGAGGCAGAATAAGCAGATCTACTGAAATACACTACTCTGGGGGACAGTGGGGAGACAGGAGAGGTCTGTTGCTCCATGTGGGTCACTGCCCTGGTCCTGCCTGGGGATGAATTCAGGCCATAATGATAGCACCTGAGACTTAACCCCTAGGTCAACAGGGAGGACCCTTTTTGAGTGACATTTCCAATTCAGTGTGAGTTTCAGGAGGTGAAAATGCAGTTAATCAGAAAGAAGAGTTCCTTGAAATGAATGTCCAAGAAGACACCGAGATCCTTGAACTGGAAGTAAATCCCCTGTGACTTTCGCAGCTCTTTTATCTTGCCCTGCATGGTGTTGTCTGCACAAGTGTTTTTACCTCATGTGTTTTTTCCCCTTGTGCTGTAACACAGATGGTTTCCGACCTAAGTATGGCTTTATGTAGGATGGTTTGACTTAGGACTTTTCAGACTTCTGGTGCTGCAAAAGTGATAGGTGTTCAGTAGAAACCAGACTTTGAATATTGAGTGTTGATCTTTTCTTAGGCTAATGATACTGGGCAGCAGCTGTGAATCACACGATCACAAGGGCAAACAGCCATTCTTTTTAATTTTGAGTACACCATTTATAAATTACATGCCATATCGACATTTTATTATAAAAGGCTTGTGTTAGGTGATTTTGCCCAACTATCTGCTCATGTGTCTCCTAAGCACCTTTAAGGTAGTCTAGACTAAGCTATGATACTCGGGGTAAGAGGTATTGAATGCATTTTTGACTTACAATATTCTAAATTTCAAATGGGGTTATCAGGTCATAAACCCATTGTCAGTTGACGGAGAGTTGTAATAGCTCTTGGGGAAAAAGTACGTTTTGTCTTATTTATAGCTGTGCTCTCCAATATAGTGAGTTCACCTTCCAGTAACCAACACCAACTCAACACTTCTTCAGTGGCTAGAAAGGCTACTTCCCCCTCATAATGTTAGGCTTATTTAAAAAACATTACACAAGTGAATTCTAGCTTCTACTTTTAATATTATAAGCAGAATATTATAATATCACAGGGAAAAAATGGCTTTTAACGCACATAATCCCACCACCATAATTTATTCATTAATAAGTTAAAATTCATGAGTGAGTGAAATTTCTGAACCACTTATGTACTCTCCCGATGACCAGATCTTGATTCATGAAGAAAATGTCCATCACCACTTATCATTAGGAAAATGCATGTCAAAACCACAGTGCAGTACCACTTCACACTTATGAGAATTTCTCACATCAGACCAGTATCAACAAGAGTTGATGAGGATATGGAGCAAAATGAACCCTCATACATGGTTGGTGGTAACGTAGACTGGGCCAGGCCCTATGGGATGCACTACATTGTAAGTAGATCTGTTATAACACAGCACTCCTTCTCCCAGGTATCTATTCCAAGAATACAAAAAAAAAAACAAAAAACAAAAAAAAAACAAAACAACTAATTCAGAAGAATAAATATACTCCTATACTCATTGCAGCACAATTTATAAGAGCTAAATTATGGGAATAATTTAAGGACCCCAAAACAGATGAGTGGATAAAGAAGATATGGTGTATGTATGCAACGGAGTACTATTCAGCTATAAAAAAGAATGTCAGCTCTTGCCATTTGTGAAAACATGGATAGAACTGGAGGGGATTATGCTAAGTGAAGTAAGTCAGAAGGAAAAAGACAGCTACTCAATGATTTCATTCATATATTGAATATAAAAAGAAGAGCAAAGGAGCATATCAAAGCAAATCCAACCTAATCCAACCCTAGAAATATGACCACAGACCAAGGCTGCCAGAAGGGGTTGGGAACAAAGGCAAGGAGGGGGCTCAGTTGATTATGGTGGAGGATTATTGGGGTTATTGTTAGTAGATGTGGTGTGACAACTTGTATTTGCAGAGATGTGAATCGATACCATCAAAAAGGACACAATAGTTGTAAACCAATGTCACCTTGGTAAACAGGAAAAAAATAAAAATGTATTTACAAATCAAAGTCTGCTCCTCTGGCAAAGTCCTACATTGTATTCAGTAAGACTTGTAATTCCCATGCCATCCTATAAACCAGAAAATGGCTTTGTTTTATATTCATTCCATCCCTTCAGTTTCTATTTGTCTGCCTTTACAGGAACTTCATGAAGTCAGAGGCAATCTTTCCAGTTTTAATTAATGCAGCTTTTATTGCTACAGCTATCCTAGACCACAAGATTAATACGGTTTCTTCTGATGATAACAAAGATGTCATCCATAATGAAGATCGTCCTAGAGAAACTCCAGAGAATGGCAGAACTTTTCTTTTTTAAGTCAAGTGTAGTTAATGTACTTATTAGGATTTGACACAACTATGAGTGATGAGTGACAATAGCTCAAAGTTATAGTGACTTAAACCAGATGGTGGGTCTGGTATACAACTGAATGAACATCCAGGTTTCTGGTTTCTCTTCATATACCTTTCTCACATAGGCTAAGAAACCTTAACAGTAATAACATTGTGGCCATATTTCACCCAGCAAAAACTTCAGGGGAATCAGAGTATGGTTTTATGCTTGGTTTTTCTTTCTTTCTTTCTTTTTTTTAAAGATTTATTTATTTGTGCATACAGAACTGGGGTACAGGCAAGAGGCTCAGGGGTGGCAAGAGGCTTCACCAGAGACAGAGTGGGGAACAGAACAGGCAGATGGATGAAGTACACTGCTGAGGGGAGCAGCAGCTGGGTCAGGAGAGGTCTGCCACACCATGTGGTCACCTCCGGGGCAGGTGGGAATCGAACTCATGCGGAAGTGGCTTTAGCTTCTCAGTGCAGTGCTTTAACCCGCTGCGCCACCAGGGAGGGCCTATGCTTGGTTTTTCAATACAACTCCTGCCTGTATCCCACTAACCAGATCTTAGATACATAGCCATGTAGTGTCAAAGGTATCTGGGGACTACAGTTTTGTTGTAATGATCCCATTACAGTTTTTGTTGTAATGTCTAATTCAACATGAGGATTCTATTTACAATGAAATGGATGAAAATGATATTTGGAGATAAGTAGCTGTTTTCTGACATACTATGCCAATGTAGAGTTTTTGCTAACATAAGGGTGAGATATAACTGTGTTATCATGATTAAATTATAGTTACTACAGTGAAGTGGATTCTCCAGAGGGCATGCAAATTGATAACAAATTTATGCAAAGCAGTGTCTTCATTTCAGTAGGGCATGTGGTCAATAACTGAGTACCTCTGGTGAGGTAGAGATGGCTAAATTATGGGTACTGGCAGTACTGATTGATAGGTATTGCTGTCAGTCATTCTGAAGCATTCTGTTGAAGTTTTGAATCTGGTGCTCTCCTCTAAGCAGGCGGAAAGATCAACTGAATTGTGAATGAAACTGAAGTCAGTATGTTATATGTAATATGACTAATTAATTAATTTAATGCAAGAACCTATTTTAATCAATGTTGCTAACCCACCGAGGGGTGTGCTGACTGCTACGTTCACCTAAAAGTCGGAGACCCAAACATAGGTGACGGGGACACGTGAGAGAATGAAGCGGGAGCCTGGGGTCTGGAGTCCGAAGTCTGTTTATTAGGACCACCCATGGGTATGTATAGGGTCTGTATGTGCAGGGAAAAACAGGAAATGTGCCTGATGCAGGGAGTGGGGTGCGTGTTTGTACCGGTACTGGGCCTGGGGCTTCTTGTAGCTTCTACCTGAAACAAAGTAGTGGGCTGCAGTTATTTCCAGGATAAGTGCACTGTGCTCTGCTGACTTGTTTGTTGGCCTTACTGGGGAGTGTGCTCACCCATGCACAACATTAGCCAGGGCAGACAGGTGCACTCGAGGTCCTATCGAGTTAGCCACAAATCAGTTGCTGCTATGCCTTTAAAGTGAGAACGAAGATTGTCTTAACATGTATTTGTTTGATACTGAAAATGATTTCTCTGATTCCAGAGGTGAGAATTTCAAGTATGAAAAAGATAGTAAGGAATCAGTATTAGATAAGACTTCTTGGACCTATCTTAGATCATCCTCGGATAAGTTTTCTCGTATTGTCCAACATAGTCGCCACAATTTATACTTACACTTAAATGATTTAAAATGAAGTATTTCTTCAGTTGCATTCATGACACTGTAAGTCCTTAATAATAGTCCCTTGTGACCAGGCTGGTGGCTACTATTAACTGGACTGTGCAGACAGAGAACATTTTTGTTAAAACAGACATTCAGTTGAGAGAGAACCATGCTAGAAATCAGATATTGTACTGCAGTCACTTCATTCACCAATTATCATTGCTAAACTATTACGGTAAGGAGTGGGTAAATTCTGTTGATGAAGATGAATCAAGATACTAGTTAAGGGATTCCAGGATCAACACACCGGAATGTGAACAGAGGAACGTGTGTCAGCATCTGAGGATGATCTAAGATAGGTCAAAGAAGTCTTATCTAAGACTGATTCCTTATTATCTTTTTCATACTTGAAATTCTCACCTCTGGAATCAGAGAAATCATTTTCAGTATCAAATACATATGTTGTCAGTCTGATAGTGTGAGTATGACTAGAGCTTTGGTGTGGGTGAGCAGGCCATGGAGGTCTGAAGCTGTATGCCTATAAAACAATGCCAAGTCAATACAGTTTTATTTCAAAATCCAAAATTGGACTCAAATCTGACAAGGTTTGTTCTTCCAGCCTAAGTAGATCTAACAGAATGTCCTTGATTGGATTATTGAGCGCATTGCTCTAAACTCAGTAATTTTGGTGCTATGGAAAAATGTTGTGGGGCCAGTTTTACTTTCCTTGGATTCTAGAGGTCATTTATGTACTGTGTGATGGTAGACACAGGATGCTATTTCCTGTAGCAAATGAAAAACTGATTTCCCCATAAAAGGCAGTGAGTCATTGTGAGTTCTTTGAAAATATCTTGGTCTTGTAGTAGCAGACTGCAGTGCCACTGAACAACTTGCACTTCAGCTCGCACTGTTGAGGCTTACTAGAAGTTTTGCTTAAATTGAAAGCATTTGTCAACCTTTTCACTCCACTTGAGTTTGCTTTTAGATCCTTTGGCTCAAATGAATTAAGAAGTATGATTAGGAAATACGTTTATCCACATTGTTTTGTCCCGATTTCTGTGACCAGCCACAAGGAAGAAAGACGGGAAACAGAAAGGCCGAGCAAGTAGAGTTTATTGCTCCCGGGCAGCAGCTGAGACGGAGCTCCCTAGGGTGGGGTCCGCAGTTACTGCCAGTGCTGTAGGGGAAAAGGGTCTTTTGTATAGGCTTTAGGTTTAGATTCTAGAAAGCTGACGTGGCACTGTACACCTGGATGCAAGGCCCAGTTCCGGGCATTGTGTTACTGCCCATATTTGGTCACACTCAACACATACCAGTGTTTCTTTAACAACTTTTAGAGTTTTTTTAATGTAGGTATTGCAAAATTTGGATAAGGATTATAAGTCAGCGTGGACACTCACAGTTGGAGATGTCTCTGAAATATTCAGATATAAATGTTTCCATTTTTTCCTGCATATCCTTTCATTCCTCATTTCTATTTTAGATTAAAGGCAAATAAAACGACATTTTCTCTTTTAGTGTTATCTTACATTTTTAACATTTTTTCTATGTTCTACTTTACTACTGAAAATGGTGACTTCTAAATGTTTGCTGTTTTTCATTAATATGCAGTAAACATCTTTATACATTCATCTTTTCTCCCTTTTTGAATTAGAGAACCTAAAAAATAATAGCATCAGTACAAATGAGTGTCATTATGGCTTGATCTGTGTTGCCAGTTAGTGCCATGTCTTTCAGAGGAGTTACATCTTGTTGTCCTGGTCAGCATGGAAGCTGACTGGTTTACCACGCACATTAAAAATAATCAGTGTGAGTAGCTATCCTGAGTATATGAAGATCTGTAAACACAATCCTGTATAATCCAGTATTAGTTATATGACCTTGGATTAGTTAGTGACCTCTCTAAACCTCACTTTCAATAGGTGTAAAATGGGAATGAGGGTGTACACATTTAGTGTTATGAATGTGAAATAGATAATGCCTATACTATAAAAACTTAGCACAAATAGACCTTCCCTAGTGGCACAGTGGGTTAAAGCACAGCACTGCAAGTGAGCCACAGTCGCTTCAGTGTGAGTTCGATCCCCGGCTCCAGAGGTGACCCACATGGCGCTGCAGACCTCTCCTGACCCGCCCACTGCTCCCCTCAGCAGTGTACTTTGTCCATCTACCTGTTCTGCTCCCCACTCTGTCTCTGATGAAGCCCCTCACCATCCCTGCACCTCTGGCCTCTACCCCAGTTCTGTATGTATAAATAAATGAATCTTAAAAAAAAAACTTAGTACAAATAAGCATTAATTACTATTACTATCATTCAGGGTGTTTTTACTAGTATATGAATACTATTTCACCAGCTGTTTAATAATTTTTATTTTCTTTTGTGTTAGCAGCTGTTTCTTTTATCTCTCTATTTTTAATTTTCTATTTTTAATCCTTAAGATGAGTAATATTCCTGGTTTGGCATTGGTGTTGATTTTTCTCCAGACTCAATTTTTTATCATTTCTTTCATATTTTCTTCTATTGCATCAAACCTGAGGAACATAATTGTCAGTCTTCCAAAGACCTGTTTGGTATTTTGCTAGTTCTTAATGATTTTAGAACTAATATACCCTATTTGAGGACTTGAGTTTATACATTAATACATGTCATTTTCTTGCCTCTCTTTTTCTGTGGACAGAATTACCTAGTCATTCCAAAACCATTTTAAAATAATCTTCCCTTTTCCATTGTATTTAGAAAACTTAATTCCCACACATGATCTTCAGCTAGGTAACTGTTTTAATCAGTAATGGGCTGTGATGTGACCATTTCTTTGAGGTCATTGGGGCAAGTGGTGTCAGGAATTTTCACTGTCTTGGCAGAGTCTTTTACAAAGACAGTTGTTCACCATATTCTGTCTCAAGGTAATCGTGGGTAGTACACAAGAGTTTAGATTTACTTGAAAGCTATAAATCTTATCTTAGTAAATAAAATAAAACTGGCTAATGATCACCAACCATATTTTCTTTTTTCTAAGGGGTGGGCTTGAAAAAGAAAAGGGGAGCTTTCTTACAATAGCACTAAAAAGCTTTTAAGCAGAAAACAGCCATGTCAACCAAGAGAGGTTATCCTTGTTACACAAACACGCCTTCTCAAGTCAGCCCTTTTATGTTCAGTTGTTTCCACATCTGTAGCTCCATGAGAGAACTGTGCTGACCATTTGTACATAAGTATTTAAAGTGCCTTGTTTTGCAGAAATAAAGCAGTCAAATCAGGTTAGTTTCAGAGAAATACACCCTTGTGTTAATAATTTGCCTGTAATACAGTTCCATTTATCTGTGGAGGAACCCATTGGGTGTGGAATTTGGAGGAAGGTGACCTAGTAAAGTTGGAATCAGTGTGCTTAGATCTCCCATCTTTGGAGACACTTCTGGATTAGCCACAGTGAATCCCAGGGATTCAGGTTTATGGTTTTGTATTAGTTTAGTTGCGGCATAAAGAGATTGTTCTTACTGTCATCTGACCGTATGTATTTTTCTCATAATAGAAACACCATGGCCTTGAAACAGGTTAAAATACAGCACTGTGAAGCTATACGCAGCCACTGTAGCCAGGGAGGCCACCCACATGGAATGGCAGACCTTTCCTTTCTCACCTGCTGCTTCCCTCAGTAGTATGTTTCAGTGGATCTGCCTGCTGCTCCTTACTCTGTCACTGGTGAATTCACTTACCACCCGCACCTCTGGCATGTACCCCAGTTCTGTATGCATTAAATAAATAAATTAAAAAAAATTTAGTTCAGTTACTTATGCATACAAGAGCTGGGGTGCAGTATGTCTATGCATTCAACAGAGACAGAGTGAAGAGCAGAACAGGTGGATTGAAATACTCTGCTGAGGGGAGCAGCAGGGAGACAGGAGAGGTCTGCTGGGCCATGTGAGTCAGCTCCCTGGCCTCAGATCAAACTCATGCTCTAGTGGCTGCTGATAGTTTCATGCGCTGAGATTTAACCTGCACCATCAGGGAGGCCTGGAGCTATGCTTTTTTTTTTTTTTAAAGGGGGAGAACAGAGATCAGTGATTGGCTGTTTCCATCTTAATTGGGGAGATAAAAACCTACCCATAGGAAATTTTTACTTGTACATACAAATTTATGAAAATTTGGTAGAAACCACTTTATGAATTGGAGTCAAATGTTTGCATAGTGACATAGTGAGAGTTTAGAAGGGTGAATTGCTGCTGGTAGGGAGAATCAGCAACAGCTTCATAGGTGAGGTAGGGCACAACTGGGTCTTTAAGGGTGGATGATGGAAATGAGGGAGGATAGAGAGCATTCAGATGAGGAGTAGCCTAAAGAAAGACAGAACGGCCCAAATGAGGAAAATGTGCAGAAGAAGCAGTGATTAAAGCAGACAGCTGGTGTGAAGGAGACTAGAGGGAGGAATGTTGAGTCTGATGATGAACAGCTTTAAATGGCAGACATCCCCCTCATATTAGTGGAAATCTCAGCGTATCTTCTTAGGAATCTTATTCAACAGTTGTTTGAATATGAATGCTAGATATCACTGTAATACTGAGATTTTGCTTTTGTGTTTGTCTTAATTAGGATAATGAAGGATTCATTTGGATTCTTTTTTATTTTAAATGTCAGACTTTATTTGTCTTTTTTTTTTTTTAAAGATTTATTTATTTGCTCATACAAGCCAGAGGCTCAGGGTCAGTAAGAAGAGCAGCAGGTGAGACAGGAGAGGTCTGCTGCATCACGTGGGTCAGTTCCCTGGCTCAGCAGGCCGGGAATCAAACTCATGCTATAGTGCCTGGCAGTAGCTTGATAGCAGTGTGTCTTTACTTTAACTCCTGTGCCACCAGGGAGGCCCGGTGGCCACACACACACGTACGTGTGTGTATACATACATACATACACATACGTATATGTTATACATACATACATATACATATGTATACATTATATATATATATATATATACGTACACACATACACACATATATATTTATTTTGATTTTCTTTTGTTTCTAGTTGATGCCAAGAATTTTATTCTGTGTCACGGCGCATTATTTATAAATATGATTTTTTGAAAGTTGTTAATATTTTACTTTATCAGTCTTGCATAATTAAAAAGAATACATTTATTTTGTTAGAAATATGTTTTGGTGTTTTTTTAAGCATTATAAATAAGACCGAGATGAGTAATATCTTACATAAACATTTTGAGTTTTTGCTTAAGAAGAGGGAATGTTTTTAAATTAAAATTTTTCTTAAAAAATTAAAAAAAATTTTATAATGTTTCCCTCCCCCCTTAAAATAAGAGAATCTTGCTCATAATTCAATCTAGAATTATAGAAAAATGTTTATTTCTTAGAGGTGAAAGAAACATTACCTATTATAAATTAAACTTTATTTAAAAAAAATGGAAGAAACCAAGGTGAAAGGAACAGGTTCTCAGGGCTGAGAAGCAGCTGAGCTGAGACAAGAATCAGAGTTTTACTCCACAAAGTAAAGTAAAAAACAGTAAGAACTAGCAAGATTGACTCTCTTCAAATGGACATTTGCAGTTGAAGTGGGTGTTTTGCACCTGAATTCTCTGCATAATTGTCACAATTCTCGCTTTTGACTTGCTTATGAGTGATTCAACCTATTGAAATGGAGCAATTGCAAAATAATATTCAAGCTTTAACTGGAGACCAGCAGCTACTTCAGTCACATGGGTCTCATGTTTGTACACTTGCTAATAGATGTTTACTGAACAAGTACTAAGCCCTGGGCCCTGCAATGGAGAACCAAACAGATGCCTGCCCTCACGGGCATTCATGGGCATTCGCCTGCCCTCACGGGCTTTCACGGGCATTCACGTGACATTGAAACAAAAACAAACGAGTAATCAAGAGTGACTAGCAGTTATCCCAAAAGGGTGCCCCTGTCTTCAGTGGAGAGCTGGGAGGGGTAAGTGAACGTCTGGGAAGGAAAACCTTTCCAAATTGAAAGTGTAACAGTTCCCAGGTAAAGGGGAGGTTTCAGGTTCCCTGACCGGAATGGTTAAAAAAAAAAAAAAAAAAAAAGCTTGAGTTTGCAAATGGCTTACGTGTTGTTGGATAAAGTAGGGATGAAAGAACTTGTTTTTACCAAAGTTAAACCAGTTTTTTTCAAAGATTTTTTTTGTTTGATGTGTGCGTGTGTGTGTGTGTGTGTGTGTGTACTGCTTTGACTAATGCTTTCAGAAGTTTTTTTCTTTTCACATGTACTGATGGACTATTTTCCAGTAGTGATCATCATACTGGGCATTCATGGACTATGCTGGTGACTGCTGCTTCTTTTGCATACACTGAAAACCTTAAAAAAACTGTCTCTAAGACTTCACCCTAAAATCTGTGCCACCATAGATATGGTGGTATAAATATCAAAAGGGGGGAATTGTAACAGGGTGGTCCCCAGGAATAGGGAAGGTTCCAGGTTGCCTGCACTACCCAAAGGAGGGTGGAGCTGAGCAGAGAAGAATACGGAGGGGGGAATACGGAGAGGAGTCTAAGGAGGGAGGAAGCAGGGTAGGGAGCCAGGAGGAGACCAGAGGGAGGCACATGGAGCAGAGACTTGAAGAAGCAGCTCTTGTATCTTGGCCCTGGAATGGTAGAAACCAATGTGGGTGAGAGACCTGTGGGAGGTGGACTATGGCAGCATTTATCTTGATTTTGATTTTGCTCTTTTCGTTCCAGACTTGTCTGGACATTTCTGACCCTTTTCTATGGGTCCCTGCTGGAGGGTGCTTTAAGCTTGTGGTGGGCTTTCAGGCCTTGCTTTGGGCTAGTCCCTTTTGGGTGGACTTTTACCCACGAGGGGATGGGTAACTTTGGGTGTTTGATTGAAAAGCTGTTTTCTTTGTCTTTTCTGTATTGCACACTAATTGTATTAAACTTCCTTTCCAGTAAAGGTTTTACATGTTTTTTGATGTGGTGCATGGCAGAACCACATTTAGAGCAGACAGGTTTGGGGGTTCAGGGATGGCCTTCTCCCTGCCCGGTAACAAAAGCACTTCTGAAACTGGTGAGAAGCAGCCCACTAGGTAAAGATCTGCATGAATGGGGATTCTGGCAGAAGGAACACCAAGAGTTTAGGGACTTAGATCCAGAAACATTGGCTGAATTATCTACTGGGTTTTCTCTCATTTTCAGTCTTTTTTTTTTTTTTTAAAGATTTATTTATGTACACAAGAACTGGAGTTTGGATCAGAGGTGTAGGAAGGAGAGAGGGGAGAGGATTCACTAAAGAGAGTGGGGAGCAGAACAGGCAGAGCGACTGAAATACATTGCTGAGGGGAGCAGCAGGCCAGATGGGAGAGGTCTGCCACACTGTATGAGTCAGCTCCCCAGTTGGGGACCGAACTCGTGTGCAGTGGCTGCAACAGCTCCATAGTGCTGTGCTTTAACCCCTTGTGCCACCAGGAAGGGCCCCTCATTTTTCAATCTTCTGTTTGTTAATGTAGGTACACAAGAAAAGCGATTCTCTGAAGGGTGACGAGATTCTGTGGACAGTCTAGCCTTTGTAGATGAAAAAGGGCCTTGCTTTCCCTTGCATTACCCTTTATATAGGTCATTCTCATCTAAGATGAGGGGGAGCTGCTGGGAGTGATGGGGACCCTTTAAGAGGGTCTGCCAGCTCTAAACAGCAGGTGTTTGATTTTCCTTGAGCATTCTAATGTTAGCACAGAGATGGGGCTGTGCTGCCAGACACTACCAGACACTTGGCTGTGGGGGTGCTGGAGCAGTTACGGAGTGACTGGTGTAGTTGTAGCATTTTACCCCCTTCTGAAATGTTCTGGCCATTTCTGCAGGGTGTTCCTGGCAGATAGAATTATTTTGTGAGGGGCCCTACCTGGTGGTGCAGTGGGTTAAAGCACAGCACTGCAAGCTGGCCTCAGCCACTTCAATGCTAGTTTGATCCCTGCCCCAGCTATGGGCATCAGACCTCTTCTGTCTCACCAGTTGCTCCCCTTAGCAGTGTACTTTGTCGATCTGTTTTGCTCCCCACTGTCTCTGGTGAAACCTCTCACCTCTGCCTTGTACCCCTGTTCTGTATGTATAAATCAATAAATCTTAAAAAAAAGAAACATTTTGTGAGACTCACTTCCCCCATGATTTCTCACGTGTAGTTAGTTGTTCTAGAAAACCCACATAGCTGGCACACATTCTCCACTGAGTGGTTAAAATAAGACCACACAAACACTCAGAAGATACCTTTAAAAACCAGGCTATAGAATTCTAGGTTGGTGTTTTGTTTTTCTCTTGCAGCATTTTAAATATGCTATTCTTTTCTTGCTTGCATGGTGTCTGAGAAGTTGGATATAAGATGTTTTCTTCTGACTTTCAGGACTTTATCTTTGGTTTTCTGTAATGATATGCTGAAATGGTGGTTCTTTTTAAATTTTTTTCACGTAACAGTTCGTTTTAGCAGTTCAGTTTTATTGCATTCTATATATTTGTTTTTTAGGAGAAACTTAGCTTTCTATCTGTCCTGTAGATTCATTACCTTTTATAGTTGAATTTTTCAGTTGCTGCAGCTAAACCTGAACAAGAACCAGGAGGATACATGGAATTGCTTGGTGGAAATTGGAACAGCAGTTGGCTGCTTCTCAGCAGAACTTCACTTTGATGTGGGCCTGGTTGTCAGCTCTTCTTCCCCTTCTTTTTCAAATCCTGAACAGACCAGAGAGCTTCCCTTGGGATAGCGAGCACAACACTTCCGCAGCTCTTGAATGGCTGTCTGACACTTAGATTCCATGTAGTTGTTGGCTTGTAAACATTTCTGTATTTCACAGGCTTGTTTCTGGCACGGGTCCTTCTGGGGCATATTCAGAAAAGTGAATATGATGTTTCTAAAGCTAATTAATCTGGAGAATAGCAAGGCCCAAACTTCCAGGTGTCACAGCCCTCCCTGGCTATTCATACTGGGATCAGACCTGGAGCAGGTATGAGCTCTTTCTGCCAATGGCCTCCCCCTCAAATTACAAGGCATGGGCTGGCCACTGAAGAGGTCCTGCAGAGTTGTTCAAGAGCCCAGGGCTGTTTCTTGGAAATAAAACAAACTTTATCTTAGGACCAAATTTCAAGTGTCACCCCACTACCCCCAATCCCACCCCTGCCTGGGAGACCATTGTGATGCGCATGCGTACAAAGGCCACTTCAGCCTTCCCATAGTTTAGACCACTTGTCCTTGGTGTCTCTTGGATGCTCAAGGGTTAATCGGAGGGTTAATCGGAGTGGTAAGGCTGCTGGAGGATGTTTTTTTGTGTGTGGCATTTATCCCATTGGAGTTGTCTGAGTTTCTTGGATCTGTGGTTTGGTATCTAAGATTAATTTAGGGACTTAAAATTATTTTTCCTGTTTTTATAAGACACAGCTGTTAGCATCCTGGATTTGGCCAAGGTCTGCCAGTGGGTGTCCTAGAAGAAAGTACTATAGCACAACCACTAAGTATATGCACCCTGAGGCCGGCTGCATGAACACTTTTTTTTTTTTAAAGATTTATTTATTTATGTTTACAGAACTGGGGTATATAGGCCAGAGATGTGGTTGGGTGAGAGGATTCACTAGAGACAGAGTAGGGAGCACAACAGGCAGATCTACTGAAATACACTGCTGCGGGGAGCAGCAGGCTGATAAGGAGAGAGGTCTGCTGTGCTAGATGGGTCAACTTTCTTGGGGGGTGGGGGGGATGGAACTCCTGCTGCAGTGGATTCGGAGAGCTTCATAAAGCAGTGCTTTAACCAGCTGCGCCACCAGGGAGGGCCCTGAACACATCTTTTAATAGTTTATTTTCCTCCCCTCCCACCAAACCAGCCTGCCCACACCCCATAAGCCACCCTCCCCCATCCACTCCACCTTCCCTCATTGCCTCCGGTAACCAATATTTTCCTTTTGCCAAGTTCAAATCTCCTTCTATTGTTTGCATGTTTTGGGGCGTTTATATTCTGCAGATGAGTGAAGCCATCCAAAATCTTTTACTTTTTTTCACTCAGTCACGTTGAGGGCTATCCACTTTCTCCCACATGTCACTGTTTCCGTCTTTCTCCACAGCTGTGTACAATCCATTGAAGATAGCGCCAGGATTTGTCTGCTGAAGGGCATTTGGGTTGGCTCCGTGATTTTGCTGTTGTAAGCGGCTATGTACAGAGGTGTATACAGAACGTTTTATATTAGATTTTTCATGATATTTGGATAAATACCTAGTAGTGGTATTGCTGGGTATGCAGAGTATCAATTTTTATTTTCTTTAGAAATCTCCATATCAGACCCTCCCTGATGGCGCAACCGGTTAGGACTCAGCACTGCAAGGTAGTCCCAGCCGCGGGTTTCTATCGATCCCCTTCCTGGAGGTGACCCACATGGCACAGCAGACCTCCCCTCTCTCCCGCTGCTCCCCTCAGCAGTGTACTTCGTTGATCTACCTGTTGTGCTCCCCGCTCTGTCTCTGGTGAAGCCACTCACTCACCCTGCCCCTCTGGCCCGTACCCCAGTTCTGTATGCATAAGTAAATAAATGTTAAAAAAAAAAAGAAAGAAAGAAAGAAAGAAGGAAAGCTCCGTATGGTTTTCCACAGGGGCTGTACAACTTGCATTCCCACCAACAGTGGAGGAGCGCTCTTTTTTCACCAACATTTGTTGATTCTATTCTTTTTTATATGAGTCATTCTCACAGCCGTGAGGTGGTATTTCAGTGTGGGTTATTTTTTTAAACTTTGTTTTATTTATTTATGCATACAAGAACTTGGGTGTAGGCCTGAGGTGCAGGGGGTGAGAGAATTCACCAGAGACAGAGTGGGGACCTGAACAGGTGGGTCTACTGAAATACATTGTAGAGGGGAGTAGTAAATGACACAGGAGAGGTCTGCTGTGCCATGTGGGTCACCTCCCTGGCCGGGATTGAACTCCATTTTTCTTATTTCTTTCAATATTGTTTTAGCTATTTGGGGCGTTGTGTGGTTCCATATAAATTTAATAATTGTTTATTCTATTTCCTTAAAAAATCATTGATATTTTAGTAGGTATTGCATTAGGTCTGTAAATTGCTTTGGGTAAAAAGACCTTTTTAATGATGCTAAATTTACCTACCCATGAGCACAGGATATCTTTCCATTTCTTTTCTTTTTTAAAATAATATAATAGTTTATTTTTACATCATTTTGTACCTTTTTCTGTCTCAGTTGTAATCCCCTGGATTTCCCATCACCAAATCACCTGTGTGCCATCATCATAGTTGAGTGTATTTCCCTCCACCCACCGTTTTTGATCCCACTTCTCATTTTACCCCTGTAAAATAGTTGTTCATTATTATTATTTTCTCCCCTGGTCCTTTATACTCCTGCTATGAATGAAACCATTTGATATTTTTCCTTTTCTTTCTGGGTTATTTCACTAAGCATGATCTTTTCCAGCTTCATCCATGCTGCCGCAAAAGGCATGAATTTATCTTTTTGATTGCCGAGTAATATTCCATTGTGTATATGTACCACATCTTTTTAATCCAGTCATCCACTTTTGGGCATTTGGGTTGAATCCATGTCTTTCCAATTGTAAATAAAGCAGCAATAAACATGGGGGTGCAGGTATCTTTTTGAATCAGTGTTTTTGTGTCTTTTGGGTAGATACCTAGGAGTGGGATTGCTGGGTCAGATGGAAGCTCCATGTTTATATCTGCTCTATTTTAAAGTCAGTGAAACATTGCTCCTATACATAGCAATTTTGTACTGTGCACTTAAAAATCTCTTAGGAAGGAAGATTAACACACACACACCCCTCATTTTCTTAAAATCTTCCCTCATTTTTTTTAATAATAAACTCATGTTCACACCACATTTATGTGTTTCTTTGCCAGTTAAGTTTTTGTCAGTCTTTCCTCCCTTCCCTGAATTGCTGACTACTAAAGGCCAGATTCTGGTTTGTTTTCTCACGTCCCCACTGCTTGTACAGCGTTCCCTTTGTATACTTGTTCAGTGTATGTTTTTGTGATTGAATCAAATTTTGCCCATCCCTCTCACCAAAAATTTGTGCTTTTCAAGTACCCTACCGAATCCTTTTTCTCTGAGGGAAGTTGTAAACCGTCCTTTCGGAAGCAAGGTTTGAGTATGTGTTTAAGGTTGAGAAAAGCAAAGAATATAAAATGTCGGGATATGACCAAATGACAAAGATGATTTAGGAATGGGAGCACAAATTAATGATTAAATAAATAAATAAATAAATAAATAAAT
>NW_004567119.1:35010790-35028777 GCF_000260355.1 Condylura cristata
TTGGCCTGTCCTGCCCCCCATTCTGTCTGTGGTAAAGCCTCTTATCACCTCTCCAACTCTGGCCTGTACCCCAGTTTGTATGAATAAATAAATAAATCTTACAAAAAAAAAGAATGGGTCTGGAAGTGGGGCTGGCATTAGAGGTGTAGATTGACAACAAGATAAGAAAGCCTTATATCTGGGGAGTAAACAGGAAAGTGGGGCTCCTGGGAATTCCATTTAACACAGTTGTCTAGTGGTCTGGTTTGGGATGTAGGAGTAAAAGAGGCTTGTCAAATAAATGACTGTGTGGGAGAGGAGGTGGGTGGTGAAGGGTTTCTTGGCTGTACTTGGCTGAAGTGACCAACCTGTGTTGTCTGCGCATGGGGCGGGGAGGAGCAGGGCCTCTGTGTATCTGTGGTTGAAAAGGTAGTTATGACTTTTGGGAGTTTAAAGAGCTCTGTACACACGATTTATTGTGTGCTAATAGGTCTTCCCAGGGAGTGTGCCACAGGTTGGGAAGGAATAAGCCATGGCTAGGTTCCAATTCATGGGCAGATGATACCACCAACAGGCAAGATTGAAACAGCGTCAGGATCAGAGGAGCCAGTGGGTGGGGCAGTTTAGCAGCCCTGTGGTGGGAGCTGTGTGTGCAGCTAGCAGTGCAGGGGGCCCCTCTGTTGAAGGCCCGTGGTGGCCTCTCTGTGGCTGCCATAGATTGAAAGCCATACATGGTAACCTCTACTCAAGGTAACCTTTCCACATTCCTTTGTTATTATTATTTATGCGAACAAGAACTGGGGTGTGGGCCAGAGGTATGGGGCACGAGAGGATTCACCAGAGACAGAGTTGGGAGCAGAACAGGCCGACTGACTGAAATACACTGTGAGGGGAGCACTGGGTAAGACAGACATCTGCTGTGCCGTGTGGGTCACCTCTTTGGGAGGGAATCAAACTTGTGCTGCAATGGCTGCAGGTAACTTCAGAGTGTTGAGACTTAACCCCTTGGCCACCAGGGAGGCCTAGGTAAATGGGCTTTTATGAGGTTGCAAAGAAGAAGGTAGTAAGCAGTGATTTGAATGCAGGTGTTTGATTACAGAGCCTGTGATCTACTCTTGCTGGTAATACTGAGACTAGGGAAGCACTCACCATAGCTAAATTGTTTGGGAAATAATATGGTGTGATACAGTGGAATTAAACATGTACATATCATATGACTGGCCTATTCGTGTTGTCTTTATTGTAAAATATGTAATCATTATAGAAGTGGACTAAGAGATCTATTATGATTCCAAGTAGCAACGTTTGTAGAAGAAAACAGCCTGGAAGCAGCCCATATGGCCACTGCTGGTAGAAAGGGTATGTACATTGTAAAGTATCACACTGTGGAATACTACACAGCATTTCCAAGTGACATGGACTATAACCACCATCTCTCTGACTCTTTCTGAGAGCTCCTTTATGTCATGACTCAGCTTCAGTGTCCACCCCCTGACCAATATGCATGAGCATTTGCAAGAGAATATAATATATTCCTTTTTACAAATATTATAGAGTTCCTCGTTATAAAGGTTGACAATTTTTTTTTTTCTGCAAAGGGCTAGATAGTAAACATGCTAGGTTTTTTGGTCATCGGGTCTCTGTTTTACCTACTCAACTCTGCCATAGTAGTGCAAAAGCAGCTGTAGATAACATGTAAACTGCTGGGCATGACTGTTCCAGTAAGACTTTATTTTTTTTTTTAAGATTTATTTCTTGATGCATACAAAACTGGGGTACAGGCCAGAGGTGCAGGGGTAGTGAGACAATTACCAGAGGCAGAGTAGAGAGAAGAACAGGCCGACTGAGGAAGTACATTGCTGAGGGGAGCAGCGGGCGGGTCGAGAGAGACCTGCTGTGCCATGTGGGTCACCTCCGGGGCAGGGGATAGAACTCGTGCTGAAGTGGCGTTAGCTTCTTAGTGCTGTGCTTTAACCCGTTGCACCACCAGGGAGGGCCCCAGTAAGACTTTATTTATGAACAAGTTAGCAGAGCTGTGGCCTGACATGTCAAAGGGCATTTTATAGAAGACCCTTCACCTTCTGATCTCATATCCTATATTCTCATTTCCCAAATAACACTGCGCTGGTTTCTCTTAATGCTTCTGTACATGTTCTTTCTAGAAAGCACTTGTCCACTTTTTTGTACAGCTGTATTTCTTTTCATTTGCCAGAACAAGACAAAACCCCAAACACAAGACCAAACAAACAAATCCTCATCTCTGAAGCCTTCCTGACTCTACTTCCTGGCAGTTAGGTGCTTTTTTCTTGTTTCCCTAAAGAATCTTTAGGCTCTCCTATTATTTTCATCTAAACCTGGTTTTATAATTGTTAAATACTGTTCCTCTTTCTTTATTCCCTCCTTTTTTCATTTTATTGAGAAATATATATTTATCTTAATCATATTCATATGATCATAAGTAGTACATTACCTTTGCTAGAGCTGAAGTTTAACAAATACTTAGTAAGATGAAGCAGGAAACTTGTTCTAGGATAAACCTGGAAGTACAAATTATTTGAATTATGTCTGTGTATATGCTATCATTTGATTCATTTTGAAAATGAAATATTTGTTCAAAATTTTCTTGGAGATTTTTTATTTTTTATGGCATCGAATAGAGTTTGATTAGATCTTCAGTACTGTACTCACTGAATTTTCAGAGTCCCGCTATACTGGGGTTCATTATCTTGGTATGGTCTCTTCTTGAAAAATCAGTAATATTGTGGAGAAGATAAGAGTTTCTCTATTTGGCCTTGTGACATCCTTCTATAGATCCTTACTACTCATGACAGAGTGAAATGTTCTCAAGTTGCTGTTTCACAGTACATGAAAATAGACTCCTATAACATTATGTTCATTGTGACTTTTGATCTTTCATATAATGTTGAGATTCACCCACAATGAAACTGTAATTATCTTCACTCATTTATTATTTGTATTAGTGTTTTTTTTTTTTTTTACTATTATATAGTATTTCATTGTATGAAGACACTCAGGATGAGTCAAAGAAGAGAGTATTTTTGTTGGATGATTGTGGCACCATTGACTGAGATCAGAATTTTAATTCTCTGTGGGAAGAAATGAACTTAGTTTAGTGAATTAATTGACTAACCTCACAGGATGCTAGGTCTTAAAGACTAGCTGAAATTAGAGACTCGGGTGTGCATTCATGCTTCTGACATTTTTCAAGAAAGAACTACATTTAAAAAAATAAGATAATAGTTTATTTTTACATCATTTTGTGCCTTTTTCCATCTCAGTTGTAATCCCCATGGGCCTCCCATCACCAAATCACCCGTGTGCCATCACCATAGTCCAGCGCATTTTCCTCCCCCCACCGTTTTTGATCCCATTCCCTACTCCACCCCCATAAAATGTCTCTGGTATATAGCTATTCATTATTATTTTCTCCCCTGGTCCTTTATATTCCTGCTATGAGTAAAACCATCTGGTATTTTTCCTTTTCTTTCTGTCTTATTTCACCAAGCATGATCTTCTCCAGCTCCATCCTTTGCTGTTGCAAAAGGCCTGTGTTTATTTTTTTGGTTGCTGAGTAATATTCCATTGTGTATATTTGCCACATCTTTTTAATCCAGTTATCTACTTTTGGACATTTGGGTTGATTCCATGTCTTTCCAACTATAAATAAAGCAGCAGTAAACATGGAGGAGCAGGTATCTTTTTGAATCAGTGTTTCTGTGTCTTTTGGATGGAAGCTCCATTTTTAGCAAGAATTAAATTTTTGAAGTAGACAGACAGGTGAAATTCTGTGTTGGAGATTTGCGGCATTCCCAGGTGGCAGGTTGGTGAAAGAAGCTTGAAAAACTCTGTGTGTGTGTGTGTGTGTGTGTGTAGATCAACAAACCTAGAAGCGTTGCTTACTTGTAGTATACAATTTATTGTGAGAGCTTCACTATGTGGTTTTACTCTTCCAAAGAAACAAACAGCTTTATTCCCAGTCCCAGGAATATTTCCTGGAGACAGGCTTTCTGAAGGAGGGAAATGTGTCACTAGTGAAAAGACTGGCTTTGAGGGGCCAAAGTAGCTGTTTGCTTTGCTCGTTGGCTCCCTCAAATGAAGAAAAAGTCCCAACACTATGACAACTGCAACTTGCTTACCAGTTGCTTAAACTGGCAACTTGGTTTAAACCTAACTATTGTTCTCTCAGCCAGATTCAGAGAATGTGGAAATGGTCCCCCACTCTTCTCTAAAAAGGAGTAAATGCTGCCTCTTTTTTCCATTGGAAAATAGCCAAAGTTATGGTGACAGGACTGTGTTTTGAGCAATGTTGGCTATTTGTTTTTTGGAGCACAAAGCAAGCAATAAATCTGTCATCCTGAAAAATCAGGCTGTGACCTGAAGGAAGGAGCAAATTGTGACTTTAGGTAAAAAAGAGTGACCTACCAGAAAGGATAATTTATCATGATAACAAAATTGCTGGTGCTCTCCTGACCGACCAGGAAGAAGGGCTGCAGTAAGCAAATTCGGGGAGATGCAAGCCTCCGAATATTTTTAACTGATCAATATTTCCAGGGTTCACACGCAGCCAAAAAACTGTCATTGTTCAGAGTAAATACATTGCTCACCTGATTTGTAAAAGGAAGAACTGAGAGCTTTAATTATTTGCTTTTTAAAAAGTCACCACGCAACAATAGGCATTCTTTGCAAGATGAAAATAAATATTCTCTTGGGGGATCTAAGTCTCGATTTTTATGGCGAAGCAAGAGATAATGTAACCTGGAAATGCCTAGCAAAATTGACTGCTGGGGATTAATGTTCACGTGTTGTTGTGTTAGAACCTGAAGATGAAGCCCAGCGAATAATAGATATCTTGGGAATTGTCAGTGAAATAGAATGAGCCAAAGTCACGAGAGGTTATTTAAGCAGGTAATCGGACCTTTCCATTGCGTTGGCCCTCGACTCCTTCACATTCTCGTGCCCGCCACGCCACCGTGCTCTAGGGCGGCACCTGCTGGAGGGAAGAGGAAAGTGAGACGGGGGTGAGGGTGGGGGGTATTAGACTTCCCTGCCCACCGGTCGGTGGCGCGCCTTTGTGGTGGAAGCGTTCCATTCGTGGAGTGTGCTGATTCCTGCTGGAGCCTTGACTGATAGCCCTCTCGGGAGCACCTTCTGTGGATCCCCACCTCCTCATGCTTTTCAGGGCTCTGGGTCACTGAGGTATTTCAATAGGCATTCATGTCTTTATTCAGGGATGGCAAATTATATTAGTCATGGGGTGAAACGTGTGAAGTTTCTATTATGTGGCTCCGTACGGGTTGCTCTGGATATTATAAAGCTGTGGTTTTTATCTCCAGATGTTGCTGACGAGTACAAAGGTGCTAAACTTCTCAAGAGTCAAAGGCTAGGTCAGCGTTGGCCCTCGGAGCACTAGCTCCATTCTCACAGCTTTCCTCGCCACGTGGCGCGACTGTCACTTCATCAGCTTACAAATCCAGCCGTCTTCCCAACAAACTTGGCAGGCTCATCCCATTTCTCAGAAGAGATTTAATAGCAGTGAGTTCATGTCCTACAAAGACTTCATTACTTTTATTAGTTCTCCGGGCTCACTGCTTACTGGTGCACTGCGAGGTATTACTGAATAATCTATAGTTGTCAGAAAAATAAATGTGCTCTAGTGTCATACAGCTTTAATACTAATTTTATTTTCTTATTTAGGACATTTGGGAGGCGTGTAGACAGATTTCTTTAGCAGAGGAACGCTGCAGAGTGGTGTTGGTTTATGTCCAATAGATGAGCACAGCAGAACATCTCACTTTCTTGTGCCCAGGCACCTGTTGAAATGCATTCATAACGCTGGGTGGCAAGCTGACTCTTGTTGCTTTTCAAGCGAAGGCCAATTTTCAGGAAAATAAAGAGCTATTGCTGTTTTTATTATGTTTCTTTTAAAAAAAGGTTTATTTATTTATGCTTACAAGAACTGGGGTATAGCCCAGAGGTCCCAGGGGTGAGAGAAGATTTACCAGAGATAGAGTGGGGAGCAAAACAGATGGATTGACTGAAATACACTGCTGAGGGGAGCCACAGGGGGAGACAGGAGAGGTAACCATGTGGATTACCTCCCTGGGTGGGGATCGAACTTGTGCTGCAGTGGCTGAGGATGGGTCGTAGTGCCGTGCTTTAACCCGTTGTGCCACCAGGGAGGGCCCTTTATCATGTCCTTTATCTTAAAAATAGTTGAGTATTTTGGGGCATCCATCCCCCCCCCCATAACAAGCCTACTTGTATAAATTATGCCCTTGATATTGGAATACCGTCAAACCAGATCCTTGCCATCCCTTTCAAGTATCTTCGAGAGCATCCTTACTTTTCTATGACAACATGGATATTCAGGCTCACCTCTGGGTTTGCCATGCCAAACATGTGGCCAGTCATTTTTTTCAAGAGCTCTGGTCCCTTTGTATGGAGACATCTGAGCCTCAGTTGCACATTGTGCTGTTTCATTTGAATACCAAGCAAGAACTGAATAGAACAGTGGCTGCTGGGAAAGTTAAGGACAGCAAAGAACGATCTATAAACAATGTATATTTCCCTTAGATTTTTTTTAATTTGAGCATGAGAATTTATTAATCTCATTAAAAATAATTTTTGTCACATTGTTCAATAACCTAGAAAAAAAAACAAAGTTTGGAATATCTTTTTAAAGAACAGCACAACCAAAGACTTTTGAATGGAATTTTGTGAGATATTTGGCTGCTAATTAAATCTACATTAATTTAACTATAATTATATAGAGAAATTTATGTACTAAAAGAATATAAAAGAAGTAAAATAAATGGAAATAGAATTTGTCCAGTGAAAATTAATGTTGATAAAGCAGAAGCCCACCATTTATGTGATAAAAGTTGTCAATTTTCGTAATACAGGATGGTCTCACTCATAGCAGGAGCATAAGGGACCAGGGGGAAAAATAATAATGAACAACTATATACTAGAGACATTTTACGGGGGTGGCACAAAATGATGTAAAAAAAACTATTATATTAAAAAACATATTCTATTTGAAAAAAAAGTTGGATCCATGCAAAAGAACAAAGAATGGAATCAGGGAAACACAATATACATGTTATCCATAAGTGAGAATTAATGTAAAAAATCGAAATATTTATGGCTGCAGAGAATATGACTATGACATCTGCTCAACCTTGATGAAGCAGTGTGATGCAGGCAGACATTATAAAGTGAGTGAATGTGGATGTGCTTCATCAGAATCTCACTTAACAAGATCAAGGAAAACATTATGTCTTTTAACCTTCTACCCAGTGTAAGTGACAAAATAAACCTCAAAAATTGCTACATTAAAAAAGTTATCAATTTTTGTAGTTGTTAACATTTGTATGAAAGAAAAAAGAGAAAAACAATTGCTATTGGTGTCAGGTCCTAAAATAAGAACTTTACACACATTGTCATGTTTATGTGTTTAAATAAGTTTACTTTTTTTTTTTTGCATGCCCTAATGCTGACTAACATGCACTGTGTATGACATAAATCTTCCATCTATTTTAAATTAATATTATGTATTTTATACTTACTGATTTATATTTATTTTAGGAGCAATGAATTTGACAGTATTCATATCCTTTTACATTTTGTTAGTAGCGGTAAACATGGCGAGCCTGGCAGAGAAGAAGGTGAGGTCGGCCCAGGAGGAAAAGTTGTTCACAGCCTTGTCATCCAGCTCCCACCCTCCTCAGCCAGGCTTCTCTGTGCTTGCTGCCTCCCTCTCCTCCCCTCTCAGTTCCTTTAGTACCTCTGCAGGGTCCCAGCTGGTCAGATGTTATGAGTCACTTGACCCCCCCATCCTCAGAGGGGTCACTGCTGGCCAGAGCAGATCTTCCTCTGGCACCTGGGAGCTGACTCCTGACTCCCCCTCACCCTGGCCCTTCCTCTCTGGTCTTGGTCCCTCCCGCTGCAGTTGCCTCTTCCCAGTCCTGTAGCCTCTGAGACAGGGCCAGTTATCTTACTTCTCTGCTCCGGGGCCCTCCTCACAACTTTGCCTACCCATGTTATCTGTTATCTGCCGATGGGACCCGAGTTTAGTTCTTGAGTCCATATCACTACTTCTATGGAAACTGTTCATGTCTTATATGGAGGCATAAATATTTGCTATGGCTACATATGCATAGAGAAAGACATACCTAATACCTTCGCTGAATTTCTTTTTTTTTTTTTTTTGCTATTTTACTATGCATCAAGATATAAAAAATGTGTGCCAAAATGGCTACTTTTCAAAGAAAATATGTACAGATATTGAGAAATTTACATAATCTATCATTCTCTTATGGCTCCTTTGATTGACATCATGCTTAAAAAGGTTTAGATAGATTAAATATGTATCAAACATATTAGCAAGGTGAGACTCCTCATTTCCTAGAGAACGCATCTTCACTCCTCATTGAATGCTCTCTGCTAATTCTGGGAGGATCAAGCATGGTGTCTGTGAATGGGCTTGGGAAAGTGACTAGAGCTACCTTTTTTTTTTTTTTTAAAGATTTTATTTATGCACACAGAAATAAGGAACAGGCTATAGGTGTAGGGGTGGTGAGAGGAGTCACCAGAGACAGAGTGGGGAGCAGAACATGCAGACTGATGAAGTACACTGCTGAGGGGAGCAGTGGGTGGGTCAGGAGAGGTCTGCGGGCCATGTGGGTCACCTCAGAGACAGAGTGGGGAGCAGAACATGCAGACTGATGAAGTACACTGCTGAGGGGAGCAGTGGGTGGGTCAGGAGAGGTCTGCGCGCCCTGTAGGTTACCTCAGGGGCAGAGGATCAAACTAGCACTGAAGCGGCCCTGGCTTGGCTTAGCTTGGCAGTGCCATGCTCCAACTTGTTGTGCCACCAGGGAGGGCCCCTGAAAGCTAAGCTTTTGACCCTTAAATATATGTTTCTGTAGGTAGACCTCATGAACTCTTTAATTTATAGAAAAATCTCTATATCTCCTTTCTGTCTCATGTAGTAAGTAGTTTAGCTTATGTAATATTTATATGATTTACTGAGGGGGTTAAATAATCACAAGAGAAGTATAGTCAGCATTTACCATGGACTTGTTAGCTTGTGGTTCTCTTGTGTTGTGATCCACTCAATTTTCTGGATATTTAAAGGGACAGCTCTTTGTAAGGGGATTGGAGATGTCTTTAAGCTGCCAACAGCCTTCCTGTGGGAGGCTTTGTTTGGAGTTCAGAAATGATATCAGGGAATGGAGGGCCAGTGGCATGAACGGGTTGGTGGTGTTGCCAGGGAAATTGTCGGATGCTGTTTTATTGAATTTTATCTTTTTGACAAATTATGCTTCACAGGTAAATTACCGGTAGGATGGCAAACAATCATTTGAAAAAATGAAACACTTATGTGAATGTTGATTAAAGTCTGAGTGTCTGTTGATAGAAATTCTGGAAGCAAGTAGCAGAAGAAACAGCAGCAACATTGCTTGAAGTCAAACTTGTTTCATGGGTGGCATTTTTAGTAAGAGGCCAACCACTGTGTGCACAGCTGGGCGTGTCGGAACTTTAGTGCCCCCCGCAACCTAAATCAGAAGTTGGACCAAATGGAGATGGCCAGTGGTGTGTGTGTGTGTGTGTGTGTTGAGGGGTGGGTAGCGGTGGGGTTTCTAGGAGCTCTGGCCTGGAAGTGCCTGTCCAGGCGGTCAAGGTCAAGCACTAAGGTTTGCACTGTATTATTTATCCCAGCTGGTGACTCATCAGCATATTCATTTTTAAAGAGTTTGCTAACCAGTTGATCACTCTGGGGTATTTTATGCTACAACCCTGAGAACAGTGTAATGTTTACCTGGATAGTCCCAGGACCCTGTCACATCTACGATTCCTGCCAAGTACAGCTTCATAACTTTACCTTCTCTGCTTAGTGGCAGGACATTCTAAGGCTGCATGTGGAGACTTAATAATGTCATTCAAGAGCGCAAGAAAGCGTAAGCTAAGAATTATGCTGAGCACAGAGAGGAGGTTGTGTGAAGGCAGCTCTCAGCATGGAGGTGATTGTCAACGAGTCTAACCCACAGAAGGCACTTCACACATACTAGCTGAGTGTCAGTGAAGGAGTTAACTGTACTTGCATTATTCTTTGTTGTTGTTGTTCAATCAAATATGATTTATTCAGTTACACTTCCCACCTTTAACCCATTTCACCCTCTGCTCTCTCTTAACCTCAGAAACCTGTGTCCACTAGTTTATTATTTTGATTTGTCCATTCATCTGCTATGATTCCTTTTTTTACTCATGTATATGAAAATGTCTAGTATTTGTTTTTACTACAAATGTCTGACTTGCTTTACTACATTTATTTTCTTGGGCTTCTTCTATTTTGCTGTAAAAAGAAATACACTGCTGAGGAGAGCAGCGAGCAAGACAGTAGTGATCTGCTGTGCCGTGTGGGTCACCTCCCTGGCTGGGGGATCGAACTCTTGCTGACGCGGCTGTGTCTAGCTTGGTAGTGCTGCACTTTAACTACTTGTACCACCAGGGAGGGCCCCATGCTGCTTACTTTTATGCTTTGGCAATACCAAACCGAATTAAAGATTTTTTTAGATTCCATTTGTCCTTAGAGGCTAAGGAGTGAGAGAAACCAGAGACTGGCTGGGCAGTCCCTCCTGCTCCTGCATGTCGAGGGGAACTCGGGCAGTAGAAGACCCAGCCTGGCCTTATGCTGAGCCCTTCCTGAGGTTGCTTTTCTAAACTCAAGCAAAAACGGATGAGGCAGAAAACCCCGGTGAACCACTCCTTAGCACTGACCCAGCCTGTGAGATCTGCTCTGCCATGAACCTATTAAGTGCCTTGTTCCCATTAGTGGATTGTTTTAAAGCATTTCCCCCAGGAGATGAATTTGATTCTTTATTTCTCCAGGTTTCTTTGGCCTTCTGTTACTTTAACTGCAGGCTTATATTTTCTGAAGTATGTCTGCAGTGAAGCCAGGCAGAGCACATTAACAGACCTAGCATGCCACGGCTAAGTAATCCAGTAAAAGTATTCTTGTTGTGCCGTGCATGCATTCATAGGACCATTTTAGTTATTGCTGTAATTAGTTCTGATTCAAGTATTCCACAGAGAATGAGGTTTCTAGATTGAAAGTGGTCAGATGCAGTGGGGATGTAGATGCAGATGGCAGACAGAGCCTGAAGGAGAGATGAGGGATGTTTCTATATGCCTCAATTTGTGGCATTTCTGATTTTTATGGACATTAAACTTGGTCAAGCTGAAGGGCTATTTGCTCTAAGAGAGGGTAATGTACACTTATCCCTATGAATTTTAAAAAATAGACTGAAAGCTGCAAGTGGCAGCCTCTGGGGGAGCTTATAGTGACATTTATATTACAGCATCCTGTGATAGAGGGCTTCCAAATAGGAAAAGAACAAGCATATTTTTCTTGTGTAGTTCTAGATAAAATTAATTTGCCCCTTGGCTGATGATATAAGACCATAGATCTTAGATCTGGAAGAGACCAGGCAGATCATGTAATCGTTCTCAGATTGCAAGTTATGAGAGTTTTTATTGATGAGTCAGCAGAATATTTACACTGTGCCTGGCACTATGCGAGGCGTCAAAAGTGGTAAGATAAATAAGACACAGTAGCCCCCTTTCAAGGAATTCGCAGTCTAATGGTGGATACAGCAAAATAATTCGTTTCTCTAAAAACTATGATAAAGGGCATTTGGCATCTTGCAGCGTAGCTGCATCAGGGTTCTGGAAGCCGAGAGAAGGTGCCAGAGAGGAAATGCCTCTGAACTTTAAAGGATGCCAGGAAATTTCTAGGTCAAGAGGTGCTGGGTGGTGTTTGAGGTGGATGGAATCCTGCGTGCAAAGCTTTGGTGGCATCCAGGAACGCTGCATTTAGCTAAATCCGAAGTTCAATAAGGTGAGAACGTCTGAGGAAGCTAATGGGACCAGAGAATGGGAGAAGCTGGGACATACATGTACGACATGATGTGACATTGAATTAAGTTACATAAGCACCACAGTACTCCAGACACAGAAATTGACATCTCCTTAAAAAGTTCATAGGATTCCAAAGAGGGGATCATTAAGGGGAGAAAAAGAGGCACTGCACATAAAAAAGCAGACTTATACTACTAAAAACTTAAAATAATGAAATAACCTGGTAGAAACCATTAAGAGGAATTTCTAAAATGGCTCAATTCATAAATTAAAAAATACAAAAAAGGAGTAAGACACTTTGATAAAAGATCAGATGGACTGGAAAAAGTGAGCTCATTTCTAGGAATGAAAGATGTAGTCAGGGGTATAGAAAACTCAGTATGATTTAAATGATGAATTTGCCACAGCTGAAGGGCAAATTAGTGAGCTGGAAAAGCTTTTGAGAAAACAATACAGAAAAGATTTAGAGAAATCATATGTATTATATATAATGTCTAAAATGTAACTATATAAAATAGATACATGTATCATAATATTGTATAATGAATGTTAGATAACAATTAATAAACAACTAGATAATATTCATTATACAATAAATATATGCAATTAGATACATGTATCATAGTATTGTATAATGAATGTTAGATAACAATTAACAAACAACTAGATAATATTCATTATACAATAAATATATGCAATTATAATAAATGTAATTATCAGATGTACTGTATATTATACAGGCATATACCATACATGAATATAGTATATATAATCTCTAAACTATGTAGAGAAAGTACATGTAGCTTATATATAAATACGTGTGTAATGTATGTGCATAGATACAACAGTAACTCATGTGGAAAATAAGAAAATTTGGTCAGTACTAAAATTCCAGACAAAGACAACTGGTAAAATAGAAGGAATATCAAATTTAAGGTCCTTATAATGCTCTGATTGATTATTTTGATTGTTTTTTAAAGTAAACATAAATGTTAAACAGTAGCATAAATATTAAAAAGTAAATGTGACCCTATTTCTGCTTGTGGTAAAACAGCCATGCTTTTTAATTTTATGCTGACGTAACATTTGTTTACAACCCTGTATGTGATTTAGCGGTGCGGGATCACCCCCTTCCGTTGTATGTTCTCAAGTCATGCCTACCACCAAGATACCCATAGTCCTTCACCTCATTCCATGTGACCCCTCCCCATTTCTTCCCCTTTCTCCCCCTCCTGTAGCCTCAATTCTGTAGTCAGATTTCTGGGGTTAATTATTTGTTTGGTTTATGTAAGCCATTGTTTTCTTCGTCTGTATCCCACATATGAGTAACACCATGCAGTATTTGTCCGTCTCCTGAATTATTTTTCTTGTGTCTCAAAAAAGTCCAGAGTTTATCCTTTTTAAATAGCTGAGTAGTATTCCGTTGTGCACATATCTTCTTCATCTACTCAGTTGTACAGAAGCTACCTTTGGGCACTTCCATTGTTTCCATAGCTTGATGGTTTAGTGTTGAAATGAATGCATCCGCCCCTACGAATTAGAGTTTCTGCATTCTTTGCTCCAGCAGTGTATGAGGGTTCCTTTTACTCTACATCCTCACCAACACTTGTTATTTCTGGGCTTTTTGACATGGGCTGTTCTCACAATTGTGAGTGGTATCTCATTGGGGTTTGATTTGTATTTCCCTGATAATAAGTTATTTGCTGGCCACCTGTGTGTTCTCTTTGGTGAACTATCTACTTCTGTCCATTTTTTATTTGAATTATTTTTTAATTTTTTAGATATATGAGTTCTTTGGAGATCAGCCTCTTGCTGGGTGAATGGTGTGCAAATATTTTCTCCCGTTCAGTAGGGTGTCTTTTTAATCTAGTGACAATTTCTTTCACTGTAACAGATGTGGTCCCAATTGTTTATATTTCCTTTTATTTCTCTTGCTGAGGTGAGTCCACAAAATCATTATTCATACCACGACATGGAGTGTTTTGCCTATATTTTCTTCTATTTTTATGGCTTACGTCTTACAGCCAAGTCTTTTGTCTACTTTGAGTTAATTTTTGTTTATATTGTAAGATAGTGGCCTGGTTTCATTAGTTTGTGTTACAGAAGTCATGTGGAAGAAAAAAATCTGTGAGCACATAAGAAAAAGACTTAAATATTTAAAAAAAAATCTATTTGAAAGACGTTAGGATATGTAAGAAAGTAAGGTCATGCACACACACACACATACTGTACACACATACAGCCTTAAAAATCAGAGAAATGCAAGTTATAATAAGCGTTATTCAGTCTCATTGGCAAGACAAAAAGAAAGAATGGAATTGCCAGATGCTGGGAGTGTGCTCAAAGCAATCACTTTGGAGGACAACTGGCAGTATCATGTCAACCTTTTATATACCCCTAGAGCAGTGCTCTCAAAATGTGGTCTGGGGCCCTTGTTAGTCCCTGAGACCTCTTAAAGAATCTGTTAAAGTCAAAGCTTCTCAGAACAATACTACGCAGTTACTTTTTTTTTTTTTAATGCTCCTTCCCTGACAAGGACAGCAGAATTTTCCAGATTCTGCAGGATGTATTGTGACATCTCACACCTGCATGGATGGCTCTTTCTGAAGGCTAACAAATAGGTTGTGTGCTTCTGAGATCTTTTGTTGCAAAACTTTGTTTCAGTTTCTAACATGATAAATATTATGGATAAAATTCACATGAACAAAAGTTCTTCTGGGTCCTCAGTAAGACTTAAGAGTTGAAAGGTGTCCCTTTTATAAACACTTTGAAATCCTGGAGGAATTCCCTTGTGCACAAAAAGAAAGCTATATGAACTGCAGAGTCATTTGTAGTAATAAAAAGCTGGGAACAGCCTAAGTGTTCACTCACTGGAACAACAACCTTTTAGATTTGTAAAAAGTGTTGAAAACAGGAATGTCAATAACAACTGGTGGACATTTATGTACAGTTTATTTATTTTTAAAGATTTATTTATGCATACAGAACTGGGATACAGGCCAGAGGTGCAGGGGGTGCTGAGAGTACTCACCTTAGTCACAGTGGGGAGCAGAACAGTCAGATTGATTGATGAAGTGCACTGCTGAGGGGAGCAGCAGGCAAGACAGGAGAGGTCTGCTGTGCCATGTGGGTCTCCTCCTGGGTGGGGAGGAGTCCCAGTGGAACTGCGGCTGGCTTGCATTGCTGCCCTCTAATCCACTGCGTCAGCAGGGAGGGCCCGTATGTAGTTGATACCATCAGATGTTTTTGAAAAAGATTAACATTTTCTAGGACAGTTTTAAGTTTACAGCAAAATTGAACCAAAGGTAAATATTCCCCAAACAGCCCCTGCTCAGACACATGCAGAGCCTCACTCACCAGAGTAGGGTACCTTCTTTTGTTGGGTTAAGGTATATTTTATTTATTTATATATACAAGAACTGGGGCACCGGCCATACGTGTGGTGGAGCAGTGAGAGGATTCACCAGAGACAGTGGGGAACAGAACAGGCAGATGTACCGAAACACACTGCTGAGGGGAGCAGTGGTCAAGACAGGAGAAGTCTGCTGTGCCATGTGGGTCAGATCCCTGGCTGGGGATTGAACTTGTGCTTCAGTGGTTGGTGATAGCTTGATAGTGCTGAGACTTAACCCCTTGGGCCACCAGGGAGGCCCTGGTATCTTCCTTTTAATGATGAGCTTGTACGGATACATCATAATCACCCATAGTTGACATTTGGACTCTTGGTATCATACAGTTTATGAATTTGGACAAATGTATAATGACATGTATCAATTATGACAGTATCATACAGAATATTTTCACTTTTCTAAAACTCTTGTGTGCTCTACCTACTCATCAGCCCTATTCACAACTCCTCAGATTGGCAAACCCTGGTCCACTTACTGTCTTTATTGTTTTGCCTTTTACAGAACATCATATGACTGGAATCATACAGCAGGCTTTTCAGATAATCTTTTTTCATTTAGTAATTTGCATTTGTTTCCTTCATGTCTCTTTAGGGCTTGATGGCTTGTTTCTTTTTAGCATTGACACCATAAAATTTAAAAACCTTCAAATGATTACTTATGTATATAAATTGTAAAAATATTGGCATGTGTTATATACATAAGCATGAAAATGATGAATGGAAATCAAGATAATTTCACCAAATCAATTATTTTGTGAGGTATACCCAGGGGAAGTCTGTTGTAATTTTTATTTCTTCAAAACACCAGGTCATACTCTTCTGTGCTCTTAAAATAGATGATAGTAGGGCCCTACCTGGCGGCTCAGTGGATTAAAGCGTAGCACTGCAGGCTAGCCACAGCCACTTCAGTGTGAGTTCAATCCCCAGCACCAGAAATGACCCACATGATGCAGCAGACCTCTCCTGTCTCGCCTGCTGCTCCCCTCAGCAGTGTACTTCATCATTCTGCATGTTTGGCTCACTATTTTGTCTCTGGTGAATCCTCTCACCCCCAGAATCTCTGGCCTGCACCTCAGTTTTGTATGCATGAATAAATAAATCTTTAAAAAAATAGATGATAGTAAACATTCATTTAAATTTATAAAAGAGCCAGTGAGGAAAACGTGGGAAACCAATTTCAAAGGATTGGGCAAAGAATCAAGTAGGTATTCTTAGATAATTCAGGAATAGTGGAAAAACAACTGGCTGGAGAGCCGAAACCCAAGACCTAGAATGTGATGGGATAGTGGTCCTGTGAGATGCAGCTAAGAGGTGAGGTCATATGAGGAGTGGGTATGGGAAGTGAAAGGCAAATGATTGAAGTGACTTCTGTTTAGTAGTTTGAGGAGCAGTTAAGGCTGGAGGATAGGAATTAATAGGAATTAATTTGCTGGAGATTGATGATTATTAATGATCTAGAAAGGATCTGAAAGGTAGGGACTGAATAGCAGGACTGGAGACCCCCACAGAGGAACAGGTGAAAGGGGGAAGAAAACACTAAGGTGGGATGGAAGGATTTGGAAGATTAAAATTTCATCTGTGGGGCAGTTCTACAAGGTCCTAGGATTGACAGTGGGTACTTACTACAGAGGCCACTGTATCTGGGAGTTGGGGAGCTATGGGGTTGGGCTGTTCTGTTAATTTAGAGACATTGTAAGCTGGGGCTTAAAGAGCAGCGCCCTGATCAGGCCTGCTGAGTTGGTTCTGCTCCCATGTCTGCTACTGATGAGCTGTGTGATCCTGGCCAAGAGTCAGTAAGGTCCGAAGCCTCTATTTTCTCAACTGTAAACTGAAGTTAACAGAAGAAGCACATGCCTCATGAGACTGGTGGACAGATTAAACAAGACCCAATATGGCAGCACTTGGATGGTACTTGGCACATAGAAGGTGCTCAAATATATTAGTGAGTGCTTTTGTTATTTTTAAATCCTTCTATGTTGATGTTCCCTCTAATAATGTAAGAAATGAGAGAGAAAATGAGAACTAGATGCTAAAGTTTTCAATAACTTTTGTTTCGTATTCATGGAATGAGCCCTTGAGTTTGACAAGGAGGATGTGCTGGTGTGAGTAGAGGCCTGAACTTCAGGGAAGAGATTTATGGGTATACATACAGGAAACATCTGAAAGCAGCAGTAAACAGAGAATACAGACTTTCCCCCTCCTGCTTTCAACCTTATAATTATGGAGAGAGAGAGCATGTGGGTGGGAAGGAGACTGGAGCATGGGTGTGAATATCTGTGCACAAGATGGGAAACATGGGCACGGTTGAGGGTGAATCCCAAACGGGATGGGTGAGTGGAAGGCCTTGCGTTTTGGGTGTTGTCTGAGGAGAATGTGGTGGGTGGTGTGACTGGAAGGATAGCATCAAGGAACTGCTTGGGATATCATGTTAGTCATGCAGAGCTGGGCTGTATTCTAGTGACTTGTAAAATCCTCTGTTTACCGAGGTAACATTTTAGGAACTGTGCTCATTGCTAGGGTTACATAAAATTCCATGGGAGAGGTAGGTAAATAGCCTACTGTGTGTGAGGATGAGCATGGGGTTAATTTACTAACTGGAGCTAGAAAAGACTCATCGGAGGAGGTCACATTTTAAAGGAGTTTTTTTTTTTTTTTT
>NW_004567119.1:35028912-35044923 GCF_000260355.1 Condylura cristata
GGGCGGGTCAGGAGAGGTCTGGCTCGCCATGTGGTCTCCTCCGGGGCAGGCGGCAGGTGGGAATCGAACTCATACGGAAGTGGCTTCAGATTCTCAGTGCTGTGCTTTAACCCGCTGCGCCACCAGGGAGGGCCTTAAAGGAGTTTTTTTTAAAGATTTATTAATGCATACAAGAACTGGGGTACAGGCCAGAGGTGTGAGGGGTGAGAGGATTCACCAGACAGAGTAGGGAGCAGAATAGGTGGATCTATTGAAACCCCTTGTTGAGGGCAGCAAGGGGTGAAGCAGGAAAGATCTGCCTCTCCATGTGGATCAGGGAACCCCCCCCTCCCCCCCCGTGGGTAGGGAACCCCTGCTGTAGTGGCCTCAGACTGCTCCATAGTGCTGTGCCTTAACTGGGTGTGCCACCAAGGAGGGCCCTTAAAGCTGATTTTGACAAATGACGATTGTCGGAAAAGACGTCCCAAGAGAAGGTCCTGTGAATGAGGGAATGGACTCACGAATCTCAGCAAAGGTATCATCAAAGTCAGAACATTAAAAATTATACATCATCATGACAGATTTTTAAAAAATGGTAAAATGATTGATTTGGTGAAAAATTGATAGGCAGCAAGACAAATTTTAATGAGGAAGTCCCCATGGACATTTTTTTTTTTTTGGCTAACCTTTACTGAATGTCAATTTAACAAAGTGGTCTTTAAAATTGTATACCAGAACTTCCTTCTGGAGAGTAATGCAGGCATGTTGCTCAGTTACTTTGGCTATTTTGATTTTGCTCCTTAACAATTACTTTATTCTAGACCATGAATATGTTGAAGATGAGTAATTAAAAATTCGAAACCATTAATGCAGTAGCCATAAAGCACTTTCTACCCCCTACCTGCTTTCAGTGTCCAACCTGGATTGGCACTTGGGGTAAGCAGATCATCAATCACAGCCAGGTAGTAGACATCAGTGATATGGCTCTGCAAGGTATAAGCTCTGATTTATGCCAGTGGAGTTTTGTTTATGATCCCTTTAAAATATTTGTCATGGAATAAGGCTTTTATCACCAAGCAGCAAAGACAAAGCCATTAATTAATTAATTTAAACACTCCATTTATCCATATACTGATTAAATTTGGATGTTTGGTGTGGTTGTCAGTTGCTATGGCTGATATAGTTTATAAAAATCCACACTCTGAACCTGATGAGAATATTAACCAAACGGCAACACAGACTTTTGTTGGTTTCAAAACTCATTTTCAGTTTTAAAATTCACTCCTAATTTTGTTATTAAGAAATGCCTTGGGGACCTGCCTGGTGGCACACTGTGGAGCTGTTGCTAATACAGGGAGTTCCGTCCCTGGCTAGGGAGCCGAACAACATGGGGCAGCAGACCTCTCCTGACCTGCCTGCTGCTCCCCTCAGCAGAGCACTTCAGTGGATCTGCCTGCTCTGTTCCCCACTCTGTCTCTGGAGGATCCTCTCACTCCCCACTCCTCTGGCCTGTACCCAGTTTTTGTATGCATAAACAAAAAGAAATCTTTAAAAAAAATTAAAGATGCCTTTCCCCCAACCCTTGACTATTGTCTAAAGCTGGAGTATTCATTGTATTATCTTATTTGTAACACCCTATTTTCAAGAAGAGAGTCACTTTTTTTAGGTGACTTCGAATGTATTTCTTCCATTGTAACTAATGTGGTGGGTATGTAAGTCTACGTGCACATAAATACTTGAATTTTATTTTCATTTTTAAGATTTATTTTATTCATGTAATAGTTTATTTTTATATCATTTTGTGCCTTTTACCATCTCAGTTGTAGAATTTAATTTTTATTTTTAATTTGCATATTTTAGTTGAAGTAACAGTAACATTGCATTATCATATTAAGTTTCAGGTGTGCATTTTTGAAAATCACTCTGCATTTATATCATGTTGACTTCAATTTCTTTTTCACATAGTATTTATTTTATTGTGGTAATATTTCTTTACAACTCTGTGATTTAGGAGAATAGTTCACACCTCTTTAGATGTACGTTACCATATCTACTGCCAAAACAGCACAGTCCCCCACCAGAGTCCAGTGGGCTCTCTCCTTTATATGTTCACCTCACACCCGTTATAGTAGCCTCAGTTATGGTTTAGTTTTGTTTGTGTCTTTGTTTTGTTTCTCTGTGTTCTACCTACCTGTGCCTGAAGTCATCTGGTATTTGTCTTTCTCCTTGTGACATTTCACTGAGCATAACCCCCTGCAGCATCATCCTTGTCACCAATGGGAGGATTTCACTCATGCACGCACGCACGCACACACACACACACACACACAGATGTATGTATTGTATAGCTGAGTAGGATTCTGTTGTTTCTATAGACTACATCATTTAATCAGCTGCTCTGTTGGTGGGCACTTTGTTTCCACAACTCGGCTGGTGTAAATGGTGCTGCAGTGAACATAAGGGTGCATATGTTCCTTTAAGTTAGTGACATTAGTGTTTTTGCACACTGTGGAGAAATACCAAAGAATGGAATTTCTGGGTCAGGTAGTAGATTCATTTTTCAATGTTGTGAGGAATCTCTGTGTTGTTTTTCCATAGGGGTCCGACTCATCTACATTCCCCCAACAAAGTGTTTATTTCCACATCCTCCCCAGCACTTGTTATTTCTACCTTTTTGATGTAGGCTATTCTGATGGGTGTGGGGTAGGGATACATATGTTTAAAATATTAGCTAAAAATACCTATGTTAAGAAATCTTGTAGGGCCCTCCTTGGTGGTGCAGTGGGTTAAAGCACAGCACTATAAAACCATCGCAGTCCACTGCATCCCAAGTTCAATCCCCAGGCAGGGAGGTGACCCACGTGGCATGGCAGACCTCTCCTGACTGGCCCACTGCTCCCCTCAGCAGTGTACTTCATTGATCTGTCTGTTCTGCTCCCCACTCTGTCTCTGGTGAATCCTCTCACCGCCTCTGCACCTCTGGCCCATACCCCAGTTCTGTATGCATTAATAAATAATAAATATTAAAAAAAAAAAAAGAAAAAAAATCACATGCTGTTGCCAGAATAGGAAAGTGGGTAATGGGAACATATACTTGGGGGGGGGGGAATAACAAAACAAAAACAAATTCAAAGTCTCTCTCAATAGGTAATCTGTCATTTGCTTACAGTTGACCCTCAGACTTATCCTTCATGCCCTTTACTGTGAGCCAAAGTACCTTTGCAGGTATTTGCCAGATGAAACCCTATCACTTCCTAAGACTCAAAAGTTTTTACTCTGGAAAATATAGATTAAACTTTCCCTTCTGTTTATGCACATACACTTGACTTCTGACTTTCACTCATGTTATTTCTGCTTTGCCGTCCCTCTCCCTGTGAGAGTGGCAGGTTTAGGCTCTGCTGGCAGGGGCGAGGACTCAATCTCATTAACCTTCCATCCTCCTGAAGCTGATGGTGGCTGGGTTCTGGTGAGGGCCTCGGTACTATCCTGTTGGTTAGATAATCCTTGCCTCCCGCTAGTGAGTCAGAGACAGGCCATAGAGAGGCAATGAAGGAAGGAGAAGATGTAAATTTTACTTTCTAAAATAAACTTATTTTTACATTTAATTGTTCAACTAGCTAAGTTCATCATAAATTGCCTGAGTCTAGATTCCTGAGAGCTACTCTTATGTAACAAGAGTTGCATATTGTTTCATGGAGAAGATGTCATGATCCTAAATATTGTGAGGATTTCCCTGGTCTGGTTTTATCTCCAATAAATGACCTGCCCTCTGGCTGTTAGTCAGTCATGATCCTCATGTCCTAAACAGATCGAAACAATTATGGAAACAACCTCTCCAAACAACCTCGTTCTAGGAAAATGAAATCGCCACAGTGATAATTTGGAAAGAATACTGATGGCCTTCAGCTTCAAAACAATATAGTTGCAGCCTCTTGCATGTCATATTTATGAGAACACTTGTTCTGTAAGCCACGGGGGTCGGGGGGGGTGACCCATGTTTACATGCTAGAAGCAGCTGTGCCTCCCCAAGGATGGGCAAGGAGCACATCACCACTCCTATCTTTTCCTCAACACTGTGCAGGGCTGAGGTGAATGTGACCTCAGATTTTCCTTCTACAAGTTAGTTCTGCTTATAGAATTCTAGGATAATAATTTCAGCCTGAACTTTTAATCTGAATGTAAGACCCTGACTGTGTGTTTGAAATTGGGCTTCACTCAGCATTAGGTCACAGGAAAGCTGTTTTGTGACAATAGCAATGGGGAAGTAATTGATGGAGAGAGATGTCAGAGATAGTGTGAAAGGTGAGCAAAGTGGCTTCTGCCCACGGCCCCTCATGGTTTGTGTTGGGTATTTTGATCTCCATAAAGCTCTGGGTTTCTTTTTAAGACAGGTCATCTGTCTTGATATACAGCGTTATAATTTCCAAATCCTCTATCTTCTATAATCTTATCTTACGTGACGATTCTATTTTCTGCCAAGAACAGATAAGACATTAATATATCATTTTTATTTAAAGAACAGAGTACATAGAGTCAGTCATCTTCTGGTTGATTAAAATGATATGTGGAAAAGACAGTTTTTCTTCCTCATTTGTTTTAATGTCTTTGTCTTTATGATAACTGAAGTTCATCACTTTCTTTGCTGTGTAAATCCTTTTATGAGTGTGTGTTTCCAAGTGGCTTGAGTCTGAAGCAGACTTAAACCAGAATGATTCTTGCAAATTGAAAATTATCCTTTTAGAAATGTAGAATACTGTGACAAACACATAGAAATATAAATGTGCAAAAATGACACTTTAGATCTCAGTTGTTTTACAGAAGAAATTTTTGCCTCATTTACTTAGTGACCCAGATGTCTTAAAAATTTTTTTGTAATTCTTTTTTTATACTCAAATAATTGCTAGAAAGCCTGGCTACAAGAGAATATTTAGGTTATTTTTATTAGTAGGTTTGCCAGGTAAAATACCAACAGCCCAGTTAAATTTGAATTTCATATAAAACAACAATTTTTTTTTTTTATTATACTATGTCCCAAACGTTGCTTGGGGCAGTTCTACTAAATAAAATGTCCATGACAAGTGTAGAATTCAAATTGAAGTGGGTCCCTTGTATTTTTATTTGCTAAATCCGGCAACCTCTACACAATAGAAGACAATCTTAAACATTAAACCTTTTCTTTGGAAAATTTAGTTCATAAAAAAATCTTTTCTTTGGATCACATTCCCTCCCGACCCCCAAAGCTGACTTATGCAAAAGTTCTTTGTGAAACAGAAGTCTGGCTACACGAATTTTGTTTCTATTCACTAAGAATACAGCATTGAAGGATGCACCACTTAGGAGTCTCAGGGCAGGACAGCTCCCCTGTGCAGAGGAGGTGAGGGCTGCTTCTCTTTTCTTCAGCCTCCAAGGATCCTTAGGCAGATTTTCAAAGGGACATGTATGTGAAATGAGTTGTATCTGACCGACTTGAGAGCAAAATAATAAAAAAGAGGAGAAGCAGAGCCCTGCACTGAAGATAATCAAGGTTCAGGTCTTGTGCTGGCAGCTGAGAAGCTAACAGCACTGATCTTTTGTTTCCAGTATTAGTAAAAAGAGATGAATTGTGGTGCCTTAGCTGCACGTATCTTAATAGGACCTTATAAATTGTTTGGGATACAGTTGTGATTAAACAGTATTTCACCCAAATAAATGTCATGAATGTCTGGCAACATATAGATTAAACGCTGGCACATAAAAAGTTCTTGAATGTTACAGATGTGAGGTCCAGCTGAGCTTGCCAGACAGGAATTTGCTCTAAGTTATGAATATGCCCTCATTTTCTAATATGCTTTAGGACTTGTGAAATCCCTGCACACAGGTGGAACAAACCCTTCCACAGCCCCTCAGGTCATCGGCTTATAGCCTGAGGCGTGTGTTTCATTATAGTGTTTCATTATCATAACTTGCATAGCTATAGATGCAAATGACAGCAATTAATCCATCCTAGTTTTCAAAGAAATGGTTTAGGAGGGGCCTTTGGCCTTTCACAGAGGCTCAGGACAAAGTGACCACATTGCTATTGATTATGACCTCTGACAGACTTAACATCCCAGGCCTTGTTCAAATGCACATCTGAAACCGAAATGGATCAAGCACACAGCTAATGAATTTAACAGCCTCATTAGGTAACTCTGCTGCCCCTTAATAGTTCACAGAAATGCTCTCGGCATTTTAAAACAGGCATTAATGGAGGAAGCTTTGGGGATTTCAGGCAACTGCCGTTCTCTTCCTCTCCCCCCCCCCCCACTCCTCCTACCCAGGCTTGCCTCCTGCCCTCTCATCGCTGCCTGCCTGTCAGGCCCTGTCTGTGTTTTGCACGTTGTAGATCACTGTTGAAGGCGGCAGTCATTTAAGTGGCTCCAAACGAAGTCAGTTATTGCCTATTATTTATTTACTTGATCTTGGAGTCACAAAAAATTATATAAGCCAAGATCTGAGGCTTCTCTGCCCTCTCCGGCCCTATCTTCCATCCTTTGAGTTTCGATGGAGATGTTTCACTCACTGTGAGCTGCATTTGAAGTTGCTCTGTCGCAGCATTTATTCTGGGCCTGCCTTCCTCCTCCTTCGTAACAACGTCCTTCGTGCAAAACAGAGTCCAGTGTGGCCAACCCCCTTCTTGTGGAACTGCTTCCATTGTGGGGCGTTCTGAACCCCAAGGGGGCAGCCCAACCCTTGTAGTTGGTGGTTGTATATGTGTCGGTGATACAGTTTTTTGTGCATTCTTACCTAGATAAACCTAATACCTAATCAGGTAAGCAGATAGTGTTACAGGGCAGGGAGAGAGGGGCACCCCTGAGCCCCCAAACCTGCCTACTCTAAATAGGTTCTGCCATCCCCTGCATCAAGGCAAGACATAGGAGTTTTAATAGAAAGGAACTTTAATACAATGAGTATACAATACAGAAGACAAAAAATATAACATCTAAATCAAACACCCTAAGTTACCCGTCCCCTGGTGAATAAAAGGCCACCCAAAAGGGATTGGTCCAAAGCAAGGCCTGAAACCCGCCACAAGGCTAAAACATCTCTGGCCGGGACCCATAGAAAAGGGTCAGAAGTGGCCAGACAAGTCTGGGAGGAAAAGAGCAAAATCAAAATCAAGATAAACACTGCCATAGTCAATTCCTCTTCCCCCCACGGGTCTCTCACCCACATCTATTTCAGCCAGTCCAGGACCAAGAAGAAGCAAGTGCAGTTTCTTCACCTGTCTCTGCTCCATGTGCTTCCCTCAGCTCTCCTTCTGGCTCTCCATCCTGCTACCTTCTCCAAATTCCTTCTCTTCTCTGCTCAGTTCCACCATCGTTCTGGGTGGGGCTGGGAACCTGGAACTTCCCCTTTTCCTCGGGACCACCTTGTTAAAATAGTGCATTAACGCAGCCTCCTACAAAACATAAAAAACCAAATAGAATTGGATGACAATGCTTATTTGGGAATTGGGAAGAGGATTTAGAATGGCTTCACTTTCACTTAGAAATTGTTGTGAGAGAAGATCTTTATCTGGTACTGTCTGAAGACAAACATTTTATGAAATGTTCCTCATTTCTGTCATCTCTTCAGATTTTGTGTTCATTTTGTACCAGTCTCACTACCTCTTTCATTAACAGGGCACACACAAAGATAGTGTTTATACCACATACTAGAATGAACTAAAGGGAACTTGAGGTGCTTTTATGGAGTCTGGGGGATATTCATTATTAAACTATATTAACCAGTGATGAGAAGTTACAAAATACTGTGGAAGACAGTAAATACAACACTACCAGATATTTAAAAACATTTTGAACTTGCGTTCATGACTGAAATTTCAGTGGCATCATTGAAGTGTTTATGTGTAATTTGTGATTAAAACTTTTTAGTAATAGTTCTTTCAGTATATTTTTGGTCAATTTTATCAATAGACATTCTTCTCAAATATATGATTTACAAGTTTACAATTGTAAAATCTTTACAATTTTAATGAGATAACACTCGAATTATTTTGAAATAACATTTTTCCTTAATTTCCACTTACAAATACACATGTTGAAATTTCTTGTGCTATCTTTTACCATCTAGCTTTTTCTTTTTGGATATTTCAGCATAATAACAAAGCCACATCTTGCACAATACTTTTGTCTTGTTAGCACGATCATCCGGGCCTTTAGCATACGGACAGACAGGTATTTTGTACACATGATCACAGATGTAAATTGGTCAGTCCACTGTCTGTCGTGCATCCTTCTCCAGCCTCCTGTAGCCAGTGGCTCATGGAGCTGTTGGAGGAATTGGTGTTCTAATTTGCCTTCGAGCAAGGGGCATCCGGGAGCAGGCAGACAGTATCTGTGGGGCTTCCAGCAGGCAGACATTGGGCAGGCAGCAGCCTGAACCATTGTTACCATGTGGATGGGACACACCGGTCTGTTGCTGATGTGTTCTGAAACTGCTCTAGAGAGGCAAACACATTCTGGACAATAGCTTTATTTATTGTTATTTTGAAATAATAGAGAGCTGGCTCCTAAAATCAGTAAAAGACTCAGTGGGTGGTAGAGAACTCAACTCCAGATCACCATCATTTTCTTGTGCCCTGTAGGCACTTATGAGAACTGTCAAATGCAGATCATTCCCCGCCCCCAAGGAGGCTTCCTACGGATGGGGTGATGTTCGTGTTATAAATATAGGTTTTTAAAATTATTTAACTCATGTATGTATGTATGTATGTATATTACATCATTGTTCATTTTTGTACAACATTTGATTTCTCCTCTCGGGTGTAATCCCCATAAAATTCCTCCCACCAACTCCCGTTTGAACCATCACAAGGCTCTTGTGCTCTTGTTCCCTTCCCTGTTCTGATCTTTCTAGCTTCCATTCCCCTGTAAATGTCTCTGATTTATAGTTTGCCTGCTAGTTTTATTTTTTGTTTTTCCTTGATCCCTTTTTGGTTTTTCCTATATTCCTTCTATCACTGAAACCATTCAACATTTTTCTTTTCCTCCTGACTTATTTCACTGAGCATAATCTCTTCCAGCTCCATCATATTGCTGCATATTGCATGAGTTTGTCTTTTCATTGCTGAGTAGTATTGTATTGTGTATATATACCATATCTTTCTTATTCAGCCATCTGTTTTTGGGCATTTAGGTTGTTTCCATATCTTAGCTATTGTAAAATAGTGCTGCAGTAAATATAGGAGTGCAGAAAACCTGACTTAATTCTTGCTCCACAAAAGTGGTGAGATGCCATAAAATAGAGTTTTAAGATGCTGAGTAAATTCCATAGAATAGATAATTAGAAAACCACTTTCATTTTTAGAACACATTCATTGACTTCTGGGATATTCCCACTCTTTCTTACACTTTCCTCTCCCTTCCTCTGAATTGTTCTTGTCATTCATCCCCCCCGCTTTTTTTTTTTTGACAAAATAATGTTTTTTAAAAAAATTAATAAAATTTATTCTTAGCAGTTTAAGATTCACGGCAAAATTGATCAGAAAATACAGATAGTTCCTGTATGTTTTCTGAGTCCAGACCCCTTACCGTTATCACTATGAAATCTGATTTTCCCCTGGATAAAAAAAGTTTTTTTTTTCTCAAAATTCCATTACCCTCTCTCTTTCACTTTGCAGTCTACTTTATTTTTCATGTATCTATCTTTTGTTTTTATTAGACTGCAAATTCCTTTTTTACTTTGTTGAGGCAACATTACTTTACAGCACTGGGCATGATTTAGGGGAATAGGCTTCTTTGTCCTCAGATGTATGTTTCCACACTACCTCAACATTGAAACACCTATAGTCCTTTACCTGAGGCCACATTTTCCCCGCCTCTTCTATGTCTACCCCTCTAGCTATACTGTAGATTCCTTACAGGGTAGGTCCATGTCTAACTGAGCTCTCCGATCTCCAACTACCTGCCATGGGCTACTCATTATTTTGGTAGATACTGGTCTGTACATGTGTCAGATTACACTGTTACCTATTTCAGGCCTGCCTTTCTTCTCAGACTGAGAACTTTTTTTTTTTAAAGATTTATATTTTTATTTATGCATACAGAACTGGAATACAGACCAGAGGTGCAGGGATCGTGAGAGGATTTACCAGAGGCAGAGTGGGGAGCAGAACAGGCAGATGTACTGAAATACACTGCTGAGGGGAGCAGCGGGTGAGATAGGAGAGATCTGCCATGCCATGTGGGTGTGCTTTAACTCATTGTGCCAACCAGGAGGCCCCAGACTGGGAGCTCTTGAGATTGGACATTATTTGGTTTTCAGTTTTCTACCTTTACAAAGTGGAGAACTCTAGGGAAAAATAGGACAGGAAGGAAGGAGACTGGAATTGTAGAGAGGTGTAGCCGGCTTGATGATGATCAGTTCAGGCCAAGCACAAGAGGTGTTTGATAAATGCTTTTTTTTTTTTTTTTAATATGAAAGGCAGTGTGCTTTTCTGTGATAAAATTTCAGTTAAAAAAATAAACCATCTTAAGTAGTAAACAATGAAAGATCAGGGAAGAGTATAGAAAAAATTTTAAGTGACTATATTGTGCCTTCAAAAGAATGCATTTATGTACCCTTAGGTTTCTTTCTGTGTTAGGATTAGATGGCTCTGAAAGATTAAAATAGATTTTTAACTCTTTGGAATTATAACTTCTTATGACGGCAGAAATGTGTCAAGAAGAGTTTGAGTCACAATGCATCTTTAAACTGCTTTTTTTCTCAGAACCTTTGACATTTAAACCTCATTATCTTTTGCCACCTGAGTATCAGTGTTCACCTCATGGATTTGATAGAAAGTGGAGAACTGTAAGGGCAAAAAATGAATGGTAAGGGCAGAAAAGGGCAGAAAGGCAAGGTGACTGAAAATGCAGAGTAGAGCGGTCTAGACCGGCTTGGTGATGTGCAGTTCAGGCCAAGAACAGAGGAGATGGAGCAGGAAGGTGAGGGATGAGTAATGCGCAGAACAGGAATACCAGGACAGCAAAGGCACGAAGTTGAAGAAGCCAAAGGGCAAAACTCAAAGATTTAAAGGTAAAATTTCTGAATTAATGCCAGTGACTTTTTTAAATTGCACAAATAATTTGAAAATAGCATTCAAGAAATGTGAAAGAGTAGAATCTCCAACACCATCTTTGAGCTTTTTAATTTTTAATTTTTGGCCTTTTTTTTTTTCTATCTCATTGGATGGACAACAGTTAGAGATGCAAACCTCCCAAGCTCATCTGTAAGATGATGTAAGAAACTATGCTGTTTGTGCTCATCCTTCTCTATAATGCCTCCTCCTCCTGGGAGATAAGGGGGTGTTGTTAGGATGTCACCTGTGGTCGGCACTATAACTGTGTTTAGATACCTGCCTTCAAGAAGGTGTGAAGTTTAGTTCTTCATGCCACTGTTTCACTAATTTAATAGGTAGACTAGAACAGAAAATTTTATTCTTTCTCATCCCAACATATGTTGATTAGCATTCATAGGTGTACCACAGTCTCAGGAGCATACTTAAATTTTGATAAAACTCCTTAACTCCCAGTTTTTGGAGAAGTGAGGCACAGAGCTAATTAATAATTCCCATTAAAGCTAATGGTGCTTATTAACTAGGAATAATCCAGACAGGGTAAATGGCATTTTAGTTTTATTTCTTACAATACCTTTTCATCTCTAATTTAAAAGAAGTAAGATGCCAGAGAGTATTAATGATAATATATTTATATATATCTTGAATCTGCAATAATTATGTATATACTTATATGTAATGGCACTGATAAGTCTTAATACTTTGCTATTTGTAGTCCGTTATTGGAAGTCCCCTTCTCCATTGGTTCCACTGCAGTTACTTCTAACTTTTGGTGGAAACGGTTGCTCTAACATAACTTTATAATGAACTGTAACCTGTAGAGCCCTGTAAATGTTTAGCACTCTGACAGTGAAGTCAATGATTGTGGACCTTGAAATACTTCTTGAGTGTCCAATACATTTTCCTACCCAGTTTTCAATATAAACCACTTTTATTTCTCTTGGGAATCCCCTGGCAGAAATTCAAGGCCTTTTCCCAATGCCAAAATCTAAAATCTCCATTTCATCAACTTTGACTACGTTGAAAAAATGTCAGAATGCATTATGCTAACTTTACTATCAGATGAAGCCAGAAATATCCTCCATCTTCTGTTGTCTTCAGATACTCAGAAGATTTACCATGTGAAAGGTTGGAAATTTTCTCATTGTGCTTGTACCTGCCAAGAATTTGCATTATGGACTCTCTAGCACAGTCTCTTACATTTCCCCCCATAAAGGAGGCACAGTTCCAGGCAATGAAATGTGTGCCTCATGCCTGCATGCATTCTGTCTTGTCTGTGTCAGTTTATTCTAAGGCATCAGGATGTACAGGCCAGGCTCCAAGGCCTATGGAGAACCTTCTGTGAATAATGTGTGTTAATTTTTTACACTCAGATTCTGGGTTTTAAAAAAGTGAATGATATTGTCCAAGTCTTGAGTTCAAAGTCTAGATGGGAGAACAAACATGTACAGGTAATAATGTGATATACGTCATCCTACGGCTGCAGCACTCTGCCACGCCTGTCTGGGGAAACTTCCCCAGAAAGAAGGAGCTTTGAGATGGGCTTAAGAATGAGTTGGAGTTTGCCAAGGGAAGCAGAACCTAAGTCACTCAGCCCAGGAAATAGCATATGAAAAGTCTTTGGGAGTGAGAGGTTTGGGAGAAATGGGAATTGTTCCGTAGAACTAAATTTAAATGAGTGTGGAGCTCTTTGGGCTTGAGTTCCATGTATATTTTATTTCTAAGAAAACACACTATGGTGTCTCCTGACACTGCTTCCGGAAGAATTAAATAAACACTGATGAATTAGACTCTGTACCTAGTAGCCATTTCTACTCCCCAGGAGTGGGTTAAAGTGAGGTTATGACTTTAAAGCACTCACAGTATACTGGCTAAGACGAACTGGAGGCCTTCTGCTCCCTTTACGGTGGTGTAAGGGAGAGCAAGAATGTAAAAAGCCCTCAATGACTCATCAGGACGGATCAGGATAAAACCCAGGTGCCTGCCCTTGAAAGGACTTCAGTTTATACCTGTACATCACCCAGCATCCCCAGACATTGGCTTTCACGAAATCTTCTTGCCATATATAGAGAGCATGTACCTAGGCCAAGCCAAGATCCTTTTTACTCTGAAGAGAGACCATTTGTACTGCTGCCTAGGAACACTCAGTCGTTTAGTCTTGGGTATCTCCTATGTCGACTGAGCCTTATCCCACATATAGCACAATCTCAGAGAACTGAGGTCCATACCCTCTATTCTTTACTCAGTGGGAGTTCACAATTAAGGTGCAAATTCAGCCAGTTGGAACTCACCTGCACAGAGAAGGCCTGAAGCTTAGAAACTCAATCCCATACCTAGATGACCTCATTCATTTCCCTTTACATCACATTTGCTGTGCACTTTGAAGAATTCCAAAACATTTCTGAATCAGAATTTCCAGCTGCCTTTTGAAAGTCTTTACTAAGATGCCCCAGAATTCTTTCAATTTTAAAGATTTAAAATCAGATTTATTCTATCCCAGTTGTTCTCCTATTATTTGATATTGGTTAATGGCATTTTCTCCCATTCAGAAAGTGAGGCAGCAATGTGGGGATGATTTGACTTTTTCCTTTTCCCCATACCTTAATATTCAACCTGTTGCTTACAGCTACATCATGTTCATTTAATCTTCAAGGTAATTTTCAAGTTTCTTCTGGGGTTCAACGGACCTTTAGCATGCTAAAATTTATATTGTGCCAGAGGTTTATAGCTTCTATATGTGGGTCGGAGTGGGTGGTGCTGGATGATCTGCTTGACAATATATGTTGGCTCAACTTCTTCCAGTTAAGCTTATTTCAGGTTAGCTCAGTCTTTCATGACTTCTCTCTTCTCCTGACTTCTCCCCAAGAGAGTATTAGGGTGGAGAAAAGCTAATTTATCTTACATTATGGGAAGAGAATGTCTGTGTATGTCTGGGAGTGGGGGTTGGTGGAAGAGGTGAAATCTACTCTCTCTCCTACTGTCCCTCTGAAATCTGCTTCTCTCTGCACATTAGCTATTTCTACTACTCACCAAACCATCAGTGATATGTACCTAATCTTACCTGGTCTTTGGTAACATCAGCATCCATGATGCCCATCTTCAACCTCTGGTCCTATCATACCCATCTCTGTGTCTTCTGTGTTCTGCTCCCAGGTCCCTGTCATTTACAGATCCTGTCAGCCCACCCCTGCCTTCTTGACAAATACTGCTTAAGTCTGTCTTGCTAGATGCCTCGCTCTACCTGTGCCATCTCTGTATCTCCGTTGCTAGCTCTAATGTTCTCAGAGCCTGTCATATTTATTTGACTTTTCCATGCTTCATCCTTTGAGTCCTGTTCTCTTTGCTCCATCTCTTGGAGGTAAAGGGCTTTCTCCTTTGTCCCTGTTTTGTATTGACCAGATTATATTTTCCTCCAAGTAGAGGCAGTATTTGATCTCCTTTCTCTGGGACTCTAGGATGGCAGGTCTATAGGGGAATATGACGTAGAGAGGGCATAATGACTGTGGCTACTATTTTCAAAATAATATTCTTATGCAGACTCATTCACATATGCGCACATCTAGACATTTTTATCAAGATAAAATTGTACCACTCATACTTTGATGCTCATTTTAAACCCAATGCTTTATATTGGAACTCTTTCCCTGTTAGGTTATTCAGGTATAACTCACTCTGTTAAGAGGTATGTAGCATTCTGTTCTGTTACTGTCATCATTTACATGTTAATGGGCATATAGTTGGCACCTTTTTTTTTTAAAGAGATTTATTTATGTATAAAGAACTGGGGTACAGGCCAGAGGTGTGGTGGGTAAGAAGATTCACCAGTGACAGAGTGGGGAGCAGAACAGGCAGATTGACAAAGTACATGTTGAGGGGAGCAGTGGGTGGGTCAGAAGAGGTCTGCCACACACCATGTGGGTCACCTCCCTGGCTGGGGATTGAACTCAGGCTGCAGTGGCTTGAGAGAGTTTTACCATGTAGTGCCTTAACCCATTGCACCACCAGGGAGAGACCAGGCACCTTTTTTTTTAACTATAATATTCACTTGTGCATATGAAGCAAATCTTCATAGTTCCCTTTTAATTTTATCATTTTCTTGTTGAGGTAATCTTGGTATATAACACCATATAGCATTCATCACATGCATGTCACCACGCCACCCCCACCACCAGTGCACCCATCATCATCTTCCACCATAGTTTACTGGGCCTCCATCCACCCTGTTCCCTACGCGCTTCATCATCTTCCCTCTCCTCTTCTGGTAGCCTCAGCTCTGCCATCAGCTATCTAGGATTTGTTTGGTTTAGTCTGTTCCTTTGTTTTGTTTCTCTGTATTCTATGTACTACGGAACATCTGGTATTTGTGTTTCTACTTGTGACCCGTTTCCCTGGGCACACAGCAGGGCTTGAGATCTGGCTCATCAGAGACTGCTACAGCAGTCAAGTGAATGAAACCCAGGTGAAGTGATGAAACAGCTTCTCCATTCCCACCCCAGCTCCAGGCTCTGCCAAGGTGCTGCATGTTTGTCTCTGACCCATAGCCTGAGTCCCTGGGCTCTGCAGTGGGCTGCAATGGCTGCAGTGGTCCTTGATGCAGGACCAGCTGGATCTGTGTCTCACCTTTCATTCATCCATTCCCTCTCCCCCCCCCGCCCCCGACCTGGGACTGTACCTCCCCCGAAAGCTTCCGACAGGGGTCTTGCTTCAGGCCTGTTTTCTGGAGAACGTGGGTAATGGCAGTGGCTGTTGACCTGCCCTTTTGGGGGAACTTTTTGCAGAGCCCTTTCCTCTTCCTGCTTGAGGTATTTATATTTTGTTTAATGACTTGTAGAAAGTTCTGTAGTATATGAAGAGTGAATACTTTTGTCACTTTTAATCTTATTTTATTATATATATATATATATTTTTTTTTTAAAGATTTATTTATTTATTCATACAGAACTGGGGTACAG
>NW_004567119.1:35045428-35046831 GCF_000260355.1 Condylura cristata
TTTTTTTTTTTTTTAGTACTTTGTGTGTATGTGTACGTATATCATTGTTTTTTACAGCTCCTGACATTCCATTGTTTCAGCTCTACTCCTTTGCTGTAACCATTGGACAGCACAAGGCACATATAGGGAGGCTAAGTGATAGCACTTAGGGCTCAAAACAAAAAGAGACAGTAGCCAGATTCAAACTGAAGTCTTATCAGTTTAAGACAATAAGTATTGATATCCCTAAAAAAATAAGGTTAACTATAATCAGGGGAATAAAAATTGAATGAATCTTCTAAGTACAACACTGAGAAATACAAAGGTGGGATAATGGCAGAAAAATTACCCAGGGCCCTCCCTGGTGGCACAGCTGGTTACAGTGCAGCACTGTGAAGCTAGCTGTAGCCATTCCGGCATGAGTTTGACCCCCGGTCAGGGAGGTGACCCACATGGTGCGGCAGACCTCTCCTGACCCGCCCGCTGCTCCCCTCAGCAGTGTACTTCACCAGTCTGCCTGTTCTGCTCCCCACTCTGTCTCTGGTGAATCCTCTCACTGCCCCCACACCTCTGGCCTGTACCCCAGTTCTTTATGCAGAAATAAATAAATCTTTAAAAAAAAGAAAAAAATACCCAAAGATATTCAAGTAAATATTATATATTTATATTCTATCTATAGATATATAATCCTCCGTCACTTGCCATCATTTAATAACCTTAGTCTCTTCCCCAAATACTGAAATATAAGAATAGAAGTTATACATGGGGTCATAGAACCAACCTTGCATGTTTTGTTTGTGTTTGGAAGACGACTTTACTCCACTCATAGACTTGAAGTTTGGGGCCATCATCAACCTTCAATTGTAGAGTATCTTTTTTGGCCTTGTTAACTTCCCTAGAAGGGATTTTATTGTCACTTAGAATATAAAACTCCACATGAAAATACAGAACTTTAGAGGGATCAAGTGACTTGTCGAAAGTCACATAGGAAATAAGTAGGAGAGCTGGGATTTGGCTCCAGGGTATTTTGGCTCCAAAACCAAGTGCTTTTGGACCATATGCTGGTCCCTTTCCTGTGCCAGGGAGCACTTTTCCCCCCTTGTTGAGTGTGCTGATAATACAATTAATGAACTATTAAGCTTGGCTATGTCCTAATTATATTACTATGGCAATCAGAGTGTAGTTGAGGAGCACAAATCAAGCCTTGTCATGAAAAGACTATCTTTAGCCACTTGTTGAAGTTAAGAGCAAACTGTCTCCAGGGGAGGTAACATAATTATTGTGCAGATCAAATAAGGTGTTATCAGTGTACATAGAATGCAGTGACATTATGCAGGAAGTATGCTCTGCTTGCATGGTATAAACTTCATCATTTGCTTAAACATGTGTTGCTGTGCTGGCTGTTATGTAGAGTGAAATATTCG
>NW_004567119.1:35047171-35088928 GCF_000260355.1 Condylura cristata
ATATACATATATATATATATATTTATGCATACAGAAATGGCGTATAGGCAGAGGTGCAGGGGCAGAGAGAGGATTCACCAGAAACAGAGTGGGAAGCAGAACACGCAGATCTACAAAGTACACTGCTGAGGAGAACAGCTTCTGAGACAGGAGAGGTCTGTTGCGCCATGTGGGTCATCTCCCGGTTGGGGATCGAATTCGCACTGAAGCCCCTGACTAGGCTTAGCTTCGCAGTGCAGCGCTCCAACCCTCTGTGCCACCAGGGAGGGCCTCAGCTAATGCTGCCTTAAGGGCAGCAGCAATTGGATGTAACCAGAGGAATATCAGCTTCTCTCGATGCTTAGGAAGAAGAGCCAGCAGGAAAGAGAGAGGAAATGGTTGAGGGGCTGGGCACCACAGTAAATTTTTCAGACTTTTGTGTCATAGGGAAAGATTAATTTGGACAAGTCCTTCAGAAATCAGTTAATCCATGCTCTGGACTTTGGGAAGAATTATTCCTATGTTTACATGTTCAGGACTTTCAAAGCATATGAGTCTACAACTTTTTTCGAAGCACAGAGGGTAGCCTGGTGGTCCCAAGTCTGGGTGATGGCCACGCACATGACGTCAGCCATTTATTTGCTGTATAACCTTTGGCACTAGCTTATCTATTCTGGGCTTTAGTTTGTTCATTAAAAATAACTTTAGATGAGGGCCCTCCCTGGTGGTGCAGTGGGTTAAAGCACTGCACTAAGAAGCTTAAGCCACTTCCGCATGAGTTCGATCCCCGCCTGCCCCGGAGGTGACCACATGGCGTGGCAGACCTCTCCTGACCCGCCCGCTGCTCCCCTCAGCAGTGTACTTCGTTGATCTGCCTGTTCTGCTCCCCACTCTCCCTGGTGAATCCTCTCACCCTCCGCATCTCTGGCCTGTACCCCAGTTCTGTATGAATAAATAAATTAATAAATCGCTAAAAAAAATAACCTGAGATGAAAAAATGCACAAAGTGAAGAATGTTGTAAAACATAAAAAATATAAGAAAAGTCAAATAAAAAATAATCTATTTTTAATGTGAAGAAGTCACTCTTAACTCATTTTTTCTCAAGGATTTATTTATTTATGCATACAGAACTGGGGTACAAGCCAGAGTGCAGTGCAGGGGCAGTAAGAGGATTCACCAGGGCCAGAGTGGGGAGCAGAACAGGCAGATCTTCGAAGTACACTGCTGAGGGGAGCAGTGGGCGGGTCAGGAGAGGTCTGCCATGCCCTGTGGTCACCTCCGGGGCAGGGGGGGATCAAACTCATGGGGAAGTGGTCTTTAGCTTCCTAGTGTTGTGCTTTAACCCACTGCGCCACCAGGGAGGGCCTTAACTCATTTTTTAAACGAAGGTATTAAGTAGGGTTTTTGTGAGGAGTGAATGAAGTGAAGAATGTAAAACACTTGGTACTTATGTGAACACCTGGCAAAATAATCCAGTCTACGTTAGCTAGAATTATGTATATGTTTATACATTTGATTTGAACTCATGGAAGGAAAATGGAAGAACCATTTTCAGTTTTCAGGCTGGTTAAGATCTGTAGCACTAGGCAGATGCAGAATATGTAATGTGCACACACCAAGTACTTGGTGAGTTTATCATTAGTTATGGACAAACCTGATCATAGTGGACCCCCCAAAATGAGTAAGAGATACCTGGTAAGGAGAGAATTAATTATATTTGAGTGATTGAAGCTGATGTGGGAGAAACAAAGTAACTAGTAGAGTGAATTTCAGGGTCTGAGAAAATTAATATGATGAATAGAAGAAGTTAAGTCTGCAGAGAATGAGCTTTGCAGAGAAAATGGTGAATTTGGTTTATTGCAGTCACTTCAAATTTTGCCAGTCATTTCTTTATTCAACAAATAATGTTGGTGCTTTGCCAGAATTTTGTTTATATTGTAAAATACTGTATGCCTTTCCTGTTATTGCAATTTTTTTCAGCTTCTGTCCCTCTGTTTCTTTCTTTGTTAGGTGAGTATATAAAATACTTTTTCGGGGGCCTCCCTGGTGGTGAATGAGTTAAAGTGCAGCATTGCAAAGCTAACTGCAACCACCTCAGCATGAGTTTGATCCCCAGCCCCGGAGGTGACTCACAGGGCGCAGCAGACCTCTCCTGTTTCTCTTGCTGCCCCCTCAGCAGTGTATTTATCAATCTGCCTGTTCTGCTCCCCACTCTGTCTCTGGTGAGTCCTCTCACCGCCCCTGCACCTCTGGCCCATGCCCCAGTTCTGTATGCAGAAATAAATAAATCTTAAAAAAATAGTTTTTCAACAGAGGATTTGAAAGTTTTTTTTTAATTGAAGTACAATTGCGGGCCAGCTCTCCTTTCCGCGTGGACCATCATCAGCCATAGTGTGTATAAACTACGTTCACCTTAGCTGGAGCCGAGGTCCATTCTCCACTACTTACCTGGCACCTTTTACCGGCTGTAGTCCGGCCTTTTCAATGCTTTTCTTTCTTTTGCAGCCTTTTGTTTTGTTTGACAAAAATATCTTTTTGTTACGGCTCTTTTCATGTTTCTTCTCTTCTTGTTTTAATACTATGGTTTTAACACCTGTTCTCCATTAGGTCAAGAATTATTTCTAATCATCTCTTTTCGATTTTTTCCCCTTGCCTTACTTCTCTGTCTTCTCTTTAGTGCTCTTTCATGTTTTCTCTCTCTCTCTCCCCTTTTACTTTCTTAGTAATCCATGAGATCAAGGTTTCTTGAGCCCACAGTGCAATCACCTTAGGAAGAGTGGAGTTTTGAGCAATAAATCTGAGGGGACTATTTGTAGTTTAGAAATTGTAATTTGTGTGTGGGTGGGGTGGGGTGGGGGAGAGATAGGAGGTTGAATTTAGTTTCTCTTGGATCTTAAACCAAAGATTCCTTTAGAATACCTTGATAGTATGCTTCTGATTTTCTAGGATATTATGTTTGTGGAGACATAAAAGGTATGAGTCTAACTGTAACACCAGCCTATCAGGTCTAGATAAAATCAGGAAGATTTTTAAAAAAGATTTTTAATTTATTTTTGCATAGAAGAACTGGGATCTAGGCCAGAGGTGTGGTTTGGAGGTGAGAGGATTCACCATAGACAAAGGGGGAAGCAGAAAAGGCAGATCTACTGAAGTTCATTGCTGAGGGAGCAGCAAGACAGGAGAGGTCTGCTGCGCCATGTGGGTCAGCTCCCTGGCCGGGGATTGAACTCAGGCCAGTGAGGTGAGAGCACTTAACCGCTAGGCCACCAGGAAGCCCCCCCCCAAGTCAGGAAGATTTGATGAGTTGTACTTCGCAGAGGAATTTCTGGTGGGACTTCGCCTTTTGTTTCCAGGTGTGCATTAGCATGGAACAGTGTAAGGCCAGTATGCAGGAAGGTTGCGAGGTGTGCATTTGGACCAGAACATCCAAGTGCCTTCATTCTGTGACTTGACTGTAGAATTCCTTCTTCTTCCCATTCACTGCTTTTCTGTGATCTACTAAGTACAGATAGAATGGAACTTGAGTTACTTTCAGTTGGCAATGGTTGAATCAGGAAAAGTAAGGAGGTTTATTTTGCTAAGAAAAACACTTGTAGATAACACATTTCAAGGAAGTAAACAAGACCAAAGGTTTGGAGATTTTTAAGTTGTTCAGCAGAATAAAGCAATTTGAGACATTTCAATGGGTCTACTAAGTACTTCTAAATTGCTGTATGTGGATAACTGATGTGCTAATTGCAATTAAGTTTTTTCTCTAGACTAGTTTTCTAAAGGTCTCTATCAGGGATTTAAAAAAAAATTAGGTTAACTGCTTGTACTTGAAAATAGTGAATCTGTACTTGAAAGATGCTTATACTTCTATCATAGTATTGGAATAAAAACAGACACACTGCTGAGGGGAGCAGCAGGCGAGACAGGAGAGGTCTGCTGCGCCATGGGGGTCACCTCCGGGGCAGGGATCAAACTCATGCGGAAGTGGCTTTAGCTTCTTAGTGCCATGCTTTAACCTGCTGTGCCACCAGGGAGGGCCCTATTGCCATTACCTTTATGTATTACAATGAGAAACCAGGGGACTTTGGTTACTCTCAGTTCCAGAATGACAGAGCTAAAGGAAGAACTTGAGGCTATTTAATCCACTTTCATCCTTTTGCAACTGAGGAAATGGAGACACCCTGGGTTTAAAACCTGAGTGCAGGCCACTTAGTGCACCGGCGCCTGAGCAGGGAGATGAATCAGTTTTCTGACTCCCTGCACTGTGGTCGCTAGTTTCAATGGAGCCCACACCCTTCTCTTCCTTCTCTTTATCCAATCAGCAGTCATTGTCATTCTTAGCCCTAGTTTTCACTATGATGATATTTAGTAAGTACAGGAAGCAAGAGGAAGAGACTAGACTATGCTCATTGCTGCATCCACTGTTCCCTGAAGTTCTGTCACTTTGCCCTGTGTTGTGCTAGAAAGAGAGACATGGCAGAGGATGACGTGGTTGTGAGCCCTGCCAGGGATGGAAGGGAGGTCTAAGACCCAGGTCAGGGGGTATATTTGATGGTAATTTTGTTCTATTAGCAAAATGTGGATTATTAGATGTCAACACATGGTTTACCTGGGAGAACTCCATTATATTATGGATTATTACGTATTTGACATAGGATGGCCTGTGCAGCACAATTATGTCACATTTTATTACTGAGGTTACAGTTTGTTAAAATGACTGAAGGTGTTTGTCGATGGGTTCCTAGCAAATAACACACTTAGGGTTCCTTGTGAAGGTGCAGGTGGCTTTCTCAGCTGACTGTAATGAATACCTGTAACCTCATGGGAGTCCTACTAGGAGGGACAGCCAGGAGGCCTGGGAGCCTGGGAGCAGTGACTGATGTTGGCAGGTGGGGAATTTAACAGGTGACCTTAGAGGCTGGGCAGCAGGCAGGAGGAAAGGACCCTGTCCCACCTATGAGTCAGACCAAAGCTGGGCAGGCAGGTGTGCTATGGCAGGTCTGGAGTTAGATTTTCAGGTGCAGGAGAAGCAGTCATCTAGGGTCTTTCAGAAATGAATATGTCAAGATGTTGAGGTGGGACTAAAGTCAGAGGTACCACAAAGGGTTCCATGGCAGGATTACTGAAACTGCCTAACTGGGGAAGCCTTCCTCAAGAGAATTCAAACAAAGCCAGCTTGCTCAAGGAATTTAAAGCCCAACGGGTGGCCCTTGCAGTACTCGCTTGAAAATGCTGAGCTGTCAAATTTTATGCCCATGTTTTTCTTGAGTAAGGGCCAGGTAATCAAAATTGACCTATAAAAGATGTTTCAGAGGTGCTGGGAGTGAGGGATAGGGAGTAGGAACCTTGTGGAGGCAAAGAGATTGCCATTGGGGGTGACTGTGATTGATATTACCCAGGATGTGATGTGCACATTTTAGTGCACCTCAGAATCGCCTGGAAGAATTATTGAAATAGATGGCTGGGTCCTATCCAGAGAGATACTGCTTTGGGAATCTAGCCCGAGGGCTGATGGTGAGCTTTTCTAACGAGTTTCCCAGGCATGTCAATGATGTTGGTCTGGGGACCGTGGTTTGAAAACTCCTGTGTTAGTATCAAAGGTGCTTCAATGGAGATATCAGAGGCTCTAGGACCTGCTGGTAGTGATGCGAGCTTCTGGTGGGTGGCTTCCAGGAAGAAGCAGGAGCCTCAGGGAACTGGTTTCATTTTGTATTCTTTTGAGTGCATGGTAAAAATTCAAGCTATTGCAAATACATTTCTTCCATTAACATAGGTAAGATATATGTCAGTTACTTTAAAGAAAGGTTATTCCCTAAAAAATTAAAGCAAGGTGAAGTATTTGCCGTGTCACTTGCCTAGCTCAAATTTCTCACTGCCACGAAGTCATAACTGCCTCCACTTTCTACATTACTTTGTCCCTGCCCTGCTGGTAGCTAATTGGGGCACAGGAAGTATTGAACTGAGCAAATAAATGAATTAAATTTGCATGTAATTTAAATTCATATCTTACTGACTTTTCTATGGCATATTAAAAATAAGAATACAGGCCCTCGCTGGTGGCGCAGCGGGGTAAAGCATAGCACCGAGAAGCTAAAGCCACTTCCGCATGAGTTCGACCCCGCCTGCCCCGAGGTGACCACATGGCGAGGCAGACCTCTCCTGACCCGCCCGCTGCTCCCCACAGCAGTGTGCTTCGTCGATCTGCCTATTCTGCTCCCCACTGTCTATGGTGAATCCTCGCACCGCCCCTGTGCCTCTGGCCTGTACCCCAGTTCTGGATGCATAAATAAATAAATGTTAAAAAAAATAAGAATACAAAATAATGGACATGAAGGAAAAATAGGGAACCACAGGAAGGCATTGTGAGTTATTTATCAGCAAGCCGGGCAGAGATTGTTCTCGTTAGTGAAATGGAGGAGCGGAGGAGTGGAGAGGTAGAAATCAGCTTTCTCTTCCCTCCACTCCTCCCTTCCTTCATTCTCAGAAGCCATGCAGTGAGTGAGTGGGTAGTTCTGTTTAGCGAGCTGGCCACTGCACGGACTTGTCAAACTGAGAAGGCCAGCCCTCCTGCCTCCTGCCAGCCCCATACCACTCTGGCCACTCGTTAGCTGTGTCGACTCCTTTTCCCTCTTCCTTGGAACACTCTCGCCTGCAGGGTAGAAGGCAGACAGCTGCTGTGAGGCACTCCTGCAGGTTGATCGCAATTCTCCAGCCCTCAGCCTCCACAGAAATAAGACGTCTGTGTCATGTGAAAGCAACTGTCGTCGGAACAAAACTATTATCTGCAAGGTTTAATGAGCTACTCTAGAAAGTAAATGCAAAATCTCATTCTTATCATCCAGTGCCCCACTTTTTTTTTTTTTTACCTTAAGTACCTCTTGTTTCCATTTCAAATTTCACTTTTAAACAAACTCAGAACCATCAAGAACAAATAGTTTTCACTCTCTTAAAGCTTTAAAATTATGAAATCTTTTGTTCAAACAAACCTCCTGTAAAAACTCTCCATATACTGGGAGTGGGTGTGTGCTAGGGGAGCGAGTGGGAAGCCTGTACTTCTCCGGCCCAGCAATGCTACAATTGGTAGCAATTCTGTCCAGCACAGTAACATGGCAATAAATTAGCTAAGACAGATTCAACAGTTATTTCCTCAACAATTACATACTGGGTGCTTTAGAAAATGACTGCTTAGCTGTCTGCTCATTTCAAAGAGTTTTAAGGGAAAGGAAATAAAATGGAATCAAATGCTGAGAACAAGGGAAGCTATTTGTGCTTCATCTTCTGAAATACTCTATTTTTTTCCTGAGGATTTTAATCTGACCACAGGCAGAAAGGTGATGATTAGAGTAGGATGGTATCTTCTTTTTAAAATGCTCCATTACACTGTACATGGTAATAATAGGTACTCACATGCTCACTAGCCACAGAAATAAAGGAGATTGAACTGGGTCCTAGGCAGCATTTGCTTCTGTAACATTCACACTCCAGGAGAAGCCCAAGCCGAGCTAAAAGGAGCAAGAATACATACAGGGCCAGGAAACCAGACCTCACAGAGTGTAAGATCTAGGACAAGGGCCTGGGCTTTTGGAGCAATCTGTTTTCTCACAAAATGGGGGTCGTAATCCTTTTTATGCTTCCTTTGCAAGGAGATATTGGGATTTCATCCCCAAAGGGAAGGGCTAAAATCACCTTATGTACAGAAAAGTGTTTTATAAAGATTGAAAAAAACTGTGAGCCTTGGTTATGTAAGCATTTGAGAAATAATTGTGGTTGAGGCATAAAATCACCTTTCAAATGGCCCGCTGTGCTTAGAAGACTGTCTTAGGCTCTTGGGGAATGGGCATATAGCTTGTCCATTTAAGAGGTGAATAAGCTCATGAACACGTGAATATAAAGGATGTTGGCGGCTGCCATTTGTTTGTTGAGCATTTTCGTTGTGCCTGCCACGAAGACATGAGATCTCCATGACAACATCACCAAGTAGAAGCTATTACTGTCAGAACTAGGGGTTTATAGTAACTTGCAACAGGTGTTGTGGCTGCAAAGTCAGATCCAGGACTCAAACATAGTGAGAATGGATGGCTCTGACGTCTGATGCGTCCATACTGTCTGGCCTCTTTGTTTTCCTTGCCCTGTCCATTCCCTTTCATTACTTCTTTCCTACACACACATACATGAACGTGCACACACAGAGACATAAGTCCTATATTTAAGCTCAGATTTTGTCCCTACTGGATTAGGCTACTGGATTTGAATTTTCCAGTTGATTTATTGGAATCATTTAAAAATGATAATTGGATACTGTACATGATCAACATTTTAAATAAAACATTTGGCTCATATGTAACTGTATCTTTTGTTATAAATTAACTGACCAGATCTGCATGGGTTTATTCCTGGGCTCTTTATTCTGTCCTGTACCATTGATCTGGCTTTATGCCAGACACCATGCAATTTTTATTACTAGAGTTTTATAATATAGCCTGAAATCAGAAAGTGTGATGCTTTTAGATTGTCTGGGCTGTTTAGGATTTTTGTGGTCCCATACTAAGTTTAAGATTGTTTTGTTTTCTACTTCTGTAAAAAATGTCACTGGAATTTCAATAGAAATTTCTTTGAATCTATAGATTGATTTGGATACTGTGGACATTTTACCCATATCTATTTTTCTAATTCATCAGCATGGAATATCACCCATTTATTTATCTTCTGCACATTTTTTCATCATGTCTTATAGTTTCTAGTGCACAGATCTCTTACTCTTTTGTTTTAGTTTATTCTTTTTTTTTTTTTTTTAAGATTTATTTATTTGTGCATACAGAACTGGGGTACAGGCCAGAGGCTCAGGGGCGGTGAGAAGCTTCACCAGAGACAGAGCGGGGAACAGAACAGGCAGATCGAGGAAGTACACTGCTGAGGGGAGCAGCAGGCGGGTCAGGAGAGGTCTGCCACGCCATGTGGTCATCTCCGGGGCAGGCGGGAATCGAACTCATGCGGAAGTGGCGTTAGATTCTCAGTGCTGTGCTTTAACCCGCTGCGCCACCAGGGAGGGCCCTGTTTTAGTTTATTCTTTAGTGCAGCAAGTCCTCACTTAATGTCATTGATAGGTTTTTAGAAACTGTGACTTTAAGCAAAACAACAAGCAGCTCCTCTGATGTTTATTTTCATCAATAGGTGGGATTTAAAGATAATGTTATAATAAAACAACATTATTTGAGGACTTGCTGTATTTCATTCTTTTTGATATCATTATAGGCAAGGTGGTTTTATTAATTCTCTTTCTGATAGTTTACTGAAAAGTGACTAATTTTGTATAGATTTTGTTTCTCTAACTTTTCTGATTTATTAGTTCTAACATTTTGTGTGTGTGTGCAGTGCTTAGGATCTTCTAATATACCATCATATCATCTGAAAATAGAAGCATTTACTTCATTTCCAGTTTGGATTTTTTTTTTTAAATTTATTTCTCTTGCCTAATTGCCTTGACCAGGACTTCCAGGCCCATCTAGCATAATAGTGGCAAGAGAGGGCATCTTATCTTGTGCCTGATCTTAGAGGAAAGGCTTGATTGGAACTTGCTGAGATCTAACAGGTGGAGGAATTCAGTGCTTAACAAATCAGAATGTAACAGCAGTTCAAAGACCACATCTATATGTTACTGAAACAACCTATAAGTTATAGACACATACACCAGAAAACATGTCCAAATAATGTGATGTTTTCCATGTGATACAGTAGGTGTCCATGACCTTGATACAGAGTGAACATGTATGCCAGCTTGTATGAGATTCTCAAGCAACCCAGACTGGTTCTTCCCCAATCTAAAAAAAAAAAAAAGTGATCAGTTCCTTGATAGCCTTGATCAAGTTCCACCATGGTCAAGGTGGAATTTATACGTGTGTGTGTGTGTGTGTGTGTGTGTGTGTCTACTCTTGAAATTTTACTACAATTTTTCATTCAAGTCCATTTGGGAATCGGACAATTCTGCTTTAATTTCTTGATAAAGAATCATCTGGTTCTGAAAGTCTTGTAAGAAGATATATAGTGAGGATACATAGTGAGCCAAATGTACATAACCTGGAGGTAGAGAAAAAGAGAGAAAGCTGTTGAAAGTTTTTATCATGAAAAGATACTGAATACTTTATCTCATACCGTATGTAAAAACTAACTCAAAATGGATTAAAGACATGGATTAAGACCTAAAACCATGTAATACATTGAAGAAAACATAGACAAAACAGGCCATAATACTGGGTTTAGTGATATCTTCGTGAACTCATCTACAACTCAAGAGAAACAAAAGTGAATATAAACAAATGGAATTACACGGGGCCTCCTGAGTGATGAAGGGTTTAGTCCTATCACCACTAAGATCTGAGTTCAATCCCTGGCTAGGGAGCTCACCCACATGGTACAGCAGACTTCTCCTGTCTTGCATGCTGCTCCCCTCAACAGTGTATTTCAGTAGATCCGCCTGTTCTGCTCCCCACTCTCTCTGGTGAATCCTCTCAGCCACCCTTCTGCATCTCTGACCTAAAGCCCAGTTCTTTTATGCATATATAAATAAATAAATCTTCAAAGAAAACAAATAAACAAACAAATGGAACTACTATCAATCAGAAAAGCTTCTAAAATTCTTCAAAAAAAAATCTACAGAAGATTTATTCACAGTGAAAGAAACTATAGCTAAAATTAAAAAAAAAAAAACACCTTAAATGATGGGAGAAAATATTAGCACATCATACATCTGATAAAAGGCTGATATCCAAGCTTGATAAAGAATGTATTCAACTCAACAAAAATAAAACAACCTAATTAAAATATGAGCAGAAGCACTAAATAGATACTTCTTCAAAGAAGACATACAGATGGCCAACAGGCACTGAAAAAATGATCATCATCATTTATCATCAGAGAAATGCAGATCAAACCCACAGTGGGATACCATCTCACACCTGTGGGAATGGCCTATATCAAAAAGACAAGAGACATAAGTGTGGTGAGGATGTGGAGAAAAAAGAACCCTGTACACTTGGTGGGAATATGGACTGGTCTAGTCTCTATGGAACATAGTACAGAGTTTTTGCAAAATATTAATAGATCTACTGTATGATCCAACAATTTCAATCCTATATAACTACCTAAGTAATGTAAAAACCCTCATTTGAAGGTACATATGTACTCCTATATTTATAGCATCACTATTTACAGTAGCCAACTTATGAAAATAACTTGTGTCTAAGGACAGAGAAATGGGTTTACAGATACAGCTATGTGGCTATATGTGTGTGTGTGTGTGTGTATACATATACATACAATGCAGTACTATTCCGGTATAACCAAAAGATGAACTCTGGCCACTTGGGATAGATTAGAGGAGATGGAGCTTTTGAATGGAGCTGGAGGAAATAACATTAAGTGAAATCAGTCAGAAGGAGAAAGCCAAATGCTGGATATATATTTCACACATGTGAAATATAGAGAAACAAAACAGAAGATGGAACCAAAACAATAACAAACCCTAGAAATCAGACTGCAGAATTGAGGCCACAAGACAGGGTGGGGGAGGGTGAGAACAAAGCATGGCAGTAGCACAATGCCTGATGGTGGAAGCCCATGGGTGCCTTGGTGGTGGGTGTAGTGTGGTGCCCTGCATCTGCAGTGATGTAATCCTGTGCCTCTAAATCACAAACAGTGTTGTAAAGCAATGTTATCTCATAAAAACACACACACACACACGTATAAATTCCACCTTGACCATGGTGGAACTTGATCAAGGCTATCAAGGAACTGATCACTTTTTTTTTTTTTTTAGATTTATTTATACATACAGAACTGGGGTACAGGCTAGAGGTGTAGGGGCTGTGAGAGGCTTCACCAGAGACAGATTGGGGAACAGTACAGGCAGATCGATGAGGTCCACTGCTGAGGGGAGCAGTGGGCGGGTCAGGAGAGGTCTGCTCTACCATGTGGGTCATCCTTGCGGCGGGGATCAAACTCACTGAAGCGGCTGCCCTGCTTGCAGTGCTGTGTCCTGACCCGTTGCACCACTAGGGAGGGCCGGAACTGATCACTTCTAATGGTGTGTGATCTAACTAATTTGACTTGCTAATATTTTTTGAGGATTTTTGCATCTTTGTTCACCAGGGATATTGGCCTATACACTTGTGGTGTTCTTGGCTGGCTTTGCAATCAGGATAATGCTGGCTTCATCAAATAAGTTTGGAAGTTCTCTTTCCCACTGTGTGTACATACAAAAGTGTATATTACATATACACACACATACATGTGTGTACATGTATTTGTTTTTTTGGCAGAGTTTGGGATGTATAGCTATTGATCTTTAGGTATTTGCTGGATGTTAACTGTTCCTGGGCTTTGTTGGCATTTTTTTTTTTTTTTGATTCATGACTCAATCTCATTATTCATTGATCTGATAAGATTTTTAAAATTTATTCCTGATTCATTCTTGGTAGGTGGCTTAATTTCTTGGTATATAATTTTTTATAGTAGTTTCTTAGGGTCCTTTGATTTATGTGCTATCTTCTTTTTGTGATGTTTCCTTTTTCATTTATGATAATTTTTTAAATATTCTCCTCTTTATTGGCTAATCTAGCTAACAGTTTTTGTATTTTGTTTGTTTTTTAAAACATTTAGTCCTTAGTCTCACTGGTCTTTTCTACTTATTTCATTTTTCCAATATTATGTTTGTTATTCCCCTCTTAGTAATGTTGAGCTTATTTTTTTTTCTTTATTCTCACTTCCTCAAGGCATAAAGTTAGGTTTTTGTTAGAAATCTTTCTTTTAACTTAATGTAGGCATTTTTCATTCTAAACTTCCTGTTTTTGCTCTATCCTTAAGTTTTGGTGTACTATATTTTCCATATTAATTTGATTAAGATAATTTTTTATTTATATCTTTATTTTTTGATTCATTGGTTTTCATATTGTTTAATCTTCATGTATTTGTGAATTCTCCAGTTTTATTTTTTTAACCAATTTCTATCACTTCATGATTTTGGTTGGAGAAGTTTGATATGATGGGAAAAGATATTTATTCCATGAGATTAGAAACCAAGGTATCTATACTTATACTAGTCAAAGTAGGCTCTAATGAGAAGAAAAAAGGCCTTAAGAGTCAAATTTACAACACTATATGACATTTGTAAATATTTATGCATCCAAGATAGAAGCATCTAAACATATAAAGTAAACAGTAACAGATCTAGCAAGAGAAATAGACAGTGATACAATAATAGCAGGGTCTTCAATACCTCACTTTCAATAATGGCTAGATCATCTGGACAGAAAATCAATAAGGAAACATTGTACTTAAATTACATGTTGGAGCAGGTGGACTTAACAGACATTTACAGAGCATTTCACCCAGCAGCAGAGTACACAGTCTTATCAAGCACACATGGAATATTCTTCAAGATAGATCATATGTTAAACTACAAAATAGTAGTAAGTTCATGAAGTTGTATTCTTGTGCCATTAAATATATTGGGAAGCCATGACTCTGAGAGGTTGTATCAAAGATTCAGTGTTTCTCAGCTAGAGGTGGCGGCGCCATTGATAGTATTTGAACTTGACTTTTGTACTCTCAGTTACTAGGCTTTTTACATCTATCTACCCTGAAGGAGGTAAAACTGAGATTTCAAAAGAGTGTAGGGTACTAGAACCTGGCCATTAAAAAAAAAAAGATTTATTTATTTATGCACATAAAAGTGGGTTACAGGACAGAGGTTCAGAGCTTGTGAGAGAATTCACCAGAGAAAAAATGGAGAGCAGAACAGGCGGATGGAGGAAGTACACTGCTGAGGGGAGCAGTGGGCAGGTCAGGAGAGGTCTGCTGCGCCATGTGGGTCATCTCCTGGCCTGGGATTGAACTCTTGCTGCAGTGGCTGCTATAGCTTCATAGTGCTGTGCTTTAACTGCACCACCAGGAAGGGCCCTAGCACCCAGGTAGTTTTTTAGGATTCCCACTGATGTAAATGATTTCAGCTCTCTTCTGCATTGCACAAGCATGTCATAACATATAAATATAAATAAATGGCTATACATATATGAGTTTCACAGATTGGTCTATTTAAATTTAGGAAATATAGGAGTAACACAATAACATTTTCCATTGCTTAAAACTTTAATGCACTATCGGGGATCTTGGTCCAAGTTCTTCTGGGTACGCATCTACATCAAGATAAATTAAGTCCACTTTTGAGGAAGAATTAACAGGAAAAATTAAAGTTTGATTTCAGGTATACAGTTACTAAGTGTATAACTGTATACACTTAAAACATCACAAGTGATATAGACTTGATGTACATCTATTTCATTGAGGAAAATTATTTTTTTTAGAGAGATTTATTTACTTATGCATACAAAACTGGGGTACAGGCCTGAGGTGCAGGAACGAGTATCCACTGGAGACAGAGTGGGGAACAGAACAGGCAGATGTACTGAAATACACTTCTGGGGGGAGCAGCGGGTGAGACAGGAGAAGTCAGCTGCGCCAGGTGGGTCACTTCCCCGGCTGGGGATCACCTCCTGCTGAAGCAGCTGCAGCTAGCTTTGTAGTGCTGAGCTTTAAACCATTGTGCCATCAGGGCAGGGCCCAGGAACATTACTTTTAACGTTTTCTTTCTTTTTTGCAGTGGTCTGTGTATTTTATGCATCACCTTAGATTTAGTTCTATGGATAAAGTTTTCTTTTTTTTAATTTAGATTTATTTATTTATGCATACAGAACTGGGGTACAGGCCAGAGGTGCAGGGGCGATGAGAGGCTTCACCAGAGACAGAGTGGGGAGCAGGACAGGCAGATCGAAGTCCACTGCTGAGGGGAGCAGCAGGTGAGGCAGGAGGGCTCTGCTGTGCTCTGTGGGTCACCTCTGGGGCTGGGGATCCAACTCACGCTGCATCCTAACCCGTTGCGCCACCAGGGAGAGCCCAGATAAATTTTTTTTAAGGTTCTTTATCTGTCAAAATCTTTTAACCAAGGTGTACATTAGCAACATAGTGAATACGTACTATGTACATGCTTCATGTGAATTATCTTTCTTAATTCTTACCATCCCATGGGATACTTAGTGTAATCACCTCCACTTTACAGAGGAGACTACCCAAAGGCCATAAGGCTGATGAGGGGATGTTTGGAAATGGACCTAATATTTTAACAACACAGCCAGAGCTCTTAAATGCTGTTCATCAGTACTATCATTGTGAAAAGTTAACACTTTTAAAAAATGCAAGAAAAAACATTACTCAAGGAAACATAAAAGTGGGAAGTAGATGAGTAGTCGCCCCCACTTCTCATCTTACATCTTTGCTGGCCTGTTTTAAAAAAAAAATTCTTTTTTTTAGGGAATATGGTGATGGGTAATGGGTAATATGGCAGCAGGACAACTATAGGGATTACAATGATGTAAGAAAAAAATTAATTAACTAAAAGAATTGGGGAAAATAATAGTAAAGAGTTTTCTATTAAAATTGACTTTCATTCCAAATATATATATATACTATATAAAATTTGTTTTTTTTTCTCTATGAGTTTTTAACCTCCAAAGCATATTAGATAAATATAATGTATATAACCGCCTCCTTGCCATACCTTATTCCTGGGGGGTGGAGTTCCACCTTGTGGGGCACTGAAGTGAACGTTTCTCTGAAGCAGAGCCTCTCAGTTTTGGAACGGGTCATGATTTCCTTTGAAGTAATGCCAGTGTGGTGTCCCTGGTGGGGGAGCTGTGTCCCCCTGTGGGAGAGAAGCAAAAAGGCAGTTGCCAGTCAGTGGAAGAGGAGGACAACAGAGGCACAGGCTCTGGAAAGGAGCTGCCGGGTAGCTCTGTGTGGTGGCGGAAGGGGCAAGTCTGGGACATCTCAAGGGTGAAGGGAAGGAAGTAGGCTAGTACATTTCTGTAGCATAGAATCAGCCAAGGGCTGATAGGTTTTGGCAGCAGGAAATTGAACATTATTTCTGAAGAGCACTTCCTGTCTTGAAAGGAAGAACTTATCCACTTTGCACATTTCCCCGCTAGCCCTAGAGGCTTCCTAGGGAAGAAATAGTGTTATGTATGGCTCCATGTCGCTCTGCTAGACCAGAGTGTTTCCCAGAAAGGTCTCTTGGAGAACTCACAGGACCGGAAGGAGGGGTTTTATCTGATGGGGTTGAACATTCTTATCCCCTATCCCCAACCTACTGATGTTTCTTTAAACTTTAAGTTAACCACTGTTTTTTTCAATTCTTATTTATTGAAGTTCCTTAAGTTTTAGCCACATAGAATCAGAAGTTCCAGTGCTGTTGGAAAGCTTTATCAAGAAGTTCCGGCAGAGACCCTTGTGGGATGTTGGTGATGAGGTTATAAGTGACTGAGACCCCCTCATATTTCATGCTGGATGAAGTTGTAGGAAATTACTGCAAATGCCTGTTTTGGGAACCCAGACTTGATGTAATGCCTCCTTGATGTGATCCTCTGGTCCACTCTGATCAGACATCTCAGCAAAAGCGCAGTCCTAAGCATTCCTACATGCAGTCTTGCTCCATGGGTCTGTTACTATCTGGAGGTTTCCATTTACCATTAAGTTTATTGGACACTGACTTTTAGGGCTGCATTCGGTCTCCAGAGTTCATAAACACTTTTCACTGTACAACCTCATCCCATTATAAACCTTTCTGGAAAGTTTTGATGCTGGCGCCAAAGCAAAGTGTAGTCCAAAGGAGGGTGGAGTCTGCACATCGTATTTTGTGTGTTAAAATCAGCTCTTTAAAATGGCATTTAAATATTAATAGGATTATTTTCATGTAACCACCAAGTATGCTTTTTAAAAGGAAAAGTGAACCTTTTATATTCTCTGAACCCACCTATATTCTCTGCAAACTTAATTATTAGCCTCATTTTTCTTTTTTTTTTGTTTTAAGCACCACTTCTCAGTCTTTCATACAGACAGATGGTGTCAGTTCTGTACAGTGGCTTCTAGTCTCTGTGTTGCTATGCAACAACATGCCTCCTATCTGCGTCCTTTCTCTGCTGTATCCCGTTTCCGTTCAACAACTCAAAATAACTAGCCTAGTGCTTCAACATGCTACTTCCTCCTTTCTGCAGAGTTGAATATCTATCAAGTATCTTCCTGGGCTTCCTATCTCTTCCTGTTACAGCCTCGAAAAAATGTGTTTGCCTCAAATTGATTTTCCTCATCACTTCCTATTTACATCAGCCTACTTGGTGCTAAGGCAGGCAGAACACACAGCAGAGAGTCACACAGCTGTTGGACCATAAGGGGGAAAAATCTCAGGTCAGCCAATTGTGTGATATTTGAAACCAAGATTTTTGTACTGTGGTCAGGTGTGGGGTTCCTGTTTGTTCTTTTTCTCATGGTATTGTTTTCCAATAGCTACTAGAATGTAGAAAATGTGAAAAAAATAAAGCCAACCAAATAAACATCAAAGCAACTCTTTTTTTCATTTCTATACTTAAGAGGATAATACACTTGACATTCTTAAAAAAAAAAAAAGAGACAAGCAGAGTAATTGGAAATTTTATTCTGCATTTTGTAGATAGCAGGTTCAGAATTTAAAGGAAAAAACATAAAAAATGGAACTACGAAGAAGTCTTTTAAAGATTGTAAGTCACGTTGGGGTTTTCTTTCTTGTTTAAGCAATAGGAAATTAGACTCATTTATGGATTCCTTCAAAACTCATTTCATGCCCTTTTAATTCAAGCCGTTTTTCTTATCCCTAGCTGTCACAAATCTCAGATAATTAGACTGCAGTTGACCCAACTAAGAAACCAGGGTGTGTGGAATGAAAGAGTTGGTAACATCGAGGTTGAAATGACTGAGGAAAACATATTTATCACTCTTTGGTCTTTAGTGATTTTTTTTATAATGATTTTTTAAAATTTATGCATACAGACCTGGGGTACAGGCCAGAGGTGCAGGGGCAGTGAGAGGATTCACCAGAGACAGAGTGGGGAGCAGAACATGTCGACTGGTGAAGTACACTGCTGAAGGGAGCAGCGGGCGGGTCAGGAGAGGTCTGCCATACCATGTGGTCACCTCCGGGGCAGGTGGGGATCAAACTCATGCTGAAGTGGCTTTAGCTTCTTAGTGTTGTGCTTTAACCTGCCGCGCCACCAGGGAGGGTCCTTTTTTGATGATTTCAAATTACAATATCTGAAGGAAAAGCTAATGTCAAGTGGAAAAACAGGCATGTACTTAAAATTCAATGAACACGTGATTCACATGAATGTTATTATTCTTTATTTTAAAAATAAAGTTGGCCCTTCCTGGTGATGCAATGGGTTAGGATGCAGCAGTGCAAACTAGCTGCAGTCGCTTCAGTGCGAGTTCAATTCCGGGCCCAGAGATGATCCACATGTCTGGCAGAGCTCTCCTCACTTTGTTGATCTGCCTGTTCTGCTCCCTCCTCTGTCTCTGGTGAAGCCTCTCACCACCCCTGCCCCTCTGGCCTCTACCCTAGTTCTGTATGTACAAATAAAATAAACATTTAAAAATAAAAATAAAAAAAAGTTGTTACATCATAGTATGGTTTTCAATAAAGCGTAAGACACTTCATTTAGAAATAGGATATTCCAAAATTACTGTGAGTTCAACAAAAACATCTCAGTGATCCAGCATGTACATGGGAAGTGTCTGAAATCTTCTCAGAGGTGGGACTTTGTTTTTTTCTGGGACAGTTTGATGGCTTGGGCAAGTATCCTCTGTGGCATCACTGTAAAATTACCTTCTGTACCCCCCTAGAGTGAATGCTCTTTACTTCCATCATTTTTGGGTTTTGTGCCTGATCTTGCTAAATTTGTGGTGGCCTCGTGTCTGGAGAAGAACCTCCCTGCATGCATGGATGATTATTGAAGCAGATGACCACTGTGGCCAAGTCCTTATTGTTACATCAGGCAATACCACACTGACAAAGAAACGGGAGTTGTCGAGCAGGCTACGTAATGTGGGCAAGATCCTGGCCTTTTTATTGATAGATACATCATACAGCATTAATCGTATAAGGAAGAAAAAAAAAAAGGGAGAATTAGAAGCTGGGAGTAAGGTGGAACTGTGCATCTGCTGATAGTTTGGTATGTAGAACAGCCCTCACTCTCCAGTCAGGTTTTCAGTCTTATCAATAAGGCATGCCACTGATCAGCTTCTGGGGTCCTTTGTTATACATCTGTCCACGGCCCCCCGAGCATTCCCAGTCATACCTCATGATGCACCCCCTTCCCAGGGTCATCTAGCTTTATGCTCTTAATTGATGTGGATGGTGCCTCACAGGGTTGGGCTCTTAAAATGGAGACTGGATAAGCCACCTAGGATTAGCACACCCGCACCTTATCACACCGCTGTTTAGATCTTCACAGCACTGTGACTGTTCAGATCTTTGCCACGAGGGAGCAAGGCAATGTTGAGGCCCCAAGCTTCCTAGGAGGCCCCAAGCGTCCTATCACTCATTTGAGGTGACTGTGACCTCTTTACTCACAGGACCTTGTTGGTGTTGCAACCCCATTCGTGCCTTTGTGTTTTCTGAGTATGTTGCAGGTCTGTGACTGGAGCTGCAGCCTTGCTTAGAGGCCCTAAGGTAGATGACGGTGATGTCAAGTTAGACCCAATGGAGAGCAGGGGATGGAGCTGTGATAGTCTCTTCGATGTAGGTTGTTCATGACTTCTTGGGTTCCTGGGGAAAATTCAGAAGTCACTGGGGTCATATAAAATGTGAAAGATAGTTGAGTATTGGGAATGTGGATATGCTAAGTTCATATGGAATGGATATGTGTGTGTGTGTGTGGGGGGGGGATATGTGTGTAGTGTATGTGGCTAGACATATACTTATGTATGTGGATGTAGAAGTATAATGCGAGTGAGTGTATACATGTACATGTGCCTGTCTGCATGCATGTCTACACTGTGACTGTGGGTAGGAATCAATAGTTGGTTATGAACACCTTTGAAAACAGTTTCACTCATTCCTTCAACTTGTACATCTAATAGTACTGTATATTTTTATTTTGGTGGTGGTGGTTAAAAGAAGTTACTTAATGTAACTTTTCTGCTGTGTATTTAAAATATTAAAATGCTATTTAGACACTGTAATATTATACATTTATCAGATCCTGAGATAATTTTAAAAGTCCTGGCCTTGACAGTGGTTCTTGTCCTACAATTTATATCAGATCCATGCAAAATAAATAATAGATCCAAATAAAAAGAAATTCACTTTTCGGACTTCGTTATGTTTTGTTGGTTCAGGAGCATTCCATCCACCTTTTGTCATTTCCTGTAGCATATCTCGTCGTTATCTCCTGTGGAGCCACGAGCCTTTCGGAGCTCTTTGTGTCTTGACCATGGTGCATATTCCAGGCCAGATGGTGGGACCACCCGAGGCCACGCAAGGAGCCCCTGGTCCGAGGGGCACGTGGGCATGTCCGCACATGGGCGGGACCACCAGGAACAGAAAAATCACTGACCTGGGGCGAGGCAGCCAAAATGATGTTGAATTTCAGCACACCAGTGCTGACTGGTGTGAAGTCCTAGTGCTGAAATCCAGGGAAGTGGGCGTAGGGTAATATCAGAGGGAATTTTCCCCCCACGACAGGAATAAGTTGGGTTATTTCTCCTAATGAGAGAGTAAAGTGTGCTCATTGTAGACATTAAAAGAGCTCAACAGGGTGGGAAACGTACCCTGTAGTCGCCACCAGACCTATAGGGTAGGTGTATTTTCTTTCCATGTGATTATCTGCGCGTGTGTGTGTGTTTTCACTGTTCTGTGAGCGGTTCTCCATGTCATTAGATATTTTTAAATTCTCATTGATAGTGACTGCATGTGTGTTCCATACACGAGTACTTTGATTATTTGTCTAAAGGATAAATAAGCTCTGAATAAATAAATAATAACCTTTTAAAAATAGCTATCAACCTGGTTACACAAGGATGCAAACCTGGGAGGAAGACACATTTAGTGTCTGGTACCTCCCCTCCCCTCCACCCTCCAAGCTCCTCTTTCCCTGGCTGACAGAGCACACAATGCGCTCATGGCACTGGCCTGCTGAAGCCCCCTTCTTCTGGGGCAGTTTGAAACTTGAATATCAACCCTTTTCTTCTCACTCAGTTGTGCCTTTTATCTGAGGACTATCAGAAGTCTTATTGTTTCCTAGATAGTTGCATTTCGAAGAGGATACTAAACATGTGGAGAAACAAATCTCTCCCAGAATTTTATTTAGTGTGTCCTCAGCCTAGTAGTGGCAACCTAGTAGTGGAGGAGACAGACATACTATTACTCTGTCACCATCTCTATGGGCAGTTCTGCTCAATGTTACAGTTATTTCTTGTTTTGGGATGTCTCCCTAGTGATGTCTGTGCCTTTAAAAGAGATCCAAGGAGGAAAATTTGCATTGTTCCTGCTCAGAGCTTTCCACATTCTTGGCATGTGGTAAAGCAACTCAGTTTCCTAATTGGAGTCATCAGAGAGGACCCTCAAGCCTAAGTTGTGGAATGTGGTCAGTCTCAACAATGAGTGGCATGTTTCTTGTGATACTACTCACAGGTAGAAGTCACAGAGAGGCTGACTAGAGAAGAAAGAGGCTGGTTTGCCCAATGAAAGAGGCTGAATGGAGCAGAACGAAGCAGAATCAGTAGGCTATGTCTGGGGTTACAACATTTTCAGTCCATAAAGTAAATTTTGAGATATTGTGTCCCAGAATCATAATGTAATCACTTTTGATTAGTGTGGCATTCCTTTCTGTTGAACTGTATCCAACCAAACAGATAATTCTGGTCATCAGAGCACATTTCCATGAGTTTAAGATGAATAATACTTTTTTAAACTGTGGAGACAGGAACGAGTCATGAAGTTACATGCCTTTGCTATTATTGTTCCTCTGTCTAAAGTGTTCTTTGTCTTTTCTTAACTCTTATTCATTCTTCAGGATCCAAATCAAACATTCTTTTAAACATTTACCAATATCCCCACCCTAACTCAGCACTCCCTAAGACTCTTTAAGTGCTTCCGCAGCTTCTTACTCCATGTTCACAAATATTTAATTGTCACACAAAGGCATTATGCTCTTGTTGAATATTCCACTACACCCAGTATTCTGTGCATGTACCATATTCTATTTTGCATTTCAGGGACTTGACATTATCCATTGTCCATAATAGGTGAATGAATGATGTCCTATAAGTCATGTAGCAGCTTATTGACAGAACCAAGAAAACCAAGTACAATGAGGGCCTTATTAAGTTATCTTTATTTGGCTGTCTTGAAAAATGCACAAATTGAGGTTATAGCTTATAATATGGATATGATCCTAGTTTTCTTGGTATCTTTTGCTTTAGATCACCTTCTTCAACTCATGAAAACCAGTTTCCTATTCTTCTCACTGAACACTTTCCTATCACAGAGGCCTTTTTATTTTAGTTTCTTCTGTTTGGTATAATATCCCTCCATTTACATGCAAGATTCACTTCTTCACTCAGGTCTCATATATTCAAAGACCTCAGTGTAAAGAGAAAAATTCTCAGCTCCACCCTTTATTTTGATTTGTATTTTTTTTCATAATGCTTAGTGCTTTTTTTTTTTATTAAAGATTTATTTATTTATTCATACAGAACTGGGGTACAGGCCAGAGATGCAGAGGGTGAGAGAATCACCAGAGACAGAGTGGGGAGCAGAACAGGCAGATCAACGAAGCACACTGCTAAGGGGAGCAGCGGGCGGGTCAGGAGAGGTCTGCCACGCCATGTGGTCTCCTCCGGGGCAGGCGGGAATCGAACTCATGCGGAAGTGGCTTTAGCTTCTCAGTGCTGTGTTTTAACCTACTGAGCCACCAGGGAGGGGCCCAATGCTTAGTGCTTTTTGACACAATACACTTTTTTTTTTTTTTAACTTGCTTGCCATGGTGTCTTCTTCTAGAGTGTAAACTCATCCACGGCATGGACTTCTTTTGAAATTCATTGCTGTAAGTCTAGCACGCAGTGCAGTGTGTTGCTTTTGATACCTTGTACGTAGATGTTTGTCGAATGTTTAGTGATTTGTCTTCTTGGTGTAGGTTTGAGCACCACATCATAGCTTAGATGTGTTGAGAGTTTGCAGTGATAGTCAAAAGAAGCCATGTTCTCCTAAGAAAAATGATGATGACAGGATGTCAGTTGCAACCAGCCTGCCTTGATACATGTGAACCCCCTACATATCAAGATGGCTGATATTGACCATTTGCTTTATAGCCAAGCAATCTCTTTTTGATTTAATGTACTTTATGTAGCTATCATTATTCTTCTGAACCTATGAATATATTATAACTCTGATAACACCATTAAGTGTAAAAAAGACTCTAAGACTCTAATAATATTATATTTGCATTAAATTGAAGACTTGAAGACAAATGATTGGAGAAGTAGGAATTTTGATTTCTTAGTAAAAATCCCTCTGGAAACTTCTTATTCTATAAGAATGACAACAGCACAAAAACAATTCAATGAAAGGACATACTTTGAGCAAATGGTACTGAAGCCACTGGGTAACTTTAGGTAAATAAATGAATCAAACAAACCTCCCTAAAATTAACTTAAAATGTATCATGCAAAATAGAAAATGTCAGTCTATAAAACTTTCAGAAAAAACATAGGAAGCATATCTCTGAACCGCAGGGTAAGACAGTTTGTACACTTGGCAGCAGAAGAGTGATTAATAAAAGGAAAAACTGAAGAAGTGGACCTCACCAAAATGAACATTTTTCTCCTTTGTAAAAGACCCCATAGTGAAGATGACAAGATAAACTACCAATTGGCAGAAATTATTTGCAAATCACATCTCTGACAAGCACCTTGACCTGGACTATGTAAAGGACTCTCAAAATTTAATAATAAAAACTCCAAACAATTCCAATGAAACAGACAAGTAACATGACCAATATTTCACTAGAAAGGATATATGGCTGGAATATAAACATGTTTATATAATGTTTAGCATTATTAGTCATTAGTGAGATGTAGATTAAAATCATAATAAGTATTATTAAACAGCTATAAGAAGAGGTTAAAGTGAAATATAATGTCTGCACCAAATACTGGTGTAGGCTGAGAAAAAAACTGGATCTTTTATATATTGATGATTAGAATATCAAATGGTGCATCTACTCTAGAAGACAGTTTGGTAGTTAAAAGCAATTCAACATACATTGATCATACAAACCAGCAATTTCACTCTTGGGCATTTATCCTAGAGGAATAAAGCTTTTTTACATAAAAGCCTGCATGTGAATGTTCATAGTATCTTTACTTTCAATATCCCCAAACTGAAAGTAACTCAGATGTTCTTCTGTGGATGACTAGTTAAATCAACTGTGCTTATACAGCCATAGCATAGAATACAACTCAGCAGTACCTTTTTGCTGCCCTACCTTTTATCCAGTTCATGCAGCAAATAACAGTCAAAACACAGCCTTTTTCGGATTCAAATTCAGTAGCTCAGGTTGCATCAAGGACGAATGTCTTTCTTTGTGGACAAGTGTGATGTGACAATTTCACTTATATCACTGGCTACTTTGCTTTTGATCCAATGTAGGCATTCATTTAAACAAACACCATTTATAAGATGAAAAATGGAGATAAAATATGTTTTGAAACACAGTGCTTTTAACTGGGTCAGGAAATCAAATCAAGAGCCCGCAGCACATTCCTCCTGGAAAGTCGGTTAAAGGAAGAAAGTTCCCTGAGGGATTTTTAATCCTCCTGCACAGGACTTAGTTTTTTGAGGGTCATTAAAAAAATGTGTACAAAATACCCTACAGAATTCATGACATGCTTGGGGAAAATTTATGACACCGTAGCATGGTGATACAGAATGCCCTTGTCATGCTAAAAGAGGGAGGATCTGCTGACTTAGTTGAGTTAGAAAAGATGCACGAAGAAATTACAGGTGTGCTCAGGTTCAGCTTTATTAGGAGCAGTGGTAATGAACAACCTAATTCAAAAGCCCTGCAAACCGGACCAACCCAAAGAGAATAAATTAGATGGAGTAGGGCTGTAGGTTTTTGTTTTAAGAATAAGTTCTTTTTAGTAATATTTCAAGAACCCAGGGATCTTGGGTACCTGCTGACTATCCTGTAGCAACTTGGTGGCCTGTGCTGGTGAGGACATCACTTACATTACAGGGATGAAAACAGAGTTGTGATGGGAGCATCAGGACAGCAAATCTTTTCATGAGGTTGAGAGGAGACTTCAAGATGACATTTACGCTGACAAATAGGTTCTACTTGTTACTCAGGTGAATATTAGTGAGGTGAAATTGTTGGGTTTCTTCCCACTAAGGGTCTCATGCTTCCTCTGGGGGTTATGGCACTGGTGTTTTTTTTTAAATAGTCTTTCTGGTCTCTGTGTGTGTCTTCAGATGACCCCAGGGCACATCCTTTGTGTCTTTTGAGAGAAGAAGTATAATTAATGTCACAGCTACATGACAGGGCTGCAGTCAAGTCTGTTTATTCTGTGAACTTTGGTTGTGTGTAATAACTGCTTATGGAAACACAAATAAAGCCTAACAATTTCCAATTTTAAAGTCTGTCCCAAAAAGGATGGAGTATTTTCTGTGTGGAATTTCTTTATAGTTAACAAAAGCTTTCTAGTATTTTATGTTGGCTCAAGATTTAAGCATCTCATTTTTAAAGTTATCATTCAATGCGTGCCAGGTGTGGGGCTATTCTGTATATAAGAAAATGAAAACAATATGAATAACATGTACTTGCCCTTGAAAATAAGCAGTGTTTCTCTATTAGGTTGGAGGGAGGAGAAGAAGGTAGAGAAAGGGCGTCCTTGTGAAGAGCACAGCAGCATAGCAGGGCTCGCCCTCGCTGAGGAGACTCCAAATAGACTCCTCCATTCGGGGGTTACCTACGAATCGCTTGCTGTCAAAGTAGCCACCATTATTCACAGAAATCTGTCTTTTACTGTTTGGGGGAGGAATTTCCTGTCCACAATTCTAAGAGAACAGAATTCTGACCTATCCCCACTGGAACTGACTTTGAATTCTAAGTAGCCAGAGTTGCCTTTACCTACTAAGAAAACGTTTTCACAATAATTGCTTAGCAACAACACTAATTAACTAATATTTCCTAAACTAGGGTTCTTCTAGCTAGTCTCACTTCAACGGTGAGTGGTCAACATGCTGTTAGGCAGAATGTGCGTGGGGGCGCCACAGAGACTGCGGCCGCCCTGTCCTCTTTCGGTTGTACTCCGGAAGCAACTCTCTCTTAGAGCTGCTCTTTGCCTGGCATTTCTGACGGGCTATTTATAGCTTAAAGGCAGTAATTCAGTATAATACCTTTTTCTGCCTTTTCTTTAAGGACGTTGTTGGTAGACTCTTTAAGGCAGAGTGCCTTCTTAAGGTGCCAGCTCTCTATCAGCCATGGCAGGTGATTCTTACAGTCACAACCACCAGGTCAACATCTTCAAATACTTGTTCTGGGACTTGTGTTGAATGAGTGGGTAGATACAAGGAAAACGGTGGAGCTCAGGATGGGGGCGCGCCAAACTTGGGAAGAATTTCAAGTGTAAGAACTCTGAAGATGGTAGTTGTTTGTATTCATTTCTTCTTTTATTCACTGACAAATACACTTATAGAACACATGCCAGACATTTTGCTGGTAATGACCGTGAGCAAAAAAGGAGCCCATCTCTACTCTGGAGAAGTTTATATTCTAGTGGGGAGAGGGGTCATTGGTCAGTAATCTCATCATCAACCACAATGAAGGCTTTGAAGAAATTGAATACATCTCTGTGCAAATTTATGACAATGTAAACCAGACCTGCGGATGGGAAGCCTTTCCCAAGGAAGTGGCATCAGAAGACACATAGACATGAACAGTGCCTCCTCACCTCCTTACCTCATCATTCCCATGGATGAGAGTTTATACATTAACCAGTAAGATTTGCTTTTCAGACCACTTGATTCATTACCACAGCAGCACATTAGATCTCTGAGTGAATCTGTACAGCTAGGCAAATAGAGCCCTGTATACTTGATGGGAGTTTAATGACCGGTACCAAAGAGAGAGAGAGAGAGATGCTTATAACCTTACTCACAGCACTGTACACAAAATGAAGATGAGAAAAAATGGACAGAATTTGAAGGGTGACTGAGTGGGAAAGAGTTTGCATGCAGCCACAGGTCTTGCCTTCAGTGTGAAAATGGAAGTGGCCAGGACAAAGAAAACATTTAATACAGAAATTAAATTCAAGACCAGTATAATATATTCCAGTTTAGAAGCAAATATTATTAAAAAAATAATTGTGGTGAAACACACAAACAAAATTAACCATTTTTAAGTCTACAATATGGTGATGTTAAATATATTCTTGTTTATCCCTACCCCAGCTTCTTTTAACCAACATTCTATATTCCTTTTGTATTTCTTTTACTATTTAGATTTATAAGTAGACCATACAGTATTTGTCTTTTTGTTACTGGTTTACTTCACTTAGTATAATGTCCTCTAAGTTGTGAGATTTGTGACAGAGCTTCCTCCTGATAGGCAGGACAATATTTTACTGAAGGTAAAGGCATTTCTACCTCTTCACACAGTGAGTCTACTTTGGTTCCTTTACTACATTTTTACTTCACTATTATATGATTGGGTGAATGGAGAGCTAGGCAGCCAGAGTGAAAAAAGGAAGACTAGCAGATGGAGCCATGGTGTAGTTTGAACCAAAAATAGTAGTAGAAGAGGTAGAGAAAAGTAGATGGGTCCAAAATCTATTTTGGAACTAGACCAGCAAAAGTTTTTCTTGGGCTGAGTGGATACAGGGAGCGAGAGAAGGGGTAGACTAATGATGCCACCTGGATATTTGGCTTGAGCAACTAGTAGTGATGTTGGGTTTTACTGACAAAGAGAAGGTGGGTAACGTCATTGTGGGACGAGGTATTAGAGGTACTACGGAAACTACAGGAAGAAATGTGATTGGAGGGTAGACATGAGGTGAAGTCATGGTTCCAAGGTGATGTTATCATTGAACTAACAGGATCTGTCTTTATTCCCAAAATGATATCAATTTTCCTCGATTTCTCTTTTCCTCTCGCTGTCTCACCTCTGAAGATAAGATATAGTTAAAGTTCTGCTTCTGTGGAGCTTCACATGAATCTAATTGTCTTAAATTTATTTTAAGAAGTTCTAGTATTTCTCCTTTAAATAAGAAAGTTACTACCTTTTTAGTCCTTCTATCAAGACTGAAAAAAATCTCAGAAAGATATTAATTGTACAATTGAGACCAAAATAGTTTGACAACATATGTAACTTCATACAGAAAATGGCACCTTCTACAGCGCCATGTTGCTGGTGGTTGATGGCTATTGAAGAATGAGGAGAAGGACACCGTTGCCTCAAATGGAATGACTGCTGATAAAAGGACACCTGAGAGACATCTTTACCAATTTGGAAGAAGCTTGGCCACAATCTAAATTTGTCATCTGTTGCTCTGAATAGCACAACTCTAACCAAGATTCAAATAAACAGAAATCTGTGATTAGGTTGCTGGATAAATTGAAGTAGGCACTGAACTACTGTCACAGTAGCTTAGGCAGGTCCAGGGCCCTTATATAAGATAGGTAATCAGAAATAAAAAGAGGGCACAAAGACAGGGAACATTGAAGAGGCAGAATTTGTAAGGTTTTGTCATTAACTGTGTGTGACTGTGAGGTGATTAAGAATATGAGTTCTTAATTTGGTTCTTTGGGGTAGCATTCATCATTACGGGAGGTGTACCAGATACGCATGTCTGTCACGCCGATTACAAACCTATCTATTTGGTACCATCACTGCTGTTTTCCATACTTAAGATCTTATTCTCTTTAAAATTACCTATTTAGAAATAATGGTGTGTCTATTGAAAACACAGTATTTTTATGAAATCCCCTAAGGCATAAAGATGATAACACCTTTTTTTTGTTGTTTTTTCCCAAATTGTCTCAGCATTCCCCTCCTTTTTTAAGACAATATTTTTAAATTTACAATGATAGCTTTAGTAATTCATTGCTAGGATTATTGTTTGTGATTATTTCACATTAAATTTTTAATAGCACATGGCATTTTGAACAGGTAGAGATTTGTACTAATGCTATGCACCTTATGAACGGAATTCAAGTCCTCTTCATTTGACTACAAATGTACATACCACTAAGATCAATTGCTAATTACGGTAGTCAGCTGCCTCCATTACAACGTCAATAACAAAGTTAGTGTCCCTTATGGGACACTTCAATATAATTGACGTCTGTTTTAAAATCTGGTAGAATAAACGTCCATTCCTCTCCTATTTATTTTTGTGTTGAAAATAATCAGGGAGATATTGAAAACAAGCCATATGTTCAATGACAATAAATGCTTCAAATAGTCTCTTTGGACATATACTTCACTTGGAGTAGAGCGAATGATTAATGCAGATCATTTTACAATTTCCACGTGGATAAAAGGATTTGAGATGCACTCTCCTCTCACCTCAAATGTGTGTTGACTGACATGCACTTCTGGTGTTTATTACTACATAAAATAAAAGAGCAGAACATATGTTTGCTGTGATAGCATTCACAAAGGGGCTCAGCAGCAGGTCAAGAGCTAATTAAGATTTATTTCTTCTGCATACATACTGCATAATTATTCTTGTCTTTATTTAATTGTTTAGAAGACTATTCCTGGAAACTTCTCTTTGCCCCAAACATTTAGAGTTTAAGAAAATATGCAGTCAAAAATGGCTGAGAAGGGAAGTGTGTTTAAAAATAGAAGTTGTAGTTGATAAATGACTGTTAGTAATGATGCTAATAACACCAAGAATTTAAAGATAGGAGAGCTATACAATTGGTTGAGTATGCCATGTATACTTGTTTGACCATTTATTCCCCATTTATATTTTTAAAATATCAAGCAATCACATATCTTCTGATTTATTCCTTCATTTCTTTTGAGCTTGTTGAAATAGTTGTTTTTAATATTTAATTAATTTTTTAATAATATTCTGGAATCTTAATATATTGGATTTTTGGACTTTTATTTCAAGATATTTAATATCTTGAATTTCTTCTAAGTGGAAGTTGGCTTATTCTCCATGGACATCACATTACTTTTCTAATGTGTATGACAGATCTCATAACAATTCTCTCACTGGGATGTTCTGAACAAAGAATGAGAACTATGACAAAGTGCTAGAAATAGAGCAATTTTTTTTCTTTCTTTTTTAAAAAATGTATTTATTAATGCGTACAGGCCACAAGTGCAGGGGCGGTGAGAGGCCTCACCCGAGACAGAGTGGGGAGCAGAAAGATTGAGGAAATACACTGCTGAGAGGAGTGGCTGGTTGGTCAGGAGAGGTCTGCTGGGCTATGTGGGTCACCTCCAGGGCCGGGGATCGAACTTATGCTGGAGAGGCTGCTGCTAACTTTATAGTGCTGTGCTTTAACCTGTTGCACCACCAGGGAAGGCCCTGAACAGAGCAATTTCTAAGCCAAAATTTTCTCCTTCCCTCTTTTCATTTTTTTTTCTTACTCCCTTTCTTCATTCCTCCCTAGTCATAAGTCTTAAAACTGTTATTCTTTAATGATGCTATCTCTCTAAGCTTAAAATGTGACCATGAATTTGTCTGACAAAATGAAGACTACTGCTCCTTTTATGGAATGATAGCTGGAGGAACGGAGAGGAAGGGAGTGAAGAAGACTTCAGAACTGTCCACTAGAGACCTTATTAGTGTTTCAATTTTTGCTTTATTATTTATTTCATAATAAGTAGAGATGGCAAAATATGATATACAGTCTAAAAATTTGGTAAAATTCTATAAATAAAATGCTCTTTCATATTGAATTATTGTATAGTTCTGTTACTTCTGTGAAGTCAGTGTGACATCGGTATTGATTTTTTTCCTTCAACCAATAATTGAGTGTTATTTATTTATTTTGTTGAGTAAGATGGCTTGCATTGTTAATGGTAATTTGGAAGTATAAATCCTTCCATTCCCCACCCTCAGATATTGCCACTCGGTGCACCCACCACTGCATCACCCATAGTTACCACCTTAGTCCATTGTGCTCCCCTCCTTCTTTACTCTCTCTCCCCTCCCTCTCTGTTTCCCTCTGGATGCTTCAACAGATGGCTTTCAAGCGCTGGTTTTGCTATGTGTGTCTAGGTCTAACATGAATTAAAAAAATATATATATATATGTATATACATATATAAAATTTTTGAGGTAATTAATGAGATTCACTTGCTATTTGTAAGAGATAACACAAACAGATCCTACCACTCTTTACTCAGTTTCTCCAAATTATAACACCTTACAACCTCTAGTACCACATCACAACTAGCACATCAGCTTTGAAAGACACATAACATGATAGCCACAAGCATGGCTTTTTTTTTTTTTTAAAGATTTATTTGTGCATACAGAACTGGGGTACAGGCCAGAGGCTCAGGGGCAGCGAAAGGCTTCACCAGAGACAGAGTGGGGAGCAGAACAGGCAGATCGACGAAGTACACTGCTGAGGGGAGCAGCGGGCGGGTCAGGAGAGGTCTGCCACACCATGTGGTCACCTCCGGGGCAGGCGGGGATCGGACTCATGTGGAAGTGGCTTTAGCTTCTTAGTGCTGTGCTTTAACCCGCTGCGCCACCAGGGAGGGCCCAGCATGGCTATTTTATCCTCTGTAGGCATATTGATTTCCCTTCTGCTCCCACCCTTTCACCCCTGGCAACCATTAATCTATTCTCTAATTCTAGAATTTTTTAAGTTCAAGAAAATTATGTAAATGGAACATACAGTATGTAAACTTTGAGGTTGTCTTACCATTCATCATTCATTTTAACTCTGATGATTCACCCAGACTTTTATTGCTGATCAGAGTTCCACAGTAGGAATGTACCACAGTTGTTAAACTGTTCACCCATTTAGGACATTTGAGTTTTTCCAGTTTTTCTTTTTATGATGAATAATACTGCTACTACAGTAGTTTGTGTGTGTGTGTGTGTGTGTGAACATAGGCTTTATTTCTCTGTGATAAGTGTCCAAGATTGCAATTCCTGGGTCATATTGTAATTTCATGTTTAGGTTTTAATGGAACTGCCAAAAAACTTCGTAAAGCAGCTGTATAATACTTTTGGGGCTAACTCAAGTGAGGCAGAAGTTACAGTACAGTTTATAGTAGTACAATTTTCTTGTAGTATTTTATATTGACTCTGAAGTATTTAATATAATATTTATTAATTACTACTCAATTCTGAGGGAGGATGGCATTATAAGCAATAACATAGATTTTTGCCTGCTAGGTAATATTTAAGACTATTTTGCATTAAATATTATTGAAGTTGCTCACAAGGGACAGATAATTTAATATTGACACAACCTTAAATAAATTGAAAAGGCATAAATCAGAGTAATGAAATTCATAAAGCTGTTAATATTAATAGGGAAACCTTTTGGGAAGCCTGGTATAAAATCAAAGAAACTAGGAACCCCGGTTGTAATGATTAAACATTTGGTTATTTTTGTTTTAATCGCTTTTTTAAGTCAGACTACTCTATTTCCTTGGAAAAAGTGCATGCCTTTACATCTTTAGCCAGAAAATGGAATGCAGAATTCTGGGGGAGAAGGGAATTAAATCTTCAGAGAACACAATGTATCTCTTTTAGTTTTGCATCTAAGGAGTCAAGGCAAGACCAAACTTTATTCCTAAAAATATATGCAAGCTTTCCCCCAAATAATACACTTATAAATAATGTCTGTTGATTGCTAAATGGATGTGTATTTTGCACACTTAAGTATAACTACAGATGTGGAGTAAACTCATATAGATGTATATATACATGTAAAGTGCAATGATTAAGGATTTTAGCAATTTGTTAACCCCACTTTTTTATTATACTAGTTTATTTTTACATCATTTTGTGCCTTTTTCCATCTCAGTTGTAATCTCTGTAGACTTCCCATCACCAATTCACTCCTGTGTTATCACCATAGTCCCGTGCACTCCCTTCCCCCCACCCCACCATTTTTGTTCATTATTATTATTTTTCCCTCCTGGATTTTCATGCTCCTGCTATGAATGAAACCGTGTGGTATTTTTCTTTTTCTTTCTGGTTTATTTCACTAAGCATGATACCTTCCAGCTGCAGCCATGTTGCTGCAAAACCATGTGTTTATCTTTTTCTATTGTTGAATAATATTCCATTGTGTATATATAGCACATCTTTTTAATCCAGTCATCCACTTTTGGGCGTTTGGGTTAATTTCATATCTTTCCTATTGTAAATAAAGCAGCAATAAGCATGGGGATGCAGGTGTCTTTTTGAGTCAGTGTTTTTGTGTCTCTTGGGTAGAGACGTAGGAGTGGGATTGCTGAGTCATATGGAAGCTCCATTTTTAGCAGTTTGAGAAACCTCCAAACAGTTTTCCATAGTGATTGTACTTGTTTGCATTCCCACCAGCAGTGCAGGAGAGTTCCTTTTTCTCCACATCCTTGCCAACATTTGTTGTTGCTAGTTGTTTTGAGATGTACCATCCTTACTGGTATGAGGTGGTATCTCATTGTGGTTTTGATTTGCATCTCCCTTATTACAAGTGATGTTGAACATTTTTTCATATGCTTGTTGGGCATCTACTTGTCCTCTTTTGAGAAATGTCTTTTTAGTTCTTCTGTGCATTTTTGGATGGGATTGTTTATTTTTGTTGAGTTTCATCAGTTCTTTGTGATCAATCCTTTATTACCAGTATTGTGTGAGAAAAATTTTTCCCAATCAATGGGATGTCTGTTTTTTTTTTTTTTTTTTGGTAATGTCTCTTTTGCTTTGCAGAAGCTTTTTAACTTGATGTAATCCCATCTGTTTATCCTTTCCTTCTCTATCTTTGCATTGTGTGGTGTGCTGTATCTTTATAAACAGGTTACTGAGGTGTATGTTGTGTAGTTTTAACCCCCATTTTAAGTAAATACGTTTCATCCACTTGTAGTTAAATCATATTCTTAATTTTAGCCTTCAACAATTTTACTTTCTGAGTTTAGAGAATTTCTTTTCTAGAAATTTCATATGAGTGGAATCTTACAGTGTTGGCATCATGGGATGAGTTGAAAAGTGTTAACTCCTCATCTGTTTTCTGAAAGGGTTTGTAGAGGATTGCTTTCTTTACACAATTGATAAATTTCCCAGTAAAGCCATATGACCCTGGGCTTTTTTTGTGAGATTATGTTTTCTCTGACCCTAATAATATAAGTGCATTATGGCATTTTTTGAATACCCAATGAATACCCCATGTCACAGAGGTTCCTATCTGCCTTGCTCCCATCCATCCTCTCAGTTCTCTCAATAATGACATGGCCTTTTCCCAGTAATACACACTGTCATTCTTCTCTGTCTTTTCATGTTATCCTATGTATCTTTATAGGTCACTATTTAAGTTCATTTATTTGGTAAAAATATTTTTGTTTATCTTACTATGTATGGTTGGGATTGTGAGATTTTTATAAATAGTGAATCAAATGGACTTCTGCCTTGAAGGAACTACCCACCAAGAAGACCAAAACATGTACACAGATTTTTGTTATACAAATTTACAAACATTAAAGGAGAGGGAAGGAAATTAGAACTACTAGGAGAGAGATAGAGATACTTCCTTCATTCAAGGGCTAGAGAGGTTACCTGATGGACTAAGTAGCAGTGAGTTGTGTTTTGAAGTATCATCAACTGTGGATGTGGTTGGGAACGATGGCAAAAGTGAAGGGAGGTATAGGAAGAAGCTGGCAAAGTGAGCTCTTGAACAAAATAGTAAAATCCATGCTGGTAAGAATTGGCCATGTTTTGCATCTATTCTGGCGATCATGATGTATTGACGATTGTAATGAGTGTGAGGAGAGAGAAAGAGAATGGGCATGGTGAACATCATGCCATGGGTTGGGGTCTGAGTGACTAAAGATAGAGAGGGAAGACAGTGGGGAGTAGGCTTTAGGGGAAGAAGTCTACAGTTAGGTCTGGTATTTGTGTAGGTTGTGTGCTTGAGGTGTCTGCTAGAGAGCGAAATAGAACTCTGAAGGGAGAGATGGATATCTGAATGGGAAGTCGGGGAAGATTTAGACTGGAGATATATATTTTTCAGTATTTGGCAATAGGAGGGTATTTTTTGACCATCGGATTGGACAAGTGTAAGCCAAGAAAATGAGAGTAAAGAGGTGAGGGCCGCTGTTGCCAGCAAGGTATGTGTTTGCTAGATGTAGCCTTGACATTGGCTGAGGCTATTTTGTTTGGTGCCTCATCAAAAGTAGAAAACATAGGAGAGAAAGTGATGCATTTAGTTTGGGATAGCTAAATGTGAATATATCAGCATACAACAGTGAACATACAAACCTGGAACTTAGAAGGAAGGAAGATGAGAAGGCATGTTATTGACAAACTTATCAGAGAAAGGACAGAGAAGGGCATCAAGGGTGTGGTAGCCGAGGGTCTTCTACTGAGTCTTCCACTGAGATCGCTGACTGGCCAGGCTGGTCCAGTAAGGGGCCAATGCATTATGTAAGTAATCAGGAGCTGAAAAATTTTACTGGAGAGGACAATAAGTCTGATGGACACATGAAGTGTTCAAGGCCTCACAGTAAATAATATTGTTAATATTTGAACAACTTTGTTTGTTCCCCAAATCCATTCTTTTTCCACTACCATATGAAGCCCTCACTAGTAGTTCCCTCTTATTTTCTAGAGGGATTAACTAGCAAGATTGTGTTTCTAGTCAGCACTTGAGGCAGTTTAGAACCAGATCAATCAGGCTCTCTTGCTTTCTTCACCATAATAACACAATTTATAAAATTTCAGCTGAAATATCAAATGTATGCATTTCCATAGTCCCTCCAATATAACATTCGTAATTGAAAGTAAGCAGGATTTTCTAAATTTCACTACATTCACCATTTGCTTTTGGAATTCTATATTAAGACCAGATATTCTGAGGATGCTTAGCACTCACTAAGAAGATAGTCTAGCACAAGAGGTTAAGTCTAGCACTATCCAATTTTTACCATCATGAGTTCCATCCCAGGCCAGCGAGCTGACCCGCATGGCTCTCCTATCTTGCCCTCTGCACCCCAGCAGTGTATTTCAGTTGATCTGCCTGTTCTGCCCCCCAGTCTGTTTCTGGTAAGTCCTCTCACCCCTCCACACCTCTGGTCTACACACCAATTCTCCCATTTTCTTTTTCTTAAAGATTCATTTATTTATGCATACAGAACTGGGGTACAGGCCAGAGATGCAGATCCTCTGGTGAGAGGATTCACCAGAGACAGAGTGGGGAGCAGAACAGGCCGAGCAACAAAGTACACTGCTGAGGGGAGCAGCAGGCGGGTCAAGAGAGGTCTGCCCTGCCATGTGGGTCACCTCCAGGCCTGGGGATTGAACTTGTGCTGAAGTGGCTTTAGCCTCTTATTGCTGCATTTACCTGCTGCGCCACCAGGGAGGGCCCACAGATAAATCTTAAAAAAAAAAAAAAAAAGAAGACTGTCTACTTGGAACTGGACATGTCCATAAATTTATGAAAATTACTAGGTCATTTTCCTAGTCTAACTGTATTGGCAGGTGTATTTATGATTGAATTATTAGTGATCATTAGTGTGTGGAACACTGAAGATAGATTTTCACAGTATTGCTTTCAGTGTCAAGTTTTGTAGTGTTGAAGTTGAAGTTCACTGTTCCCCGGTTTACAAGGTACATCCCCCAAAGCCATGTGCATCAACTTTATCATCAGTAGTGCTGTTACTGGGGTGGAGCAGGGGCTGAATTCTGATGCTTCTGTATACATGCACCAGAAAGTTGCTTTAACAGATTCACAATGTGTTACTGCTAAGGTCGCCATTCGGTGGAACTCTTATTGTTAACAATCTAATGGAGCACTCAAAAGCCATTAAAGTGGAGAGTTGAAATAACATCCTTTTAAGCAGGAAAAACATATTTTGGATGGAAATACTCAGTTGGGAGTTTCCCTTTAAAACTCACTAAAAGTGGTCTCAGCTTTGCTTGAATAGTGTAATTGCATACTGTCCATTCTACAGCAATATATTTACATACCGTTTTTTATCAGAATCTTGAAATCCATCCCTCAATCTGTTTTTCTAATCCCCACAACAGTGTTTGGAGCCCAGGGATCATGCTCGATTATTGGTTTATGGATTTCTTCATAGAACAAGCTCATTCCTTCACTGGCGAGCAGCATGTACTGGTTGAGATCTTCCTGTTTGTCTGCTCACACTTGCTACGTGGCTTATGGAGTTATCCACACCTTACAAATACTTGGTTTTCTGGATACCTTCAGTATCTTCCTCTCTGTATAAGATGTTTGTGTAAGGGTGCATACTGAAGATGCATTTATTCTGCATCTCTGAGTGTGCACACATCCTCCTCAGCTCCGCTTCCTTGTTTAATAGCTAGGCAGCTTCTGTGCCTCTAAAGTGCCTCAGTGAAGAGGGTCACTGACTACCTGGTGTTTAAAAAAAATCTGTACTTTCCTTGGAGTGTGAGCATAAAACGAGTTGTAAGAGAGTTTCTCTTTCTTGGTTTGTATCTATAGGTTTTACAGGTAGAGCTCAAAGGAATAAAAATGCTGATTTTTTCCCCCTGATTTTGCTTTCAGAAAGCTAGGACAACAGGGTTGTTATGTGGGGGAAGAAAGAGTATTCTTTCTTTCTTTAAGATTTATTTATTTATTTATGCATATAGAACTGGGATATAGGCCAGAGATGCAGGGATGGTGAGAGGATTCAGCCAGCTTGCAATGCTGTGTCCTGACCTGTTGAGCCACCAAGGGAGGAACAGAATATTATTTCTACCTGAAATTTTTTCAAAGATTTATCTATTTATGCATACAAGAACTGGGGTGCCAGAGGTGCAGGGTAGGGGTGAGAGATGTGAGAGGATTCACCAGAGGCAGAGTGGGGAGCAGAATAGGTGGGTCTACTGAAATACACTGCTGAGGGGAGCAGTGGGCAAGACGGGAGAGGGCTGCTGCACCATGTGGGTCACTCCCTGGCGGGGGACTGAACTCCAACTGCAGAGGCTAAATATTGCTTCACAGTGCTGAAACTTTAACCCCTGTGCCACTAGGGTTGCCCTCTCTTAACTTTTATGATTGGTTTTAAAATTGAAATTATTAAATTGAACTCACTGTATTTTACATCATTTATTTTTCAGTTCTTAAAAATAAACTAAAATAGGGCTTCCCAGGTGGTGCAGGCGTTAATGTCTCATTACTGTATGACTATCACCAGCCACTGCGACCTGAGTTCAATCCTGGCCAGGGAGCTGACCCACATGGCGCAGCAGACCTTTCCTGTCTTGTCCACTGCTCCCCTCAGCAATGTGTTTCAGTACATCTGCCTGCTCTGCTCCTCACTCTGTCTCTGGTGAAGCCTCTCACTCTCTGCACCTCTGACCTGCACCCCAGCTTTTGTATATCTATATAGATAAAAATAAATCTTTTAAAAATAAACTGGAGTAACCATTTATTAAATTATCATATGAGTGTGGGTATCATATTCATACGGTAATCTAGAGTGACAAGTTCATATCTCTCCCATCCCCAACCTCCTTCACTCCTCTGAATGAAGAGTGTTTTAGTCTCACATGCCATGTCACAGCCACTGGCCTCTGGTATCCAGACATTCAAAGATTTCTGTGTGACCTCAAGCTGGGTCACAGTCTCTGGACTCATGCTTGAAAAATGGCAGTTACAACCGTGGAGGAAGGTCTGTGTGTACCACATGCAGCTAGCTGCTTCATCTTTGCACTCTCTTGTCCAGGAGGCTCCATGATGTCTGCTGAAAGAAAGGAGGAGGGAGTCTAAGGAAACAGATAACACACCCAGGGTCACAGAGCTGGCAAGTCAGAAGGAATTCAGTCTCCACAGTTTCCAGGCCAAAGCCCTGTTTGACTCCCTAACCCTGCTCTTGGTCCTCCCAGGCATCTTCTGGCAGAGCAAGGCTTGTTCAGGGACCAGAACCATACTCCTGGGTACCTAAGAGGTTTTCATGCCAGCAACAAGCCAATTAGCTTCTCAATGGAGGGTGACCCAGTGGGCTCAGCTGGCCAGCTCAGGACGCTCCCCTCAGTCAAGGGAAGTTTGCGGGCCTGTCCTGCTGGCTGGAAATCACTGGCCTCCATGTGGGAGGGAGGCGGGGCTCTAGCAAGGGGTTTGAATTAACTAGGATACTTGTAAAAAAGGCAGGGAAAATCCTAATGCATGTAGATCATAATGAGGGATCTTCAAATAAGCAAATGTTAGGTGGAGAACATTTGTAGTCTCAGGAATGAACAGACTTACCGCAGTATAACAGGACACTTAAATTTCAAGGCTAAATAATCATGTAATTTCTTTATTTACAGAAGCTCAGACCATGTAAAAAGGTTTATATCAAGTTTATCTTCTATGGAGATCTCGCAGCAAAAATAGTAGACATTTTGTATTTTCCCCAGCTTAAAAATTCTGTCGTTACAGCATTGTAAACCAGTGTTACCTCAATCAACATTTTTGTAGTTAATTATTCAAGTATAACTGACTACTGTACATCAATACTCTTTTCAGTTCTCAAATCAATAACGCGGATGTTTGGGGGAAAAATAATCTAATTAGTCTCACTGAGGGGTTACCTGGAGACGCAGGGGAACAGCCCCCTGCTCCTGAGGTATTGACTGGGATGGAGGCCTTTCCAGGGCCCTCCAGTGAGGTGGATTTTAGCGTTCTGGGCATACCTGGGAACGAAAAGAGCTAGAAAGACCACTTCTGTTCTTTTGCCCAGTGCAGTTAGTATCAATTTGTTTACATTTGGTGAAATGCTCCACTTTGGGCAATGCTTTCCTGTTAACAGGATGTTGTCCAGGTGGAGAGAAATAATTAATGAACAGAACAAAAAAAAATGTTTCCACACAGATCCTGGGTTACTGTTAGTTCTATAGCAAAATACCACTGGGAAAAAAAAATGGTAGGAGCGTCCGTTTGTAAGTGTTTGAATAGAGCTGTGTGGCAGCCTCCCCTGACCCCCAACCCCCAACATAGTGTTCTCTTTGCATTTATTCCTCCTGGCCAGCCTTCCCACTGTTTTCATTTTTTCAATTCATACATTTCTTTTTAAAGATTTTTTTTTATTTATGCATACTGAATGGGGAATAAGCCAGAGGTGCAGGGGCAGTGAGAGGCTTCACCAGAGACAAATTGGGGAGCAGAAAGGCAGACTGACAAAGTACACTGCTGAGGGGAGCAGCAGGCAGGTCAGGAGAGGTCTGCCAGAACATGTGTGTCACCTCCGGGGCTGGGGACTGAACCCTCACTGAAGCGGCTGTGGCTAGTTTGCAGTGCTGTGTCCTAACTGTTTGCACCACCAGGGAGGGCCTCAATTCATACTTTTGAGATTTCACTTACATGTTACTTTTTCTTTGACTATTCCTGCCCCCCTCCCCAATAATGCTCTCTATTTTGCTACCACAATATTCTGTGTTTGTGGCGACTGGAGTGCTTTTCACAGTATGTTGTCACTATTTCTGTACATCTCTGTCTCTCACTGGATGAGGATCCAGATAGTCTTTTATTTAACTTTTGTACCTCTACTAGGAAACACAGTGAGTGACACTATCTAGCTAATAAAAATGTTTACCTGCAAACGTCTGTATCTGATTCCTGTTGAGTGACATCTCACCTCTTTGCCATGAGAAAGCAGGTCAGTGCTTCACAACTGAAAGAACTTTTTTTTTTTTAAAGATTTATTTATTTATTCATACAGAACTGGGTTACAAGCCAGAGATGCGGAGAGTGAGAGGATTCACCAGAGACAGAGTGGGGAGCAGAACAGGCAGATTGACGAAGTACACTGCTGAGGGGAGCAGCGGATGGGTCAGGAGAGTTCTGATGCTCCATGTGGCCACCTCTGGGGCAGGCGGGGATCGAACTCATGCAGAAGTGGCTTTAGCTTCTTAGTGCTATGCTTTAACCCGCTGCGCCACCAGGCAGGGTCCTGAAAGTCCTTTTCTTTTTTTTTTTTTTTAAAGGTTTATTTATTTATGCATACAAAACTGGGGTACAGGGCAGAGGTGTGGTAGGTGAGAGGATTCACCAGAGACAGAGTGGGGAGAGCAGAACAGGCAGATTGACAAAGTACACTGCTGGCGGGAGCAGTGGACAGGTCAGGAGAGGTCTGCTGTGCCATGTGGGTCAGCTCTCTGGCCGGGGATTGAACTTGTGCTGCAGTGGTTTCGGAGAGCTTCCTAATGTGGTGCTTTAATCCGTTTTAAGCCTAACAGTGCTTTTATCTAAGGCTTTAAGAAACCTAGGAATCTAGTGACAACTCTGTTTTCTGGCTTCCCCCCATTTTAAAGCTTTGTGCATTTCTTTCATTTTATATATTTTCTGTCTGTTCCAAAATTGAGAATGTCTGAATGTCATGAATAGAACTCATTTCATTACATGCATCTGAATGAATCGTTAAACATATAAAAGGACAAGAAAAAGTTAGTTACTTGTGTTCTACAGCTTGGATTTGTGTTCTAGAAATAACCAATGAAATGGTTAGGTAATTTTTAACCAAATTCTATTAACCAATATATTTTATAGTTCTAGTTCAGATGTCATCTAGACATCTGATGGTTATCAGGAAGGACAAAATCAAATGTTTCCACACAGATCCTGGGTTACTGTTAGTTCTATAGAAAATACCACTGGGAAAAAAAAATGGTAGGAGCGTCTGTTTGTAAGTGTTTGAATAGAGCTGTGTGGCAGCCTCCCCTGACCCCCAACCCCCAAC
>NW_004567119.1:35089468-35186860 GCF_000260355.1 Condylura cristata
CCCCGCAACCCTGGTCCTTTATACTCCTGCTATGAGTGAAACCATCCGGTATTTTTCTTTTTCTGTCTGGCTTATTTCACTAAGCATGATCCCTGCCAGCTGCAACCATGTTGCTGCAAAAGGTATGAGTTTATCTTTTTCTATTGCTGAATAATATTCCATGTGTATATGTACCACATCTTTTTAATCCAGTCATCCACTTTTGGGCTGTTTCCATGTCTTTCCGATTGTAAATAAAGCAGCAATAAACAAAGCAATAAAGTGTCTTTTTGTGATTCATACTTTTAAGATTCAACTCACATGTTACTTTTCTGCTTTGGGGAAGCAGGTGCCAAACCTTTTAATCATGTTATTTCTCATATCACTGGACACAGTGCTCGGCACAATTTTTTTTTTAGTGAGTATTGGTTACCACGCCTGCTTGAGAGCTGAGTTTATTGTAGCTAGGAGTTAAAGCACCTGGTCTGTTATGAAATTGCAAAGTCCCTCCCTGTCCCTTGCCCGCCCTCTATGCTCCTGTTTCCAAGGGCCATGTATGAGCCCTTCTTGCATGGGATCCTTTCAGAAAAGGTATGGAAAAGTTCTCAAGTTCAAATCAAGTGTTCTCATGTATGTTCAGCTCATTTCTGAAATTCTACTAATAGCACGGTATGGCTTTAGCAGGGGTTGAGATACAAATATATTTAGAAAGGATTATGCTTTTAGGCACAAGGGTCTTTTGCACTCCAGCATTTATGAAATAGCTGTGTACTTATTTTTCACTGGAGAAGAAAGAGTCCCTGGTTATAAGACAGTTTATAGGCAGAGATTTGGAGGCCAGTGGTACTCAGGAAAAGCTACCTAACCATCACATTGTGGCCCAAGTCTGGGCATGTTCTCTGTGCCCAAGGAATGAAAAATCTAGGCCAAGATTAGCTAATTTTGATCCTTCTCTCCCATCATGCTGCAATCACTCTAGCTTATAATTTAAATGCACATTCTTATGAGTGGAAGCAGAAGACAACCGACCAGGTGTTCAGCAATGTGGTAACAATCCTCAAGGCATCTCTTCATGGGAAAGTTGTATCCATTCATCTAGCCTTTAATCTTCATCCAGACTTTTAATGATGGCCCTGTTTTCACAGGATCCTCTGGAAGACACCCACAGCTTTCGGGGCTCAGGGTGGCAAGATGCTCCAGGAAATAGGCATCAGTTGAATTCGCCTTCATCAGGATGTCATGATGCATGATGATGAAGGATTGCATGATCATTCCTGTGCTCTTTTTATGTTGTTCATATTTTAATACTATAATTCCTTACATAGTGCTGTTTTGGTGACTGTTCTAACTTCTTCCTCCACACGATAGAACTGAACTTGGTCACTTTCTATTTAAATGGCAAGTTCGAAGGCCATCTTTTTTGAGGCCTGCATTGATACCATCCGGGTCCTCATGGAGCAATGGGGAGAACTGCTGGTTGTCTCTGAGATTCGCAGCAGCTAGAATTCGCAGTGGGTAATAGATGCCTAAAACAGCAGAGACTTACAGTAAAGTTCCTAGCGTTATGTTCATTGATGAAATCAACCTGTTCATATACCATTGTCCTCTTCTATAAAATTAGATTCTCAGCTTTTGATTAGGCCTCCTCTTAGAATTTTGGAAAATTAAAGGAAATGAAAACACAGCCATGAAATATTTAGAGCTGAAAAATACCATCAGTAGTTATTAACAATTTATCTGAAGTTAAGTTAGTATCACTAAAGCAAAATTGAAATAAATTTTTTCACTAAAATTTATTAGTATTTTCCTTTCTGCATCTATGTACTCATTCCTTGCCCACAGGTATTCACTGCGTGCAGCATCTGTCAGGTGATGTTCCAGGCACTATATTGATAAAGTCAAATAAGATCTTTGCCTTTGTGGAGTGTACAATCTGGTATGCATGAGTTATGTATTGGCTGTAGGGGAGAAAAAAATAGGGAATGCATTCAAATGCATACAAGTGAGCACGCATCATGACTGTTTCTGTGAAGGAAACAGTGATGTCACAGTTCACTATAGATGAACTGCGAAGGGCAGGTGTGGCTGAAGAGTCGTAGAGGAACATGAGGAAATGACTGTCCCCTACACACAAGGAATTGGCTTTAGTTTAAGAGCAAGGGGAAGCCATTCAAGGGTGAACAGCAGTATCAGCTCATTTAAATTTTGAAAGCATCATTTAGGGCACTCTTTGGGGAATCTGTGTGGGTAGGTGGGAGTGAAAGCAAGGAGACCTGTCAGGAAACTCCAGAAGTGCTCAGACAAGACGCTGGTGGCTTGTCCTGGGATAATGGTCATGGGAGCTGGAGAGGAGTAGGTAGATCCCACATATATTTTATCTGACACCGATGGGGCTGAGTGATGGATGGGGCCTGAGGGATGAGGATAAAGGAAAAAGCAGAGATTGATCCTCTATTATTGATGGGGGATGGTGGAATCTTTTATTGAGCTGGGAACATGTTTGATTGGGGATCAGTGATCCTCTTTCAGGCTTTTTATGTTTCAGAGGCCAAGCAGGAATCCAAGGGGTGATGACTAGTAGGCAGTTGGACAGTTACGTCGGTCTCACAAGGGAAGGTCAGCTATAGAGACATCTATCTAGGAGACTTTAATATACAGGTGTGTTTGAAACCCAGGAGTAGGTAAAGTCCTCAAAGCATACAGCGCAGAGATGGAAGAGGTGAGAGCTCACCTGGAAAGGAGCACCTGTCTATATATTTCAGTCATCTCTAGCAGGGATTGGCAAACCACAACTTGAGGACAAATCCAGCCTGGGACCTGTTTCCATGGCTACCAGCTAAGAAAGATTTTTTTTTTCACTTTTAAAGGCTTAGACAGAGAACAAAGAAGAATATACAAGGTTGATATGGCTCACAAAGTCTAAAATATTTCTGATCTAGACTTTTAAAGAAGTTTGAAGGCTATGGGGATATAAGGCCAGCAGAGCAAACCTCTAGAAGAGATGTGCAGAAATACTAGAAGAGTATGATGCCATGGCCACTATGAGAAGAAAGTGTCTGGAAAAATTTTCTGTGAGGTCAAGTACGATGAGGCCAAAGAAATGACATGAACATCACAGCTGATCTGTGTAACAAATAACCCAACCTCTGTGCCTCACACTTCACGAATTGTCACTTGTACCACAGCCACTTGACTGGAGGGGGTGGGGCGGGGTGCCGCACCCCACATATTCACACAGGGATGCAGATTTGGGATTTGAAGTATGAAGCTGGATCCTCAGCCTCAGGTGAGAGGGAGCAAGAAAGGTGCCAGGTGCGAGCTGTTCACTGGACCATGCCACCTTTGCTCACTTTCTTGGAACTAGAGACTCACGTCATGGCTGCATTCACTAGCAAGGGAGGCTGGGAATGATGATCTGAGTGTGTTCATGGGAGATGTATTTTGTGAACTCCTGGTTGTCTCTGCCACAGAGGTTGCGGCAAGAGCTGCAGTGTAAGGTGGCGGAGCCTTATCTGGGGATTAGAGGTGAGGAAAAGAAGAGAGCAGGTGCGCACATTTATATCAACAAGTGACTGAAGGGGAACCTGACGTGGGCGGATGTTGGAGAGAAGGAAGCGCTGTGTGATTGTAACAACCATGATGATAAAATGCTGCTGCTGATACTAAAAGCTATAATTTTTTTTAAAGATTTATTTATTTTTGCATACAGAGCTGGGGTACAGACCAGAGGCTCAGGGGCGGCGAGAGGCTTCACCAGAGACAGAGTGGGGAGCAGAACAGGCAGATCGATGAAGTACACTGCTGAGGGGAGCAGCGGTCGAGACAGGAGAGGTCTGCCACGCCATGTGGTCACCTCCGGGGCAGGCGGGAATCGAACTCATGAGGAAGTCCTTTAGCTTCTCAGTGCTGTGCTTTAACCCGCTGCGCCACCAGGGAGGGCCCTAAAAGCTATAGTTTTTGAGCATGTAGTGTATACCATTATACACCTTTCCTCTGTCAACTCATTTTATCTTTAGTAGGTAGGTGTCCTTGTTTTAACAGAAGAGGAAATTGAAGGAGAGAGAGGTGAAGTAACCAGTCATATAGTTATCAGCAGATGTAGGAATAAAAATGAATTAAAGAGTGTGTGAGTTGATGCTAGCTATAGTATTAGGTAGAAAGACTTTTATAGTCAAAGGGACTTGGATTTGAATACTTGACCTTGAGAAAAGTCCTTTTGGTTTTCTTATCTATTAAAAAAAAAAAAAAAAAGAAATTCGGGCCCTCCCTGATGGCACAGCAGGTTAAAGCAAAGCACTAAGAAGCTAAAGCCACTTCAGCATGAGTTTGATCCCTGCCCCTGGAGGTGACCCACATGGCTCCAGCAGACCTCTCCTGAACCCCCCATTGCTCCCTCAGCAGTGTACTTTCTTTTGATCTGCTGTTCTGCTCCCCACTCTGTCTTTGGTGAAGTCTCTCACCACCCCCTGCAACTCTGGCCTGTACTCCAGTTCTGTATGCATAAATAAATCTTTAAAAAAAAAAAAAAAGACAATTTCAGGCCTTCCATGGTGGCACAACGGGTTAGGACTCAGCACTTCAAGCTAGCTGCAGCTACTTCAGTGTGAGTTCGATTCTCGGCAGAGGTGATCCACATAGTGCGGCAGACCTCTCCTGACCCGCCCTCAGCAGTGTATTTCATCAATCTGCCTGTTCTGCTCCCCACTCTGTCTCTGGTGAATCCTCTCACCGTCCCTGCACCTCTGGCCTGTACGCCAGTTCTGTGTGCATAAATAAATAAATCTTTAAAAAATATATCTTTTTAAAAAGAGACTACTATAAAATTATTGTTAGTGTTGATATAGTCTACATAAGGTGCCTACTATCATGCCCAATACTTAATAGATAAATATTTGATAGTTTAATATAACAATTAAGAAAACATAACTGAATAAATTCTTACTCATTTGATATACTTCTCCTTTTCCCCCTAAGTTTGGTGATATATTTAAAAAATTTGTCTCTGTTTAATGCCCAGGAAAGCTGTGAAAAAAATATCACTATGTGTATACATTTTAAGAGGTCCAGACACTGAAAAATCAAAGCCTGTGTGATTTTAAATATGTGTACTATTTTGTAGCCATTGTAACATTTTAGAGGGAACTGTCACAAAGTAATCTTCTTTTATCACAAATTAATGTTCTGTTTCTTTAGTGTCATCTGTCCCTTTATCTTGAATAATTGTCTTTGTTTTAAAAATGTTAGATGTATAGGGACCATCTATTAGGAGACTTGACCACCTTTCACATTCAAAAGGTCACTTGCGTGGTTTATTTTTATTTTTATTTTTTTTTATTTTAAGGTTTTTTTTTTAAAGATTTTTTAAATTTATTCTTACAGAACTGGGGTACAGGCCAGAGATGTGGAGGGTGAGAGGATTCACCAGAGACAGAGCGGGGAGCAGAACAGGCAGATCTACAAAGTCCACTGCTGAGGGGAGCAGTGGGCGGGTCAGGAGAGGTCTGCCGCGCCATGTGGTCACATCCGGGGCAGGCGGGGATTGAACTCATGTGGAAGTGGCTTTAGCTTCTTAGTGCAGTGCTTTAACCCGCTGTGGCACCAGGGAGGGCCCCACTTGCGTGTTTTATAAGTACCAGTGAACAACTGTGTCATGCAGTCAGAAAGATATTCTACCTATCACACCAGGAGCTCTGTCCAGTGAAAGGTGACATGTACTAAATTCTCCCAACTCTTTAGATCAAATAGAAAAAAAGCAGAAAATTCTGTTAACAGTTGAGTGTAGTCAGTGAATAACACTGGCTAGAGAGCAAAGACATCTTTCCTACCTTAATATTTCTAAAATAGTCTTCCACATTTGGGGATTGTGGTAGCTTGTTTTTCATTGGTGATGTATGTGGGAAAAGACTTAAATTTAAGATAGTTTCATTCCTGAAGGTGAAAGACCTCATTATAAGGCAGTTATAGGATATAAGTCCCCTGGGAAGAGCCATAGAGAGTATCCCAGGAACTGTATTATTTTATATCAGAGACTCCAAGCCAGTAATGGTGTTCCTCTGGGAAAAAACAACAAAAACCAACATGTCTTCTGGGCACTTGTCCTGTTTTTGTTTTGCCAAGTCTTAAGAAAGAATACACAGAGGGCCTTCCCGGCTGGTGCAGTGAGTTAAAGTTCAGCACTATGCAGCTCTCCAAAGCCACTGCCGCATGAGTTCTATTTCTGGCCAGAGAATACAACCCCTGTGGTGTGGCATATCTCTCCTGACAGGTCTGCTACTCCCCTCAGCAGTGTATTTCAGTACATCTTCCTGTTCTGCTCCCACTCTGTCTCTCATTGCCCCTGCACCTTTGGCCTGTACCCCAGTTCTGTATGCATAAATAAATAAAATCTTAAAAAAAAAAAAAAGGATACACAGAAACACTCCCCTACTCCTCCTGGAATTCCAGGCCACGGCTATCTTTTCCCAGCTGTATCAATGCGCTCTTAAGATGTCTTAGGATGGAGACCCTCAGGGCCCATCTGGAGCACCTGCTGGTTGGTGTCAAATGTCTGCAGAGACACAGGCTTTGCCCTGTAGCAAAGTGGTAGTATTGATAAGGAGCTGAGGATAGAAATCACTTTTAGTGATGTCATTTACCAGTGGCAAAGTTATTTAATCTCTCTAAGTCTTACTGTGCCTTTGTAAAATGGGGTTATTGAGGGGCTATGAGGATAAAAGGAAAATTGATTATCAGGTGTACTGTATTTTTCTTGGTGGTATGTCCCCAAAGTCACTAATGTTTAGTGGCTCTGACAGACATGGGACTTGGGCGATGCTGAGATGGTTCTCAATCTCTGAGTCCAGATCAGAAAACAAGGGAGTAAAACAAAAACTTAGTTCTTTTTTCCCTAGGAAATTTTAATCCTAGTCAGACATGCAGACATTTGGGTCTCGGAGGGAAGTTAAGAGAGGGAAGGCAGCTCAGGGACTATACTGTGATTGTGAGTAGAGATGCTAAAACTATTTGAGCAAATAAATTAATGATGATGATTACACACCATGAATAAAAGCTCAAGTAAACTTTCCAAAGATAAAGAACTGGTACAGATTGTGTTTTGAAAACTTACTGTCCATTAAAAGCAAGTAGTCCCAGAAGAATTTTAGTTGCATAAAAGTTTTTCCATTATTCTTTAATTGGTGCATGGTAGCTAAAACTCCTGTTTTGTCTAATTTTCTGTACAATAGATGTGGATTCTCTTCTGGGTCTCCCTGAAGTGACTAACAGTGTGTAAACATCCCATAACTTCAATATATTGATTGAAAAACTATTTGCTTCATATAACCTTTATCTTTTACTACTCATAGTATCATAAAGGTTATACTTATACACTGGACATATTTGCAAAAGTTTTGAGTAGCATTCTTTAGGTAGGGAAATAGGAGACAAATTTCTGAACCCTCCAGGAATTAATTTTAAAGGAATTGCTTTCTAGTTTCATAGATTATTAAATAATGTTTTCAGTCAACAACTTGATTGTGGGATACGGTCTCTTTATATTACAACTTAAAATACTCTAAATATGTAAACATTGAGGAAAACACTCAAAACTTTGTTTTCAGGAGAGCTACAGGAAGACCAGTATTGATACATAAAATTTCTTTCATTGATATGTAACATTTTAAAAAATCAGATAATTACAAAACATCCAAAAGGAGATTATTTCTCTTAAATTCCAGGACAACTCAGTCTTGAATTAGAAAGTATTCCTTGCTAAAAGTTGAAATACTGGGCCTCCCTGGTGGCACAGCGGGTTAAAGCACAGCATTGAGAAGCTAAAGCCACTTCCTCATGAGTTCGATTCCCGCCTGCCCCGGAGGTGACCACATGGCGTGGCAGACCTCTCCTGACCCGCCCGCTGCTCCTCTCAGCAGTGACTTCTGTGATCTGCCTGTTCTGTTCCCCACTCTGTCTCTGGTGAAGCCTCTTACCTCCCGTGAGCCTCTGGCCTGTACCCCAGTTCTGTATGCACAAATAAATAAATCTTAAAAAAAAGTTGAAAATACTTTTGGTCATTTAGAGAAGTGGAATTTCTGAAATGTATTTGAAATTCCATTAATTTTCCTAAATTTAATTTTGAGATGATATTAAGATATGCTCCTCAGCTATTACAGTGCACCTACTCACCCATATCATACCACCATATCCATTATGCTTCCTTCTGTGTTTGTTATTACCACTCCCTTCATCCCTGTCCTTGGTGCATCAGTTCTGTAGTCAGCTGTCATGGGATAATTTTTAACTTGCCTATACCTGATTATTAATTTGGTTACTTTAAATATTAAATATTTGTGACACCATCCACTATTTATCTTTTTCCTTCCAATTTATTTCAGTTAGAATTATCCCTTCAGACTCCATTCACCTTGCTGCAAATGGCTTGTCTTTATCTTTTTTGATTGCTGGGAAGTGTTCCATTGAGTAGATTCACTCATCTGTTCTGGGGTACTTTGTTTCCATACTTTAGCTGTAGAAAGCAGCACTGCAATAAACATGGAAATACAAGTTATCTCTTGAATTAATGTTGACTTTTTTAGATAGATACATATGAGTGGAATTACTGGGTTGAATGGAGTTTTAGCTTCCCTTTTGTTGATGTGGTAAATTACTTTGATTTTCAGATGTTGAAATATTCTTGTGTTCCTGGTATGAACCCAAGTTGGTAATAGTGTATGGTCTTTTTAATTCATTGGTGGAGGTGGATTCTGCTTGCTACATTTTTTGCATCTGTGTTTGTTAGGGAGATTGGGTTGTAATCTTTGTGTGTGTGTGTGTGTTTGTTTGGTTTTTGTATTAGAGTAATGTTGACCTCATAAAAAAGTATTTGGGTAATCTTTCTCTTTCAGTTTTTTGAAAATATTTGAGCATGATAGATAGTAGTTCATTTTGGATGTTTTGGTAAAATTCATTTGTGAAACCTTCTGCTCCTGTTCTCTGTTTTCTTTTGGGGAAATTTTGATTACTCTTAACAGTTTCCTTTCCTGCAATTGGTTTGTTTGTTAGGATTTCTTTTACTTTCCTATTCAGTCTCAGATTATTCCATGATTTTAAAGAACTTGTTTATTATGTTCTAAGTTATTGAATTTGTTAACATATAGACACTCATAGTAGTTTCTAATTATCCTCTGCAGCACCTGTTGTAATTTCTCCACTTTCATTTTTTATTTTATTTATTTGACATTTTCCCCTTATTTTCAAACAGTTACTCAGTTGTTTTGTCTGTGTCCCAGGACCTCAAAGTTCTAATTAGTTTATTTTTTCAAAAGACCAGCTTTTGGGATCATTGATCTTTTGAACTGTCTTTAAAATTTCTAATACATTTAAATCTGCTTTGATTTTAGTTCTGTTCTTTTACTGGCTTTTGGATTTTTTTCCCTTTTTTAAATTCTTTTTTAATCCCTCAGGTTGAAAAAGAAGGTTATTTATTTGAGCTCTTTATTATTTCTTGATGTGACCCTGTATTCTATATATTTTCTATATGTGCTGCTTTTGCTGTGTCCCATAACTTTTGGATGGTTGTGTGCTCGTTTTTGTTTGCCTTGCACTAACTTCTTTTAAAAGTATAGATATTTTTTAAAACAGAGGAGAATCATAAAATATTAAGCATTGAAAAATCAATGACTGTTTTAAATTTGTTCTCAATATAAATCTGAAAATGTAAGTACTTTTACATATTTGAATTTCTATCAGATTCCAGTAAGACAAAATAGTTGTCTTCAAGAAACTGAAAGAATTTAAAAGATAAATCAAAGTAAATACCTATAGTAGCCTTTCTAAAACAAACAATATATTACAGTACCATGGTTTTTGTTAGTATTTTCTTTCAAAATGTGAATCAACTATCATGTGGTTGTTTGACGCTATGCATGTTTTTGTATTTTTATTAGTATTTTCTTTCAAAATGTGAATCAACTATCATGTGGTTGTTTGACGCTATGCTTGTTTTTGTGTATCAAGAAACTGAAGTCTACAGGAGTGCAGGCATTGGCAGGGGGAGTGTCTTGAACAGAGTGAATAATGGATGTTGATGATGAGCAGTGATTGATGAGTTTCAGATCACAGCTGCACAGACGAAAATTTCAGGGTGGCCTCTTTGATGAAATCCCAAGAGCAGAGGTGGGAGTGTGGATCCCTCACTCAATCTATGTGGTGATGATTGGCCAATAAGGAAGTTGTGTAATTCAATATATCTTTAAGAAAACTTCTAAGTAATTTAAAAGAGTGATCTTCATATTAAGGGAGATGCATTAGGCAAGCCTTGGCATATTGGAATGATCTTTTATTTCATGTCTACTTAACTCCACATGTTCTCTTGCAAAATCCTACAATTCTTCTGGGCGTCTATGGTTACAAGAGGGTGAAAAAATTAAAATTGTTGCATTGTGCCTACAAAATGCTATACAGTTGGTTTAAAAGTGACAAAAACAGTTACTCACTTGTTTTGTCTGTGCCCCAGGACCTCAAAGTGCTTGATGTCTGTCCACAGGTTGGTGAACCCCCAGGGAAAGAAGTAGCCTGAGGCTTGACTGGGCAGCCTCATGGCTTCAAGGCCAGGAATGGATCATGTAGTTCAGAGCCAATTTCCTGGCTAGAGAGGAGGGAATCACAATCTCTGGTGTTGTGTGTTCTGCATCAGCTAGGATGGGTCTGACTCTGTTGACCCCAATTGCCTTCCTGTGCTCCCTTAAAATTCTTCTGTTGATAAGGTGAAGGGAGTGATTGTAACGATTAAGAAGATATGATTTATAGCCTATTTAATTTCCATATATAGTTTGAAGATTCAAAAGAGAAACAGAGAAAGAGGGAAAAACATTAGCTTTTGTGATTCCAGAAGTTATCTGATATTACCATCCTGTGTCAGTTGGTGACTTAGCATCTCCTGAAGAGCAAGATCTTCAGCCTAGGTCTGGGTTCCTGTTCTTTAAAAAATAATTTAACAGTAATGAGTAAGAAGTGCTTCTTATAAGTAGTATTTTATGTCTAGAAGAAAATGAATTGTTTATGGGGCTAGTATTTAGGATTCTTAATCTTTCTATGGCTAATGAGATAGATATTTTTGTCAAGTCTTTTTACTGTGATATTTAGTTTTTTCATTTTCAAAATTGTGTATATACTATAATAATTTACTAAATATACTAAATATATTATGTTTAGTATACTAAATAATTTCTAACACCTCTCAACCTCTTGACAGTTTATGGATATAATAACTACAGACCAAATTGACTTTCATTCCTTTTCCTTTTCATCACACCAAAATGTACCAAGAAAAGATGTTAGTATTTAGTTGATAGTGAACCAAGACATTTGAAGACAAACTGAATTACAAAACTCAAACTCTAAATAACTGAGACTGTCTACATTCCATTGCTTTAATTATTTTGAATAACTTGATCTACCAGTGGGTTAATAGTTTTTAAATTCATTATTATGGGGGAGGTTGGGAAATAAAGACTCTGAAGGATAATTAAGTTGACCAGTCACAAGGTAGTAGGATGCTGATGAGACCCTACAGAGTATGATATCAATTAATACCATGTTCTATTTTTGTTTTAAATCTGTCTGAAAGTGAATCACTAGACTTGAATTATCAAACCCATTTTCTTTGGGAACAAGGAGGAGTTTCCCTACATTTTCCCTCTTGATGGCACCACTCTATAGCTTATCCTCAACCCGTCAAAGTACAGATGGATGTCACTGTGACAGGTTTTTTTTTTTTTTTTTTTTTTTACCATTATGGTGTCTATAAATCAAGCACCATCACAGTATAGTAGAAGATATCATGACACTACATCATCCTTTGCAATTCCACCAGTGTCAAAGAACAATAAGCATTACTTGAAAGGGAAATATTTTTTGAAAATAAATTGAGGCCATATTTCAAAAAATTGAATTTTATAGTGCAAAATATGGTTGGGACATAATTCCTGATTAGTTGCTAGAATGCATGCCCTTTTCCTTATATTTATTTGTTTTTTATTGACCACTAGAATGAAAGGGTGGTGTTCAACAACAAAACGAAGGTACTGTGAGGAAAAAAACAAATATATGAAATAAAATAAAAAAGGATTTTTTTTTCCTTGCTTCCCAATTAGTAAGTAAAATAAGCTGTGAACCTAAATAATTCCAGCCAAGATAAAAAATGAGGTGAGGAAAGACTGCCAAACTGGTCTAGCCACACAGAAATAAAATGGTGGCAGCTGGGAGTGGGAGCGAAGGAGAAAGACTTCCTCCTATGTGTGAAGAGGGTATTGGGTAGTAATTGTTGCTTGTAAACAAAGGTATTTTTTTTAGCCCTTGAAAAGACTACTGAATGATCACGAAGCCTTAAAGAGGGATAGGAGAGTGAAAACTAAGCATCCATTCAGCTTCTAGCATGTGAGTGTGAGAATCCATTTCTCTCACATGAGTCTGGAATCCCACTTCTTGGACTTCTTTTCAGATGCAGTTAAGAGGTGAAGCTCAGCTGTCAGGGGAATGTGGCACTTTTCTGTGTGGTTGTAGTAATGAAGGTGGCTGTGGGTTATACTTGGTGTCAGTGAGCTGAGAGCTTCCTTCTCATCCGGACTTTTTTTTTTATTAAAGATTTATTTATTTATGCATACAGAATTGGGGTATAAGTCAGAGGTGCAGGGGCAGTGAGAGGATTCACCAGAGACAGTTTGGGGGGCAAAACAGGCAGACTGACGAGGTACACTGCTGAGGGGAGACAGGAGATGACTGCTGTGCCACACGGATCACCTCTGCCACACGGATCACCTCTGCCACGCGGATCACCTCCGGGCCAGTGTTCGAACTTGCATTGAAGTGGCTGCAGTTAGCTTGCAGTGCTGCGTCTTAACCTGTTTCTCCCCTAGATGGGGCCCCTCCTGGCTTGTACCTTGGCACCAGCAAGGCACATACTGGTGCTTAAGAATCCTGGTTCTTGTGCCTTACTGCCTGAGCTCGAGTCCCAGCTCTGTTATTTACAAATCACATGACCTTTGAGCAAGTTTCTTAGTGACTCTCTACCTCAGTTTTGCAGTCTATAAAATGGGCATCATGATTTGCCTTATTACATAAAGTTGTTTCCAGGATTGTGCAAGTTTATGCACACTTGCAAAGTAAACCCCTCAGATTGGCGCTCATCACAAGGAAAGCTCCATGTAGCTAACTTGGAGGACTACTTGAGCAAAGCCCAGTCTGTCAAACTTAGGGTGTGACTTTCTGCCTCACTTGCTTCTGTTACTGGTGGCTGGGTGGAAGTGCTACAGAGAACAAAACTTGAACTTCACACTTGTAAGATATCTGTGACTGTTAAAAATACTTTGATGTTCACAGAAGAATATTTTTGCCTGGAGTCATTGCTAAAGTCAGGACAATTAAATCTCTAGGGCATAGCCAGGAAACCTCCTACAGACTTTAGAGGGATCTAGGCTCATTTAAATATCCCCAATTGTGAAGAAACATAGAACCCTATGTTTTTTAAAAAAGGAGTCTATTAGAATTGAGAGCTCTGATTATAACTGAATGCAGAGAAGGGAATTTAAGAAGATTAAGGATGCCATGACCAAGCCCTGTTCCACAGGGATCATCTAATACGGACACCATCCCAATCTCAGCTACCTAAGGGCGATCCTTAACTCTCTGCCTCTCCTGCTTAAGAGTGAACTCAGACTTTGGCCAAAGGTAACAATAAATATTAAAACCTTTATTATCAATGTTTGATGGCAGCATGAAACATTTATGTTTATGCATTATTTCATTTGCTAGAAAGATGCAGGTGGTTTGAAAGATGCTATTGCCAGATCATTTTTACAAAGATGACCTAATTATCTTTCTACCAATTTTGCTTTGTTGGAGATGAGCAGAGTATTCTAAACAAAGAAAAACTGCACTGGCAGTAGTGCTGGGATAATGCTTGCTTACAGCTAAATAATTTGTTCTGAACCAAGGTCGACAGGATAGAGGCTGTTGTGTTTTGCTTCTTTCTTAATTTTCTATTTAACTTCCTTCACAATCTTTCTGTGATTTAGAAACGAATGAGTGTAGACATGTTGGCAATTACAAAAGCCACTTTCAAATGATAGAAATCATTAACATGAGCTAAGACATTAAGAATTCCTTTGGCATGGATGTGGTGAGACCTTGTTTCTTTTGTGGGTGTCTTTGTGTGATATAAAAATAAAGAAACTGGAATCTTCTGTCTGCCCACACTTTTCTGTATTGACATAATTTTGCCCGTCATTTAATATTTTTAGTCAGGATAAATGTTGAATGTATGTGAGTACTTCAAAAAATGTGATTAGAAAAAAATTCCCTGTTATATTTGCAATACTCTCTTAAGAAGTGGCGAGATCTTGGAAAAAACATTGGTTTTGGAGTATCGACCACCTGGATTTGAATTCCTTTTCACCACTTATGACCTGGGTCGTCCTGGGTCCAGTACTTTCCGAGATTTAATTCCCCTGTCCATAGTATAGAGTTAATGACACTTCCCTTCCCAAGCTTTTGTGAAGATGAAATAAAATAATGTTCATAGAAGTTCTTAGCAGGATGTTGGGCATCGACCAGTTTGCCTGTTAAATGCTAGGTGTTTGGCACTACCATGCCCATTTAGGTACAGAAGAGTGTCTTGCTTCTGGAAAGTATTCAGCTATTTCCCTAAAGTGAAGAATTTATTCTGGGCTTTCAAAAAATCCACTGTTACTTGAAGATACAGCATTGTAGTCCTCCATGAAGACAGAGTTTTACAGTACATGCTCCCTGTATCTGTGACTTCTAACCAACTTCTTGGATATTGTTCTGTTTTCTCATCTGGCTGTGCTTTAGTTAATGAGAACATGGAAAGTGTTTAGATATTGTTCTAATCTGTTTAATAACTGTTCCCACTAGGTATGTGGAGGCTAGAAACATTGTAAACCTAACCAGTAGTTAAGTACGTGTCTTTAAAGGAGCCCAGAGTCTCACCTTGATAATCATTTCTGAGTGTAACTGTCCTTAGACACATATTAATTAAATATATAAAGTCATAAGTAATTGAATACTTCTTTGGGGTTCTTGCCCTGAAGTGAAAGTTGAGGACTCTGGCAAATTCCTATAAGGAAGAAGCTTCTGTGGGTTTCCAAAAGGAACCCCCCCCCCCCCCCCAGAATGCCTGTGTCACATTGAGCTCAGCTGGTGGTCTGAAAGCTCTCATCTTGACCGACAGTATTTCTTATACTTTTCATCTGCACACAGCCTTGCTGTTGTATGGAGTGCTTATTGAGATGGGCCAAATGCTTATTTAATGACCCGGGAGGCCAGTCTGATCTTGGATGGTTGGGGATGAGGTCTCAATGAAATGAGAGGTGAAAAGTAAAGTAAGTTTGTTCTTTATTGTACTCATGGAAGCAGGAAGAATATAATTAATTTTTATTTTTTAAAGGCTTGTATTGCATAGAAGAGCTGGGATATAGGTCAGAGGTGTGTATGGGGGGGGGTGAGATGATTCACAGAGACAGACTGGGGAGCAGAGCAGGCAGATCTACTGAAATACACTGCTGAAGGGGAGCAGTGAGCAAGACAGGAGAGCTCTGTTGTGCCATGTGGGGCAGCTCCCAAGCCTTGGATGTAACACGAGCTGCAGTGCCTGGCGGTAATGCTGAGACTTTAAACACTACACCACCAGGGAGGCCCAGAAAAAATATAATTTAAGACATTTTTCTGATGGTAAAAGTAAGATATACTCATTATTTTAGATTAAAAAAATCAACAAAAGCATAAAAGAAAAAAATACTTGTAATCTTATCATGTGATTCTTAAATTCAACAAAATAATTCTAAGACATGGAAGCTAGTATTCTCTATTCGTATATAATCTTTTATCTCAAACTGAAAAATGCATCTGTGCGTTATTTGTTTTTTAACATGTATGAGTTAGGAACAGGTGTTTTTAGATCCCTCCCCCCCTTTTTTTTGCAACAATATCCTAGAAATAAAAACTTCATCCTGTGAGTCTCATCTCAGCGTTTGGTATTGCTCTCTCAAAAATCTTTTGGAGTGAAGGGAGCGAAATAATACTAGATAAAGAGTAATTCTAACTTTGAAACACTTGAACATTAGGGACAAAACAAAATGTAGACCAAGTGTTATTATGACATCATGAAAGTTCATCTGCTTTCAGTATAGAAGATCATATGGGTATCAGTAGAATTTTACATAATTTAATATGTAATATTGGGGGATCTCACATGAATGTTGTTATTAATTATTTGCTGAAAAAGGCAACATGTAGGAGAGGAGAAGATGTTGAAATGGTATATCTTATCTTTTATTTGTTCTGTTAGATTTTGAATTCTGTAAAAAAAAAGGCAAAGAAGAAAATGTTCTTTTGATAGATGATAGTGTTGACTAACTGGAGGAAAATAATCTTTGTTAAATAAAACTATTGTGGTAAAAATTAAATCTCATTAAAAGATGGGAAATTAGTTCTGAGCCACTATTGAATTTCTTACGTTTCAGGTTAGTTGGTATTTTTTAATTATTCATAAACTTAATAAACCTAATAAAGTTTATTAGGTTAGATATATTAACACACTTAGCCAACTTACAGTGGAATGTCTCTACTTTATTTCTTTAGGGAAACCATACCTTAATTTCTGGTTAAACAAAACTTTAGGTCTCATCAGTTTAATCTGAATCACAAAGGAGAGTTTTTCTTCAGAACTGGAATTTTCCCATATTTTGCTATACCAGAACTAAATGTAGTATGATTTCCCCTCAAAAAAAAAAAAAAAAGAAAAGCCAGTTAAATTATGGACTAGCTATAGTTGATTATGAAATAACTCTGTAATATAATCATGCAAGAAGTGGAAAATCTCTTGGACAATCAAATATTTGATTGTCAAATATTTGATATTTGATAATATTTGATTATAGCTATTCAGTGCAACAATATCTTAGTGAAGTTATTGGCTTTTTACAAAATTTGATCTGATGTGGTATACTTTGTTATTTTATTATAAAAATGAGATTCTGGGGCCTCCCTGGTAGTGCAAGGAATTAAGTCACACCATTATGAAGCTATCCACAGCCACTGCTGCACGAGTTTGATCCCTGGCCAGGGAGGTCACCCACATGGCTGCAGCAGACCTCTCCTGTCTCACTCAGTCCACTGCTCCCCTCAGCAGTATATTTCAGTAGATCTTCCTGTGGTGTTCCTCATTCTGTCTCTGGTGGATTCTCTCACCCTTCACACCTGCATCCTTGACTACCACCCCAGCTCTTGTATGCATAAATAATAAATCTTAAAAAAAAAAAAAGATAAGGGCCCTCCTTGGTGGCGCAGCGGGTTTAAAAGCACAGCACTAAGAATCTAAAGCCACCTCAGCATGAGTTCAATCCCTGCCCACTCCAGAGGTGACCCACATTGCGCAGCAGACCTCTCCCGTCCTGCCTGCTGCTCCCCTCAACAGTGTACTTTGTCACTCGGTCTGTTTTGCTCCCCACTCTGTCTCTGGTGAATCCTCTCACTGCCCCTGAACCTCTGTCCTGTACCCCAGTTCAGTATGCATGAATAAATAAATCTTAAGCACACACACACACACACTGACACACACACATCTAGAAAAAAGCTTGCGTAACTCTCTAGAAGTAAAACCACTTCTCACCTTGAATCTTAACACCTCAAGCTGAGGTGGCTTTAGATTCTTAGTGCTGTGCCACCAGGGAGGGCCTCTAGGTGTGTTTTTAAAAGTCATTTCTTTTAATTACCTAATTTTTATTGTGTTGAAGCTATATATTCAAGTTGCTAACTCTGTAAAACGATTTTCCTTAATTTTGTCTATTTTACTTTAAATTAACAAGTAAATAAAAATATTTGTTAAGTACTTGCTATGTGCAAGGTGTTGTGATAAGTTCTATAGAGAATAAAAAAATAAGTTTATTTAAGGAGCTTAAGAATTTGTCAAGGAGTATAAAACATTCAAATAAGAAAGTAGTAGAGGCAAAGAAAGTTTTGATAACTTACCAAATGAATTTTTGATGAGAACAATAGTTGTAATATTATTGTTTTATTAAAAACAGATAGTGAGAACTTTTATTAAAAACAGATAATGAGAACTTGGTATAGTTTATACCTGTAGATATAATAGCTTTAAAAAGAATAGTTTTAACAAGAAATGTAGGTTGTGTGTGGAGAAAATAAATAAGTGGAAACATCATCATTTTGTTTGATATCTATTTTAAAAGTTATTTTTTGGTTTACTTCTGGTACAATTAAATTTCTATGGCTTTTTTCCTAACACATCTGGGTTTGGAAAAGATTCAAACAGATAAGGACATTGTCCAAATTTCCTAAATAGAAATTAAAAAGAGAAGAATCTGAGGAAGAGGATTGTCTAGAAAATAGAAAAATGAGTATGAATGTAAAATAAAAAAGATTTATTAGATAATAAAAATATTGATTATGTATAAGAACCACCAGCCTGATCAAGGAGGCCCCATAGTCCATACAAGGGTCGTGAGTATAATCATGGGAGCTCAGCAAAGTGGTGAGAAAGGCAAAATTGATGAACTGTGCTGAGAGAATTGGTTAAATTTTCGGCATCCTTGAAGTTACATATTCTCTGCCCCCAAAATAAATGCTCTGTACTCTAAAGTTTCACGGGGTAAGTTGATAGTTTTAAAAATGTATGTATTAGGATCTGTACTGAGTAAAAGTGTTTTTCTTAAATGTAAAAAAGTGCATCGTTCTGAAAAATATAAAATTAAAACACAAATATAAAATTAGTAAATCATTTATTTACCACTGTTGTTGGTGAGACTAGAGCCAATTTAATCAAACAGCCTCATGAAAATGGATAAACCTTAAAATGAAAAAGGGCAGAATGTCGGGCAGGACACACTTGGAGATATTCACATGAAATTAATTTATGGAAAAGTGTTTAGCACAAAGAATATGAAACTTGAACCATAATCATAAAAACTTTCGCAATTATCAGTTAAGCAAATATAAGGAAAGAGGTAATTTCCTTTGACGTTAGCAGGAATTTTTGCAAATGCATTCTTACACTTTTCTGGAGGGAGAGTAAATTGGCAAAATCTTCCTGGTGGTGACGTGGTATGAAAATAGCTCTGACTTTCAGCTCATTAATTCCCCTGATAAGGTATTACACCCGAGAAATCATCACAGATGGAGGCAAAGACTTATATAGCTCTATGTATAAAAATAGTAACATAATGCAAATATTAATATAAATCAAAATAGGGTTGAGAGAATATAGTAAATTATGAAACATAATTTGGAATATTATGTTGTCATTAACATGTTTCCAAATTATATTTCAGCATATGGAAAGATACCTATAAATTTAAAGAACAGGAAAAGAAATTAAACATAACGTAGGCACAAGTGATATTGATTGTGAATCTTGTGTTGGCTAACATATGTGTACATATAGAAAAGACTGGTAGAAAATAGAAAGTGTCAACAGCATGTGATATATGATCAAATTATTTTCTTTGTACTTTGCTTCATTTAAAAAACTTCTATAATTCCAGAGTGTAAGCTGTAGACTACGTGTTCATCTAAATGGACTGTGGATGTTTATTTGAATAATTTATGAAAATTAAGAGTTATATTGAGGCAGTAAGGTTATGGGGCTTATTATTGCTTTAAATAATTTGAATGTGCTTTTCAAATTTAAGAAAATGGAAGTTTATGGGAGTTAGAGAGAAAGACACTCAGGTATTTCTGAGCTCTCAAACTTTTTCTGTTGAGTTTGCAAGGGGTAAACTATGATGATAACTCTGTTATGCAGTATTTTTTAAAAGTACTGAATTTTTATGTATGAATTTGAATATAGGACCAAAGAAATATAACCTCTGACATGTATTCCTTATACCCAAGGAGTAATGTTGAGCTAGCAGAGGTCAAAGAAAAAACATTTTGCCACCTTGAAAACACACAAACCTGAGAAGCAGACCCTGTCTCCATCCACAGAGACTTAATGGACACACATCCACTGTCACCTTCGAAACTTTGCTCCTTGGGGCCAATGCAGCAGACAAGATTGAGCAAGGGCAAGAGGCGTGCCTTTCTTTTGTCAACATGGCAAAGGGCAAAGGTGCACGGAAGGTGGGAATGCAATATAGGTGTGATGCCTTGACTCTGATTTGCTTTAAGATCAGTTTAGGAGAAAGCAGTGACCATAAAACAGAAACAAATTGCTTCATTATTGTAAATGTGTCCTATGGTATCTAAATATCAGAGCAATTTGTTACTCATGATCATCCACTTAACAATACAAGGGAAAAGTCTTAGAGTTGAAATTTATAATTTTATTTTCCCTTAAAATCCTATTTTGTGCTCTGTGCTTGACAGGTTTTTACTAATCATTCTGTCACTTTGGTGCCCTGTACTGGGGGCTGTCTGTGCTTCTGTTTGAAGAGCTCTGCCTTAGAAGTTCACAATAGGTTCTCTTGCTGCCTTCCTTAAGGCTGCCAACATTGCAGTGGGATTTGTTAATTTTGCTTCTGCTTTTGGTGGGTTTCTTGCTTCATTTAGAATGAAGGCCAACTAAGGGCTAATACATCTTCAAATTCCCTGGACTTTGATTTCTGTTTGAAATATTGCAGACATTTTTTTTTTTCTCTTCCACATTTTAAGGGAGAGAGGTAGATATTGACTCGTTATTTATGTACTGGCAGATTCCAGCAGCAATAATGTAAAGTTGTTGAACCATTTTGATTTAAACTTATCTCCAAATGCTTCCCTATTCAGATCTTCATTGCCAATAGTCTCTCCCCAAAAGGCTGCATCACTGGAGATTAGTAACCATGTTGTGAGTTTCATTTATTGTGTTTCTTTTCTCCATCAGTGAAGAGATGGGGTGAAATAAATCAGGAGAGCTGATTGTGGAGGACAGAAGCTCAGAGAGAGAAAGTTGCTGGAAAAGGAATCTCACTTCATAATTTTGTCTCAGACTGTGAAACTATTAGCAATTACAAAGTTTAGTGTCAGACTCAAATTTCTACCAGGAGTGTTATGCAAAAGGGGGGATGAGTCTTTTAGTGAAACACCCCAATGACATTTTGGGTGTGACTTGAAATATCTGAAAACTAATTCCAGTAAATGCTTATGCTGACATACTTGAATTTTATATTTTATATAATATATATTAAGGAAATCTCCAATTCCTTATGTCTTGAATGAAAAAAACTTTTTTTTTGAATGAAAAATTTGAAAGAGGAGTATGTAGATTGTGTTAAGGACAGAACCAACATTTAATTTAATTGAAGAATTTCTCGTGTCAGTTGATAATATAATATTTAATGATGATTTCTCACCAACGGACATTTTCATCTCTCCTGGTCATTTGTATTTACTTAGTTGGACAGTCTATGCTATATGCCTTGTGCACACACACAAAAAGCACAGGTCCTCAACTAAGGTGAAAGTTATTTTATGGGCCTACTATATGCTTTTTTTTTGTATGACTATGCTTGCTAGGGGTAGAATTTATTTTGACTCAGATTCTTTTAAGTGAACTGAGATATTCATTTTATTTTTGACTAGAGTCTTAAAATCATTGAATTTTGAAGATGTAAGGAAAATTTGATATCTTTTAGCATGATCAATATATCTTGGTTACAGAATAGAAATGAATATGCAGTTATAATACATCACCTTAACGAACCAAAGTATTGACTATATTGTAATTAAAAGATAATCTCATATATAATGTTTAATATATTTCTGTAAATACATACATAAAATAGAAAATATATAATTAAAATAATAGTCAAGTACATAGGAACTTTTGAGTTCTGTGTGAATTCTGCCTATGCCATTTGCTTTGAATTTTTGACAAGTTGCTTAATTTCCCTGTGACTCAGTTTTCTTGTTTGTAGAGTAGGGATGATGTGAATACTTCCTTCAGAGAGATATTATCAAGGTTAAATAACATAATGCAAATGAAGCTTTTAGCATTGTGTCTGACATAGTAACTGCTCAATGAACATTAGCTAAATTATTTTTATTTATAAAGCATAAATTTGAAACCATTGCATTTGTTTGTTTGTTTGTTTTTTTTTTTTTGGCAGTAATGTAGAGTATAATACTTGAATCATGTGGAGATCTACTAAATTTTTTTCTTTTCAGTTGATGCCAAAGATAAATACTTATACAATTTATTATGACTATATAAATGGGTCAGCATAAGCTAGGGTTTGGGTAAACTCAGTGGACTGATCTGTATTAATCTGATTATGACAGTGTAGTTGCTGTATGGGGTAACGGTCAGAAAGGACCCACTGAGACACAATTAAGTCTTAAGATACCAGGTTTTTCCTCACATTATATATAATCATAAAGGCTTTGTGTTACATTAACACCTGGAATATTTTTAAATTTAATACAAATCCATCTCTTTCATACATACTATGCACACATACGGAAAAATATAGTCGTTCTTCAAAGAATATTACATTGTAAAGAGTTTTTGTAAATGTCCACAGGCATTCTTAGATGAATATAAATCTATTTGAATAAACCCAGTAATCTGAAGGTAATTAAACTAGTTTTGTAAGGTGCAATAAACATCCATTGTTGGGTCTACAGAGCATTAGTTTATGCTATTGTGAAGATGTCTTTTTAGGCCCTGAGCTGTTTTGAAAAATTTCAGAGGCCACAAGTCTGAAAAAAAAAAAAAAAAAGAAACAAGGACAAGATAATGACTTGAGACACAATTAATCCTGGTGCCTCAGCATAGTACAAGCTGTTACAATGAGCAAGGAAAAGCTGTGCAGGGGTTATAGAAAGAGGAGTTAATACATAATGTTTTTTTTAAAAAATTAAGAGCTTAAATGGAGACAGCCAAGTGGGTGGAATGAATGATAGCTGAGAAATTAAAATAGCGTGAGACAATGTACTGTGTCTTAAAAGAAGGGGAAATGAATGAAAAATGTCCGCAGAAACTACACATAAAATTTGTGCTGATGTGTATGTGAAGACAAGATTGCATTAAGCTAAATACTTTTGTTTCCTTAGGTCTGACCTCAGCTGGCATGTAGGTGAGATTTCAAAAAAAAGTGTGATAACGTCACCCATTCCTGACTCAAAATTCTCGCCCACCATGAAAGTGGCTGAACGCAGGAAACCTGGGAGAAACGGATGGTGTACACTCTGAAGGTCAGCTACTCTCTGCTACGACTTCTTTTTACTTCAGTTGTTTTTAATTTCCTTTGTAATGATCTTATGAGGATAAACAAAAACACTTGTAGTCTGATCCCTGCTCTAGAAGCCTTTAAATTTGGTATCTGATTTTGATACCTGATTTAGTTTTAAATATGAAATAATTAACTTGCCCACTCTGGTGTTGCATGCGCAAACAGATAAGATTTGCTGTCTCTGCTTTCCCATCCCCTTTCTAACAAAATAGATTTACCACCTTTTAGGAAAACCTCTTTTTTTTTAATATATAATAGTTTATTTTTATATCATTCTGTGCATTTTTCCATCTCAGTTGCAATCCCCTTGGGCTTCCCATCACCAAATCACCCATGTGCCATCACCATAGTCCAGTGCATTTCCCTCCCCCTGCTGTTTTTGATCCCACTTCCCACTCCAGGAAAACCTCATTTTTTTATCCATGATCATTTCACATATATTTTGAAATAAAACAATGGAGTATGCAGTAAGCTTCAGTAACCGTTTCCAGATTCCAGGTTGGGTATTTAATGGCTGTTAATTTAATCTGTACCTTCAGATCAAGTAGGAAGTGTCTTTTTTGTCTTTACTCTAAGTTGGGCTGGTGGCATTTGCTTGGGGCTGCCTCACGGAAGGCAGCCCTCCAAGTTGTGTGAGGTAGGTGTTCTGGTCCAAGTCAGGTGTCTTCTCAGTCTCACCAGCCACGGGCCATATTTTGCCCATGAATACAGCTGCACTGATTCCTAAATCTTGGGCACATCTTCCCTAACTGCAGAAAGGTCATGGGAACATCTGTCAGTTTCTTTAAAGGGACACAGTAAACCTTCCAAAGTCTCAAGCATTGATCTCCAAGAAAACCAGATGCTTCATCTGAACAAACAGTGGGTGACAATGCCATTTGTACCATCCTCTGAGATCCTCCACACACTCAGGCACAAGGTATTCTTGGCTAAAGCGCAGAATATTTGCATTATCTGAGGGCAGGCTGCCCTATTTAGCAAGATGCAGAAAATACCAAAATGGTATCCAGTTAAATTGGAATATCAGGTAAATCATGTATTTTTTAAACTGTTTCTTACAACACTAAGAACATACTTCCAATAGTCAAAATTTAGTTGAGCAACCTGCATTTCATCTGTCTTAGAGCCATGGTTTTGGTCTTTCAGAGTAGAAGTAATTGAAGCCCAGAGGGGCAAAATAGTTTTTCTTCGGGACACCAGTCAGTAGCTGAGTCAGTTATTTCACTGTGTGTCATCACCTTTCAGGCCCCAAGGGGAGGAAGCAGGATTACGCTGGGCATCTTCACAGGCTTTCGTTCTCTTTGATTTTGCCATTCTTGGTCTGCCAAAATGTCTCGAAAAATACATATTCAAAGGTGCCAGTTGGAAAAACACTTTACATATTTTTTTGTGATAGTGAATAAGTGATTGTTTTATGGACTTATTTTGTTTCTTCCTCACGGAGAGAGTCTGTCTTGGTAGAATCTCAGGTACTCATTTGGACCACATTGGAGGTAAAAGTGTGAGGATGAGGAAGTATAGATTCTCAGGACCATTTTTAGATTGAAACAAATGTCAGGGAACTCTAAGTAGTAGTCCCATAAACCTGTAGTTGTATACAATTACTTGACAAGTTTACCAAAACATAGATACACATCAGTTCCTCATCCCACCCCTGAATTTCTGGGATGGGAAACTTGACATAAACACTTAATATTCAATGCTTTAAAAATTTTGAGTACAGCAAAGTTGAAAAATGTTACAGTGAATATCATACACCTGTTACTAAGAGTCTACAATTGACATATTGTTATATTTACTTTACCTTATAGCTCTGTATCTTGCCATCCCTTTATTCATTTTTGCTGCATTGCAAGGGAGGTTAAAAATATTGGGACATCACTTCTAAACATGTTAGCAAGTATATCTGTAACTCATTTATTTATGAATTCTAAGATAAAAATTACATATATTGAAATGCAAAAATCCTAAGCATACCATTTGATGCATTTAAAAAAATACAGAATACCGGCCCTCCCTGGTGGCGCAGTGGGTTAAAGCGCAGCGCTGAGAAGCTAAAGCCTCTTCCACATGAGTTCGATTCCCGCTTGCCCCGGCCGGCGGGAGGTGAGCATATGTCGCGGCAGACCTCTCCTGACCCGCCCGCTGCTCCCCTCAGCAGTGTACTTCTTCGATCTGCCTGTTCTGCTCCCCACTCTGTCTCTGGTGAAGCCTCTCGCCGTCCCTGAGCCTCTGGCCTGTACCCCAGCTCTGTATGCACAAATAAATAAATCTTAAAAAAAAATACAGAATACCTGCACAATTTGTAGGTTACAAATTGCATTTATGTAAGATATAAAACATGGACTTTAGAAATCCTCTTCATGGCCAGACCCATAACTGCTGTTTTGATTTCTTTACACCCAAAGTAGTTTTGTCACTTTTAGGACTTAATAGAATCAGGCATCATGCATTTTTTTTTTAATAAGGTTGCTTTCACTCAGCATAAAGTTTGAAAAATTTATTTATGTTGCTTGATGTATTAGTAGTTTGTTCCTTTTTTATTGCCACATAGTATTTTATTCTGTAAACACATCACAAAGCATCTGGCCATTGTCTTGTTAAAGAACACATGGACTGTTTCCAATTCCTGGTCATTGATAACAAAATGATTATTAGCGCTCTAGTATATGTCTGACTGGGGACATACGCCCTGACCCCTCGACCCTCTCTTCTGTTCCTCTCCTCTGGAGTAGACACTCAGGAGTAGAAACATCCACATGGAAGAAGCGTTTTACTAGCTCATGTTTTCTGTAAAATATGGATTACTGTATGGCTACCTACTAGCTTTGATTGAGGCTGTCAATCTAGACTGATTTAATTTTTTCTTTTGAGTCCTTCTCCCTTTGCTCCTAGCACTCACAAATATTTAGATCCTCTCTAAAGTGCTAGGATTAGTCTGAAACACTCTGGGTCTCTAAACCTCACATAGTGAAAAATCCTAGTTTTATTCTGGATGTGGGACACCCATGGTGTAAGAGTCTCTTTATATCATGTGGATGGATGTGACATTGACTTATTTCCCCATGCTTTGGGCATAGATTGACTATATGCTATATGCTGTCCTCTGGGAATTTGGAAATTGAGTGAAGGTTGGCTCCTGCTTCAACGAGCTCATGGACTTGTGGAGAGTGACAAGGCAAATGGCCATTTCAGTATAGAAACTCATTTTGATCAAGTCGAGTACAGAGTGCTGTGGCCATGCCTTGAAAATGCACTTGACTCAAAGTGCCTGGCATTTTGAGAAAAGACCTTCCAAAGGATATCAGGCTGTTATCCACGTGCTGGTGGTCCGAAGAAGATAGTAACAGGGAGTAGAGCGGCATGTGCTGCAGGTGGAGGGGCTTCTGTGGTTTGTGGGGTCAGGAAACTTTAAGCAGCTCAGAAAGACACTAGAGATAGAGGAGGTCGAGAGCCTGGAGGAGGTGGATCACAGCAGCTTTTAGACGAAGTTGGGTTAGTTTCTTCTGCACAGCTGCACACCTGCCCACCATGTACCCTCTGGCTGTGCCCACTGTGACCAGAGCCCAGTATGGTGCTCTCAGCCTGTGTTCACTCTTCAGAATGGGGGTCATGGGGACTATAAAATGCCTGGTGGGTGAGGTCGCGGGAGATTTTCTTTAAGTAAAAAGTGACTCTGTCTCAGGCCACACTTAAGGGGAATTTCAGAATCTTCACTAGAACTGGATTGCTGCTGACCCCAGCATCCTTAAATTAACCTCTCAGGAAATGCAAGATTTATAAGTTGTGGGTTTTTTTTTTCTTTTGAAAAAAGGTCTTAATAATTCAAAGAACTTTTTAATGATTTTAAAAGTGCATGTTAAGTACTTGATGGATTGGATCAATTCAGTCTTTGTAGTGCTGTGTTGACATCCTCCTCTCTACATATGGAAATTCAACAGATGTACAGAAATGCTACACATGACGGGATGTTTCTTTATGACATTTCCTTGTGCATTTCATTGGAGAAAAGAAATGTGTATATGCACTTTATAGTTAGTCATTAACTGTAAAAACAAGCTTATTCACAAACCGGCTTTGATCTGAATTTCCTGTGATTTATCTTTGGTGTCTTAGCACGCATTGAATTCCTGATTGTTATTAACTCCCCAAATATTTACATCAGTGCAGATAATCAATGCTTATCACAGTTAATACAGATGTTACGAGATCCTAGAAGAAAGATGGTGTCAGCATAACATTTTAATTATGATAGCATGTGTTTTCAACTTATCTTTTGTTTACAGCATCAGCTTACACAGCTACTGTACATATGGAATCCACAGAAAATATTAAAATGATTGAACATGTAAATTATAGGCTTTCCCACCAAAAGATTTGAAGCATTAGTGTGCAACTGCTTGGTGGAATTAATGCTTGTTTAATTGATATAGTTCATGCTGCTAAGACGGTATTTTCACTTTCTGTTCCCTTAAGCTTACACTCTCTACAGACTTGCTTAGCTGTTGTATTAAGCAAACTTGTTTGTGGATGTTTTAATGTTATAAAATACCTGATTTGAATTAGCATTACTTGGTTAATGATGGACTATCTTGAGAATAATTAATTCAACTTTATCTGTCTGGAAAAGTATATGTTACTTGTAAAGTTTGTTTTCAAGTATCATATACTAGATTTTTGTCTATGTGGGAATGAAACACTATGATATCCTGTGGCGACCAGCTATATGCACCCCTGACTACCCCTATGTTCCACAGTCACTGTACCTGCGGGCAGGGGTCTGCCCTTGGGGGGGATGAGTAAGCAGGCCCAGGTTGCTCTTGGGACACTGTCCACCTTTTCCATCGTCACATCCCATTACCTCCCTTGTAAGTGCTATGTCCTGCCATGATATGGTGGTGTTTGTCTTTCTCAGAAGAACTGCTTTCTCATGAAGCTGGTGCTCCAAGGTTAACAGCAGGAAAGATGCTGAGTGGAGGGCACACTAAGAATTAGGCCCATTCTTTACCATCAGCTCCTCTGTACCTGAAAGCTGGATGCAGATGGTTGCTGAGAACTTGCTGATGGTTGAAAGTTGAAGATCTGGTTCCTTTCACCTGCCTCTTACAATGAAAATGCTTTGATGCAATAAGCTGCCCATTCTCTTTCCTGACTATAGGGCTAGAAAAACTGCAAATGGCATCTTCTCTAAATAAGAGACATCACAGGGGCTCAGTATTTTTTAATGAAACACCAGAGGAAATATCTGGCAGTATCAAAGGTCTAGTTTTAATAGAAGGCCTGTATGAATGCCCAGTCTGCTCCTCCCCCATTACCACCTTCTGTAAGTGTGTGTGTGTGTGTCTGTGTGTCTGTCTGTCTATCTGTCTGCCTGCCTGTCTTTTCCATGTTCAGTATTGCTTCTGCTGGGGCTTTCATGTCTAGAAAGAAGTGGACTCAGTTCCAGAAAAAAAAAAAAAAAAAAAAACAACCACAAAAACAACAACCATGAAGCATGTTCTGTTTTCTGGGCCTCTGTTCTTCTATTATTAATCTGTTATTAAACATTTGACTACATGTCCCCAAACAAGTTCATGGATAATTGTTCTTTTTTCAGTTTAAGACACTGAATATGCTGGATCACCTTATAACAAGTTGTAGTTAGTCATGATAGTCCTTGGAGTCTACTGTAAAATCTGGAGTTGTAGAGATATAACATTGGGCTGCGACTTTAAAGACAATGTGGAGAACATAAGTCAGCACTAGTTCTTTCTAGTGTAAGAATCATGTAACAGTTTTATAAGAAAATTTGTGAAATGCCAGAGAGCCTCTGAAAAATGCTGGATGCAGGGGGTAGGGAGCTCCCTATAGTTTTAAATGAGAATTTAGTCTGAAATTCTGTTCTTTTTAAGTTAAGGTGACATTGGTTTGCACCACTGTATTTGTAAATATATATGTATACATACACATTATCATCTATCATTGGGCATCTATCATTGTTTCCATAAATTGTCTGTTGTAAACAGCATTGTAATAACATAGCAGTGCATGTATCTCTTCAAATTAGTGTTTTTGCATTCTTTGGGTAGCTAATTGCTGGATAATATTGTAGGTCAACTTTTTAGATTTTGAGAACCCTTCATACTGTTTTTCATGGGGGCTTGATCAGTGTATGAAGTTTTAGGAACTTTATCAAACTCGTGCATTTGACTTAAAGTACGACGAAATGGAAACCTCTCTGGGAAAGATGTGGAGAGCACTTACTTAATTTAAAACAAAATGAACTGATGAAACAATACTTTCCAATGCCCCTTCTCTCTCTAAAAATATCATTCCTAAGTTTCTTTATTTCACCCATTCTAGAATGTTGAGTTCAGCTTCATTTCTAAGAGCGGTCACCATTTTTTAGAGTTTCCATGAGGAACAATAAAGAGATAATTATGGTAACATTTGAGAAGTGAAGTAAAAGAGGTGTGTGTGTGGCTAAGAATTAGAGATTGGGCCCCCAAGTCCAACTAGGAGAAGAGGAGTTGGTCAGGAAAGGTTCCCTGGAAGTGTGTTGGTTTTTAAATTCTCTAAGCTATAAAATAAAAATGACTATTTGTCTGTTTCATTCTCAAATCTTTTAAATCTTGGTTTCCCTGGTGATTCTGTACTGTACTGGAATGGTATACTCATAGCTCTTTAAAGGGTGATATGTTTTTAACAAATCTTAAATTCAGTGTGCTCTTACCCCAAGTAGAAACTTCACATTAAGCCACACATACACACACACATACACACAATTTGTGAATTCTGAGTAATTTGCTTTAATGTAACATTTCTGATTTTAGTACTCAGATTAAAAAGATTTCTTCTACTTTGATTTTTCCTCTCCCCCCTGCCTTGTGATAGTAAGTCTACTCAGTTGTTTAGAATACTAAAGGACTGGATGATAATAGAGACAATATAGCATTTAAATTCTCAAGTTCTGATTTGTTAAATGGAAAAAAGTTCCCAGCAGCCAGTCATTTCTGTCCTGTGGACAATTCTGAAGCAGAACATAGTGGTCACAGTGCAGGGAAGCCACCCAGCGGCTCAGTTCCCATGGTAGCTCTGACTTGAGTCTGCATTTCACATCGGATCCTAACTAGTTTTTTGAGTGGCTTAGAGTGAAGTTTTATTTTAAACAATCAATCGATACTTTAGTTCCAAATCCCTCAATTTGCTTGCTAGTGTAAAGCAAATTATTTCATAGTGACACTCTTTCATGATTTGCGTTCGCCCAGTCTTTGTGGTTAGTTAAGGATAAAACCATTTCTTATCACTTAGAACACCACATGTATTTAACAGTTTTCTGACTGTTTTCCTTCGGCATTGTGAAATGAAACCTCCATGTTTTTGGAATCCCACACCAAACTATTATAAAAATTAAGTGTTAAAAATCAATTCAAATGTTAAATACAAAGGACATCCTTGGCTCATTAAGTAAAAATATCTCATTTAATGAGCAGGAAAGCACTGGAGCACACTGAACCCTGACACAAAGCAAATTATTTAAGTGATAAATTATATTTTATGGGGAGTGTAAAAGTTAATAATACTCAGGGGCATGGTAATAAATGCAGAGGTGTAACTAACTCCATCGACTGCTTTACTTACAAACATGCCATATGTACTTAGTTACTTGAGGTGATCATAAAAGGACAGAACACAAACCACGCAGAGTTTCAAAAGTGACCTTAGTACAGTTATTTTTTCGGTGTATCTTTCATATTGCATTAGTTTAGGAGACCCGTCTCTCTCTCTCTCTCTCTCTCTCTTTTCCTGTCATTTGCAACATTCTGCTTCCTTCATTTTTGTTTTCACTTTTGGTCAAGTATTTGACCTTGTAGCAGTTAAAGCTGCAGCCCGCTCCTTATCTCTTGGCAAGCCTCATAAAATCATCCATGCATTCATCCTCTCTGCTGGCCCACAAATGACCTCAAGACTACACTTCAAGGGAACCCACTTGTCGTGTGAAGAAATGGGGGGGTTAGCTTTGGTTTTGCCACCACCACCCTTGCTGTCTCCTAGGCAAACATTTCTCAATCATTCTGAATAGAACCACTGCCAGTTGCCATCGGTAATCTCCATCCATGCTTTGCTAAGATGCACAGAGATCTGTTCATGAAATCTGTCTTCATACACCTGCTGAGCAGGCTGAGACACAGTGATTGTCCGGGTGATGCAAGAGGCTGGTTGACGGTGAGATGGAAACAGGCATTGCTTGAAAAATTTTTAATAATAGAGTTTTATTTTTTCTGCTTAAGTTAAGCTTTGAAATAAAATTTGTTCTGCTTTTAATTTGACCTCTGCCTGGCCTTATATTAAGAGCTAATTCTAATATATTATTTTATCTCTGTAGAGGTAGTTTCTATATGAAATCTACTTGTTGATGCTATATTAACATTGTTTTTTCTTGAAGATGGAGACATAATAGAGTTTTAGAATCTTTATTCAAAGCTAATTTTAGTTTTTAGAACCACCTGGAGATAGTTACAGAATGAGGTAGAGAATTTCCTTAAAAGTTAGAACAAACATGATTTGCAGTAGTGTTTCATACCTCTGAGCCTTTTGCATATTCTGTTCCTCTACATGATTACTTTTCCTGTAATCATGTAAAGTCTGTTCAGCAAACTTTAGTTGACATTTCAAAACCAGTTCAGATATGGATTCTTCCAACCACTTTCTTCCTTTCTGTCTTTAGGATGAGTTAATTGTACTATTTTTTTTAAGGTTTGTTTACTTATGCATACAGAACTGGGGTACAATCCAGCAGTGCAGGCAGGGTTTGTGAGAGGATTCACCAGAGAAGGAGTGGGGAGCAGAACAGGTTGATTGATGAAGTACCCTGCTAAGGGGAGCAGTGGGCAGGTGAGGAGAGGTCTGCCGTACCTTGTGGGTCACTTCCAGGGCTGGGGATTGAACTCACTGAAGTGGCTTTAGCTTCTTAGTGCTGTGTTTTAACCCCTGCACCACCAGAGAGGGACCGAGCTAATTGTACTTTTAATGCTACAGTACTTATGTATTTATACTACTGCATTTCTGTTCTTGTGTTATACTTTATTTGTTCCAATTTCTCACGATGATATAAGATTCATGAGTATAGAAACCTTGTCTTGGTCAACTTTGCATATCTAAAACCTACATAGATAGTGGTCAATGATGACAGAAGCAAGAATGGAACAAAGAGGGAAGAAAGATCTTTCTTATCACTTATGGCACCTGTGTGCAAAACTTTTACCTTAGAAAAAGATGCTCTGAACAACTATAAACCAGAGACATTTTTTTTTATTTTTTATTACAAAGTTCATTTTTACATCATTTTGCACATTTTTTTTTTCCATCTCGATTGTAATCCCCGTGGGTTTCCCATCACCAAATCACCCCTGTGCCATCACCATAGTCCCGTGCATTTCCCTCCCTTCCCCCCCCTGTTTTTGATCCCATTCCCCACTCTGCCCCCACAGAATGTCTCTTAAACCAGAGACATTTTATGGGGGTCAGGGGGGAATGGGATCAGCACTGGGGTGGGAGGAGTGCACTGGACTATAGTGATGGCACACGGGTGATTTGGTGGTGGGAAGCCTAGGAGGATTACAACTGAGATGGGAAAATGCACAAAATGAAGAATGATGTAAAAAAATACAAAATGGATGGGTTTTCCTCCCTTTTTTCCTCTAAAGACAGAGAAAGAAGCAGGGAGAGAAAGAAGATTCCTGGACTGTGGGGTCTCCTGAGGGTAGAGACGGTCTCTCCAAGCTTGACTTCCTAGCTCCTTGCACAGAGAAACACTTTTTTTTGATTCATTTGATTGTATTGAGTGATTGATGTTTGAGGACATGTGAAGAACATGTCAGGAGCTGAAGGATCATGAAGAAGGAAAATAATTGAAATATGGGGAAAAGTCAGCCTGGAGTTTGGAGGAGAGTTTTGGCAACTTTGGCTCACTGTTGGCCAGGACTGGAAAGCTGAGTTGTGTGCTCAAAAAACAATGTGACGTGTGTTAAAAAATGTGGTATTGTGGAGTAAGATCACTAGTTTTTTCAGGTTTTCTAGAATAGAAATCATTTTTTATACATTTTTTTAAATCAAAGACTATCCGTAAACAAATTAGAAAACCAGTTTCTCATAAACAACTGCTTGTCGTGAAATCCAGAGGACACAAATTGGTTATCCTAACATGGTTTAATAAATCCAGATTAAAACTGGATTTATTAATTTAAGCACTCAAGACTCATCTTTGTTGACCTGGATTACAATCATCTTTAAAAGCAGGTATATAGAGAATTCATTTTGAATTGTCTGATCTTTTTAAAGTAATAGGTACCAAATCCATTTCTGCTGTTTGATGGGGGTAACTTTGGACAATTTAACTCCGTGATTTGATCTCAACCATGAGATGTGTGTGAGTGTCCACCTTAGAGTCTTATGTAATCCAAACGAGATTTCGTTTGTAGTGTGCTTTCAGTTGATACTGTTAATGTTTTTATATAGTTTAAAGACAAAATAGTTTATGAAATTTTTTTTCACACATATGTATTTCCCCACCCATATATTTGTTTCTTTCTAAACATCTTATTTTCCTTTAGAGTTCTACCTTACTTCTGCTCTTCCACCCTCAGTTTCAGTGGAGGGGACTGATTTCACAAAGTCAGTCCAAATGGGGGTGAGCAGTATTGGTTGGAACTCCTGTGAGAAGTGTCCTCTGGAGCTGGGATTGCTGAATGCAGCCGCTGGCCAACATTTTGGTCAGTGCACTTGGAGAATCTTCCTGGGAAATTTGCCTTTGTGAGAGATGATGGCGCCAAGTCAGAGTAAAAGAGGTTGTAGGTGATATTGTTTGAGTATCTGGATCTGGTCTTAACTTAGGACTAGAGCTAGAACGAGAGGTTAGGACTCTCTCTCTCTGTATTTTTGCAGTATGTAAACTTTGAATCACTTGAAGTTAGGTTTCTCTGATTTGTAAATGAAAGAGTCAACAAGTTGAGTATAGTATATCATAGTGGAGCATGGGCACCCTCCCCGCTTCCAGGGATGGGACTCTGACCTCTCCCTACCTAATGTCAATGCCCATCGTTAGCAGGTGTTCTTCTTAACTTAGACTTGTAATGCTTAGTGGAAATGACATCTAGCTATTATCTGGATGATTTATCTAGAATATGACGCTAGCAGTTAGAGGTGATTATTTTTTTTTTTACTTTCCCAAACATACTCATGTGGATACTAGATTTTTCTTAGGGAGTTTCTCCAGGGAAATGACTGTGTCTCAGGCTTCCCACATGGTTACTGAATATTTATTGATTTTGTTTTATTTTGTTATTTCTTTGTGGGGGCATTTTTTGATATTAATTCACTTGCCTACGTCAGAGGTAGAAGTTATATCTCTTTTCTTCTCTCCATTCCTCTTCCCTTCCTTTCCACTTCACTTCCTTTCCCATCTTCCTTCCTGTATAACTTCCCCCCACCCCCATTTTCCCCAGTCTTTAATCTTTCCTCTTTGACCCATTCAGCTTTTCACCTGTTCTCTCTTGTGGGCAACCACCATCAAAGCTTTAATATGCCTCTTTCCTGTTTATTCTCTGTAATTTTGAACAACCATATGCCTCTATTAAACCAAAGCAAATCCTAGAAATATGACTGACTGAAGAATTCATGTTGCTAGAGGAAGTATATGGGGAGTGGGCAGCAACGGAGCAGAAGCTCAGTGATCTGTGCGGGAGCATTATGGGTGCTTTGGTGCATGTGGTGTGGTAACAACACCTGAAGAAGTGTGAACGGATTCTCTTAAATCATATGCAGTTGCTGTGAACCAGTGTTACTTCAATTAAGAAAACAGTTTAAGCCATTGTTTTATGTTTATGTTAATAAGATGCATAAATGATACATTACTATGCATGTTGTCCAGCACATCTTTTTCCATTAGCATTGTATTTTAGTGATCATATTTCCTTGAATTAATTGCTCTATTTCACTTATCTTCTAATGAATATTTAGATTCTTTTTATGATGCTAGTATAAACAGGATCATATGTTTGAAATCCGTACTAATTGCAAGTTAAAATTTCTAACGGTATCACAGAAAACAGCTAGAAAAACTTCCGTGTGATCAGCTTAAGGAGACAGGTTTTCTAAATCTACTTCTCATATATTAAATAGCCACACTGATGCTGCTGGTATTTAATTTCATTTCTTTTAAAATGTTTTTCTCTGATTCAGTAAGACAAATACACTGTCAGTTTCTGCAGCCTCTTCGCCGGCCCCTTTGTTGTTGGTAGAATCCTGCAGGCACACTCCCACCCCGGGGCCTTTGCACCTGCTGGCCCACTGCCTTCAGCCCCGCCCTCGTCTCCGCATAGCTTTGTCCTCACCTTAAGGTCAAAATGTCATTGTCTCTATGGGCTACCTTGCCTAGCCTAGCTAAACTCACACCTCCTTGTTTATCCTCCTAGTCTCTGTTTTGTCTATCCTTTTCTGTAATATTTAACTATACTCTTCCACATTTTACTTGTTTTTTTTATCATTTATTTTTTTATCTTCTCAAAAGGCAGAAGATGCAGGAAAATGGGGCCATTAGCTGTTTTAGTTTTCTTTTTGGTCTGTTCCCCATGTCTAGAACAATGGATGGTACAGAATAATGCTAATAGTGTGCTGAATGATTTCATGCGAGGTAGAAAATATGAAAAATACAGAAAGTATAATATAGAAGAAAAAAACTGGTAAATCTCCCACAGGGATTACAACTGAGATGGAAACAGGCACAAAATGATTTAAAAATAAACTATTATATTATTTTAAAAAATCTACCTTTGATTGTAACATTTTGTTATATTACCTTTTACTATATTACCATTTTTTAAAAATTTAATCAATGTTATGAATCTGGAGTGAAAAATAGATGCTCATTACATGGTATTTCTATCGTAGTACCACTTCCTCATTTCACCCTTTCTGTATCTGTAGCCAGTGACTGCAGAGGAGAGAGATGGGCATGTCTGTCGCCTCCGTGGGGCAATTCACATACATCCCTGTGGATTTGGTGAAAGCCAGTCTCCCGATGACACGACACTCTTCCTTGGATTTCCCTCCTCTGCCCTATTAATGCTTCTCATCCCTTTCCCCCTGACAGAACTCCATGAATAAGTCATTGGCACAAGAATACCCATGTTAGGCTCCGCTTCTGGGAAATCCACCCAGGACATCGTCTTAATAAGAATACTTTTTGGTATGGTTAACAACCGAATTGAGAGGAGTAAGGGATGTATTGTAAAGAATAGAGCAAAAACAAGAGTGAGAAACTCTTGCAGCTGTTTTGTCTATTTAGTGAGTCTTTCAGGTACTACGACCTTCAGCACTTCAAAGTCCATTTGGTTACTTCTTGTGCTTGAGTGTGTCTCCCCATTATGTTCATGCTCTCTTTAAAGTCCTTGTGAGTGGTTACAATAGCTCTTTGTAATTTATTTGCTCCTCCCATCATCTGTCATTCAGATCTTTTTTAACTGAATGACTTTTCTCTTGATTATGGATTCCATCTCCTGCATGATAATTTTTGTTGGGTACGGGATATTTCAAATGTTAGCTTATTAAATACTAGATGTTGTGATTCCCTTTAAATAAGTCCGATTTTTTTTAACAGTCTGTTTCTGTTCTGCTTCATCCTTTTGTTCTCCAGTTCTGTGCTCCTCAAACTTCACTCACCTCATCTTCCTAACTCCTTTTTCTTTTCTTTTTTTAAATTTATTTATTTATGCACACAGAACTGGGGTACAGGCCAGAGGTGCAGGGGCACTGAGAGGCTTCACCAGAGACAGAGTGGGGAGCAGGACAGGCAGGCTGACGAAGTACACTGCTGAGGGGAGCAGCGGGTGAGACAGGCGAGTTCTGCCGCGCTATATGGCTCAGCTCCAAAGCCTGGGATCCATCTCATACTGAGGTGACTGTGGCCAGCTTGCAGTGCTGCATCCTAACCAGTTGTGCTACCAGGGAGGCCCCTAACAACTTTTTCTATTTCTTTTCTTCAACAACCACAACTTATTTATTTATTTTATTTTATTTTTTTTTTTTACAAAAGTTTATTTTTACATCATTTTGTACAGTTTTTTTCCCATCTCAATTGTAATCCCCATGGGTTTCCCATCACCAAGTCACCTGTGTGCTATCACCATAGTCCCGTGCATTCCCCACTCCACCCCCACAAAATGTCTCTGGTATATGGTTGTTCATTATTTTTGTTATTTTCTCGCCTGTCCATTATACTCCTGCTATGAGTGACACCATCTGGTATTTTTCTTTCTCTTTCTGGCTTATCTCACTAAGCATGATCTTTTCCAGCTCCATCCAAGTTGCTGCAAATGACATGTGTTTCTCTTTTTTGGTTGCTGAGTAATATTCCATTGTATATATGTACCACATCTTTTTTATCCAGTCATCTACTTTTGGGCATTTGGGCTGCTTCCATGTTTTTCCAATTGTAAATAAAACAGCAATAAACATGGGGGTGCAGGTTTCTTTTTCAATCAGTGTTTTTGTGTCCTTGGGTAGATACCTAGGAGTGGGATTGCTGGGTCGTAGGGAAGCTCCATGTTTAGCAGTTTGAGGAACCTCCAAACAGTTTTCCATAGTGAACAACCACAACTTTTGCTTGGGTTTCCCCTCTCTACAGAATAGTATAAAGAGAACCTTTAGATTGAAAACAAGAACAAGCATAAGATTTACATATTTTTTTTTTACCTTCTCTCAGAGATTCTGTTCTGTGACTTTTGTTATTCACTATCCGAAAACAGCTGTTTAATATATTTCATCTACTTTTCTAGTTGCTTATGCTGGAAAATAAAATCTTCTAATTTCTCCCATCATGACTTGAAGCAAAAGTGAGTTCTTTAATTTGGAAAATATACATTCCTTGAAAGATTCCCTAGGTATTCGATCAATATCTGAGTATTCTACAAATCTTGAAAATTTTGTTCATCACTATTGAAGTATCCTGAGGTACAGATTTGTAAACTATTTCTGCATAGTAGTTCATATTGCCTTTAAATGCTCACTTTCATAGCTTATATTTTGTTCTTGGACAGTTTCCCTCTAGCAAAAATCGTAAGTCTTGATTCTGTCATGATTTAAGAGAGATGTCTCATTTTATTGACAACATTATTCTCTTTAGAGATCTTCAAAGTGTAAAGGAAAAAAAAAAATAAGGGTCCTGAAGCTGGATAGAGGTAGATTTAAATTCCATATGATCCGCTTCTTAATTATGTGACTTCTGGAAAATTATACTCTAGATATCAGTTTTCCATTCTATTAATGGGATTTATTCTTCCCACTTTAGAGAATTACTACAAATACATACTAGGTATTTAAAATATATAAAAATTCTTCTGTTCTACCTTAAAATTTTCATTTGGGTATATCCATAGCCATGCTTTAATTGGCTATTAGTTGCTTTAATGAGCCTATTCTTCCAGTTACTTTGATTATATGCTTACTCTTATCTTTCTGCAAATTTTAAAATTCTTTTCTGTTCCATTTCTCTTTGTCCACTAATATAATGGATATGACAGTTTACCACTAAGTGAATCTAGTTTTCATAAAACAATAAAAAAAATAAATCTCCTATGTCTTAGATCCCATTTAGAAGGTGGATTCCAGAATCTAGGAAGCTCCTTTATTTAATTATCCTCTTTTGGTTTGACATTTTTCTCATGGCTTAAATGCTATTATCCTTATAAAAGAGGTCCTCCTATATGGTGCTGAGAGTGTAGCTAAAGTAAAACGAAACAATTTCTTTCATACCCTATAAGAAACTTTGGTTTTGTGGAGTTGGAGGAGTAAACAGTCTCATAGCATATACCTCAGTGAAGAATGAGACTAGTTTACTGCCATGAAATGGAAGAGGTTAAACACCTATAGATGCCAAGCTGGGACTGTGTCCTCAGAGACTCTCTAGTGGGCCACTGTCCACTAGAACTTTCTGTGAGGATGGATATATTCTTTACTACTGCTTCAATATGGTGGCTAGTAGCTTGCCAGATGTGAGTATTGAGCATTTGAAATATGACTAGGGTGATTGAGGTACTGAATTTTTAATTTTATAATTTAAATGTAACCATTCAGATCTTACATGATATTGTACAATGCCTTCAATTACAGTCCTTTTAGATAAATAGAATCTGTAAGCGTTTAGTGTAATTACCTACTGATGACCTTATTAACTTTTTTTTAAAGATCTGAAAATACTATTTGTGGAAAAGTACTTGGATAAGCTGCATTTAAAACAATCAAAGACATGTTGATTATTCATATGATAGTCTTGAGTACATATAGAGACCCTTGAATTAGGGACAGGACTCAAGTGATGATTTGACTCGTGGAGTAATGGCCATCCACACTAAGTAATTTCTTTTTTTTAGAACTTTGTTTTTTACCTTGGCTTTGACATGTGCACCTCCCATCCTGTTCCAATTTTCTACCTAAAATAAGTCATTGCAGGCTAAATTAAGTTACTGTAAACCACTTGGGAAAAGTAGAGAGAACTTGTGATGTGTTAGAAAACTATGATTAGAAAAAAATCCTTATCATTTCATTCTTTTGGAAAATAATCTTCAAATAAGGTAATTTCCATAATTTAAAATTAAATAGGATTGAATGATATTTTCAATCACTTGCAAAGTTTATCTCATTTACACCTGTCATTAGTAGCCCTGTGAGTAAGGTAGAGTGATTTCTGTCTCATAAGTTGACTGTTGTGGCCTCTGTGAAGTTCAGTGACTTGTTTTTGAACACTAAGAAGCTGAACTCAAACAACTTTACTTATTTTCTATTCCTTTTCCCAGTTTTCTAATTATACTAGTTATATAGGCCCCTTGATTTTTAAAGTTGATAACTGGTTCTTTCAGTAGCTTCAAAACATCATGCCTTCAGGTTGGTGTGACCTTACCCTCTGATTTCTATGCTTCAAGGAAAGAAGGCTTCGATTCATGTCAGCTGCTTAAAATTAATGGTAAACTCATATTTTATTTAATAATTATTAATGGTTGGGTTTGGATGAGGGCAGGGGGGCTATTTTAGACCTTTACTGTAAAGATGATCATTATCACATTCCCAAATTTGATTTCTCGAGTGCTTTTTTATCAATATTTATTAGATGCTTTGGTTGGTTCTAATTATGCTTCCCAACCACCCTGCAGAACACCTGTCAGGCATTGTCACTGCCGCTAAATGGATTCCGGAGTGCACTTATTTAGCAGTTTTGTCCTTCAACAAAGATTTGTTCCATCTTTGAGATATGACTCAGTTGTTGTTTTCCTATCAGTACATGGTACAATAGGAATCCTTAATCAATAACGCTTTTTATTCCTATGCAATTGATGCATAGCAGCCTTCTTCACCTCTAGGTTTAATGTGTTGTAAATTAATTACCTGGAATGAATACAGGATCAATGGACCTTGGTATGACCAGGATGTAATGTTAAAATGTTCCATTTCCTCCTCCACTTCTTACTCTGTCATTTTGCATGTCAGTTATGTCGTCTTCTGAAATAAGTTAATGCCCCTCTAGGGGTTGATCGGTAGAAAGTTTGTTATACCATATATTTGCTAAACTTACGTACCTTCCAGTCAAAAGGGGGACATTTTTATTTGTAGTGCATGTAATGAAAAAAAAAAAAAATCGACATTTCATTGGAATTTGAAATTGCCGAAGTGAATTATAACATGTTTTCTCTGAATTCAGAACAATATCTAAAATATTTGTGTAATACTTGTGGGCTTTTTTACTACCACTTCTGATTGGAAATGAGGGTAATTGTTCATTTTCCTGAATTCATCTTAAGAAAGGGTGGCTTGATCTATCCCGTAATCTAAATGTCGATATGATGGCAACTCCATTTTAAATGATATAAAATCAGAAATAGTAAAGTAGACTTTTCCATCTGAAGCAGAGTAATTAAAAAGCAGAAATTCACCAACTTTTAAAGTACTCAATTTTCTATTTTCTTTAAAATAAGAATGAGAGAGGCAAACTCCATTATAGTTTCAAGGGTAGCTCTGCTATTAGTAGCTATAGAAACAAGGTAACCAGGTAGTGAATAAGAGAGAAAGAGGGAAAGAGAGAGGAGAAAGAAATAGAATATAAATAGGGGAAAGAAGACCATAAATCTAGCTAAAACACTTAAATACTAATGTTGTGATGTAGCAAGTGGTGAATTGGGAAGTGCATTGGCAGACATGTTCCCTAGTTAGTCAGCTTGAACATTGTTAATGCCTGTTTTCTCTGGGATTTAGGCACATAATGCAGTACCTAAACAAAATGAATATAGCCATCTTCAGACAAGAGGTAGTGAAGAACAGGGATTTAAAACACCAGCACCAATTTCAGGAAGCACATCTTGATGTTTTTGCAGGAGCCCTTTCCCTTTTATCAGGTTCAGGGCTGGAGCGTGGAACCAAATCTACTTTCTTCCCTTGACAACGAGGCAACACCACTTGTAAATCTGACCTTCTGCCACTGCAGCTGTAAGTGTCAAAGGTTGGAGAGCTCAGAACATTGAAATCATGCAAGACAGGGCACATTTTCCAAAATCCAACTTGCCACATGCCTGGTAGAAATGCCTCTGATCTTAGTTTAAGTTCCCCAGGAATATTTTCAGCTTAGACTTTATCCTACACATCTGTCCTGGATCATCAGGCTATATTACATTGTTGCTTGATATTCAGAAACAAACACCCTAACAACCAAGCTGGGTGTGTTACTTGGGACAACCTGGCCAGGGAACACAGTGTCTTTTCTGGCTTTTTGAGAGTCTAGGAGGATATGTGGGTATGAAATAGAGTCTCTGCACTTCTATTTCAAGGAGATACATTATGGGATGTCCAGGAGATACTTCACAAGGGAGGAATTGCTAAAAACCTGGCTTTTATAAAAGGGAGATATATATTTTCAGCGTGTCACCACCTTAGGCTACTTAACAGATAAGCAACCAAGGCACTAAAGCAACTAGATATTTTAGGTTTTTAGAATGAAATGAATGCATAAGAGCAAGATCATATAATGGCTACGAGCAGGACTTGGCAAAGTAGACCCTTGGAACACATGTAGTCATCTACCTGCCTGTTTTTTTTTGTTGTTGTTGTTTTTAAGATTTATTTATTTATTCATACAGAACTGGGGTACAGGCCAGAGATGCGGAGGGTGAGAGGCTTCACCAGAGACAGAGTGGGGAGCAGAACAGGCAGATGGATGATGTACATTGCTGAGGGGAGCAGCGGGTGCGTCAGGAGAGGTCTGCCTCGCCATGTGGATCTCCTCCGGGGCAGGCGGGGATCGAACTCATGCGGAAGTGCTTTAAGCTTCTTAGTGCTGTGCTTTAACCTGCTGCTCCACCAGGGAGGGCCAACCTGCCTGTTTTTATAAATAAAGTTTTATGACACAGTCATGCCATTTTGTTGGCAAATTCTCTCTGGATGCTTTCCTGCTGCCTTGACAGACTTGAAAAGTTGTCACAGAGGTTGTGTAGCCTTCTACTGGCCCTTTATGGGAAAATTGTGCTAGCCCCTCATTGCGAGTGAGCTTTTATGTCACTTGTCTGTATGTTCCTCATATACTACATGTGGCATTTGGATCAGGTATTCCTTATGCTTCAGCTTCTCATCTGTGAAATGGGTCTCCAACAGCAACCTCTCATGTAGCTATGGAGATTACACGAGATGATGCAGATGATTTTAGGAGTCTATCTGACTTGTAATAACCAGTCCTATTTTACCGTTCCTTTCTTGTTAGACTTCCAGAAAGGGGTGTGGATCTCTACTGAATGGATTTTTGCTTTTTACTATGCATAGGAAGATGTTACTTTCCCCAAAACTTTTAAATATGTAGACACCAAGAGACTTACTTTAAAAAAATGTATGCATGAGCAACCTGTTCAAGTCAGAAAGAAAATGTTACAAGAATATTGGTCATGTATTGGAGTACACTTAAATCTTTTCATGTTTTGGCACCAAATTTGGTTCACAAAGAAATTAAATCACTTGTCCTTTAAACACCCCAATAATAGAAGCAAATTTAAGTCATCCTATCTAGCAGGATAGAAGGACTGAAGAATGTGGATGATTCATTCTGGGGAGAGCCAAATCGGTGCATCTGGATTTTTAACTTTGCAACCTTCAGACATAATACGATTCAGCACCTTTCCACACTGGAGAACAGGGGACCATAGGGACTGATTCTCAGTGGCTCCTGGCCAATGTACTGAAAAGTGCCAGGTTGGTAAAGCATATCTCCTGTGACTCGATACCCTCCCATGGCCTTGTTTTCCTCTCTGACTGTCTGTGGTTATTTAAGAGCCCTGAATGCGTCATACCCTCAATCCTGGCTGCCCCTAGAGTGACTTGTGTTCCAAATGATCTCCTCACCCTCAACCCCCAACCAAAATCCTTTCACTTTGACACCACGTACACCAGATATGAGTTGCTCAAAGTAACTCCTTCACAAGGAATATTAATATTTTCAAAGGCGAATGACATTTTAGTGAGGTGTTTCTGAGCAAGGAGACCTTTCTCTTGCCCATTGCTTTCTCTAGTTGAACTCCTCTTCCCCCTGAGGCCAGGTGTAAGCGACTGGGTACCTTCTCTTATGAAAGATTGCCAAGTCTTGTGTTAGGCCTGATTGTAATATAGGCCTCCATTCAAGAACATATTCTGAAACACCCTGGGAGATTCTCCCTATGCCACATAGTATCGAATGTGGTATGTGGTAATTCTAAAAGGCACAGCACTGTGCTGACATGTTTTAAATATGTCAGTGTGGAAACTTAGTCTCGTGTGTGGAGGCACCAAGTAATCAAATATATATACTTGATTCCATCTCTGTTCCCTCTATGGAGAGAGTGAAGGACTGTAGATTAGCCTCCTTCCTCCTGCTCACTTTCCATCTCCGGGCAAGTTTCAGCCCAGCTTGCTTCTGTGCAGAACAACTTTTTATTCCACTAAATATGTAAAGTAAGGACAATGACATCGGTTTAGAGAAGAACCTAAAATATCCACATAAAGACTTTTTGGCATCTAAGTACCATGCTTTGGTGATATAAACTGCACATATTTGTTTTTGCAAGATGGGATAAAAAGTCAGTGTTTTTTTTTTTTTTTTAAAGATTTATTTATTTATTCATACAGGCCAGAGATGCGGAGGGTGAGAGGATTCACCAGAGACAGAGTGGGGAGCAGAACAGGCAGATGGACGAAGTACATTGCTGAGGGAGCAGCGGGCAGGTCAGGAGAGGTCTGCTTGGCCATGTGGATCTCCTCCGGGGCAGGCGGGGATCGAACTCATGCGGAAGTGGCTTAAGCTTCTTAGTGCTGCGCCACCAGGGAGGGCCAGAAGTCAGTGTTTTTTGAAGGTGAAGTCTATGGCTGGAAGGAGTCACAACAGGAATGGTGAGAAGATAATTCTGGGGCAGTGGGGCTTTTTTGTGCCCACTAGAACTTTCAGGGGAATTTAGTTCTGTTTTAGGGGAGAAGATCCCAATCCTTTTAACACAAGATCTCCATCGGCCATCTTGCAGAGATCCTGGAAACAGTGTTATTTCCTGGGTCCAGCCATCTTTCAGCGGCTGGTTGATGTGTGTTGACCTGGCTTCTCTGCCTGGGATGAGAACAGAACTTAACAGCCTCATCTGTATTCTCAGCTCTAACCCTGGAGCTCCACTTGGGTGCAGTTGGTGTAAGTTGTCAGCTATGGAACTGTAAAGTGAAAATAGATTCAAACAGCCCAAGAGAGAAAAGAGATTATACGAATAGTTCAAATCAGTTCTTTCTGCATAGCAACATTTTTCTTTATGTTTTAATGTCCTTACATTTGAAGTGCTTCCTGATGATCTTATTTATTATAACCTTGTGTTACAGCAAGATGTTGCAAATACATAAGAATAAGAAAAGAGGGATTCGCTGTTGGATCCACAGTGTGGTTGTCAGAGATGATATAAGAAGATGAGTTTTGTGATGATGGCTAAGAAGAAGAAATCATGGCAGTTGTATGAAGTACAGCAGGAGGAGTGGTCTGGGAGACACACATTATAGTTGGCTACTGTTCTCATGATTTCCCTACCTTGACTGCAGTTGTTGATGAATTTCCCTCACTTTGCAGGTAACAGTGACTCATGCCAGTGTCCAGTGCAGGTCAGTAGGAAGAAACGCAGGTGAAAGATGATACACATTTATTTTTTCTTTTTCTTTTTTTCCTTCCTTCTCTTCCCCTCACCCCACCCCAATGGAGTTAATTTTGTTTTACAGAACTGTGCTTTAGGAGAATAGGTCACACCCTTAAAATGTAAATTGCCATACCACACTTATCTCCAAAGTACTAGTGAACCTCCACTATAGTCCGCTGGGCTCCTTTTGCGCCTGTCACCACAATCTCAGTTCTACAGTCACAGTCCATGGGTTTGTTTCTGTTTAATTTTTGTTGTGCCTTTGCTTTGCTTCTTTATGTTCCACATATGAATGAGATCACCTGGTATTTCTCTTTTTCTTTGTAACTTACTTTGCCTAGTATAATCTCTTACATTTCTAACCATATTACCACAAATAGTAAGATCTCATCTTCTTTTGAAGGCTAAGTGGTATTCCACTGTGTATACAGACCACATCTTTACCCACTGATGTACTGTTGCCATAGCTTGGCTTTTGTAAGCAGTGATGCAATGAACATAAAAGTATGTATATCTTTTTGAATTAGTGTTTTTATATTCTTTGTTTAGATAGTCAGGCATGGAATTTATGGATCATATAGTTGATCAAGTTTTAATATTTGGAGAAATCTCTGTACTGTTTTTCATAGATGCTAGACTAGTTTATATCCTTTCCCTTTTTTCTACATCCACACCAGCTGTTGTTTCTGTGCCTTTTGACACAGGCCATTCTCATAGGTGTGAGATGGATCTCTCTGTGGTTTTGATATGCATTTCCCTGGTGATAAGTGACGATGAGCTTTTTTTGTGGTGCTCTGTATGTCTTCTTTGGAGACATAGTTCTTCTGCCCTTGTTTTAATTTTTTGGTTGAATTGTATGAATTCTTTATAAATCTTGACTATTTTGACCTCTTGTCAGATGGATGTTGTACAAATATTTTCTATCTTTCAGTAGGATGTCTTCTTATTTTAATGATAGTTTCTCTAGTTATATAGATGCTTTTTAGTTTGATACAGTTCCAAGTTTGAATTTTTGCTTTTGTTTTCTGTGTTGTTAGAGTCCTGTCCCAAAGACATCCCTAAAGACATCTGCTGATATTGAGTGTCTCACCTGTGTTCTTTTCCATGTATTTATGGTTTTAGATGTTACATAAAAATCCATGTAACCCATTTTGAACTAATATTTACGTATGGTATGAGAGTGGTCTCATTTCATCTTTTTGCATAGCCGTCCAGTTTTTCCAGCACCATTTGTTAGAGAGACATTCCTTTCTTCATCAGGGAACTCTTGCATCCTTTGTAGTATGCTGACTTTGCAGCACGTTATCTCTAGTAGTTATTTCTGGGCTCTTGATTCTAGTCTGTTAGTCTGTATGTCTGATTTTATTCTAATACCATACAATGTTGCTATCGCCACTCTGTAGTTTAGTTTGAACTCTGTTCGTTTTTCTACTTGCTTTGGCTATTCAGGTCAGGAGGTGTGAGCTCAGTGAGAAAATGGGCCACTTTGGACTTCAACATGTTTTTGAAGTGCTATTAGTTTTTGCATTTACAGGATAGAAAACCATACCTCTGAGTAAAAGGAAACTAAACTCTTTGACTTGCTGTCCTACCCTGTATTCTTCTTTTGAGCTCTCTCCTTTTTTCTTCCTTCCTTAATCTCTGTTTGCTCACATCCTTCCCATATAAGGTCATGCCTGGCAGTTAACAAAGCCTACCTCCCCCCCTAGTTTGTGATATAGCTGTGAGCATGAATTCATTTTCCAGGACTGGTCAAAATGAAGCTTACCTTTTCTGCTTAGTGGATTTTTGATAAGTAGTCCTCATATTTTATATTCCATATATTCTTTATCTCTCATATTCTGTATCCCCCATAGAAAACACGATGAAACCTGGTCAGATCTGATCACAGAACCAGTGGAAAAGTGGGGAAGAGTATTTAACATCTTAAGAGGATGTAGGGACCTCTCTCATAAAGTCGGTGCTTCTGGATTCCTCGTTGTGAAGGCTCAAGGGTCACGGGGTGCCTGCTGGTGACAGTAGCCCTGGGTGATACTGGACAAATTTGTGGGCAGCTCACATGATATGAAAGAGGATACTTCTTGGGCATCTTAACCATGTTAGGTGTATGCTCAGATATGTCAAATGTACTGTTGTATATAAGTTTTAAATCATGAGTCATAGTAAGAATTCTGCATTCTTCAGCTTATTTTTGGTACAGATGATCAAGTGTATTTTCAAAAATAAACTAATATAAATTAATTTACAGATGTCTATAGATACAACCTAATGTTGGCCATTGATCAGTTGAATTAGTGAATAAGAGCACTTCTTTTTCATTCATTTCACAGACATGTATTGAGTATTTACTGTGAAGCGGCTTTGTTTTAGAGACTACAGGTTAAGCAGTGAACAAGATTAAAAAGGACCCCTTTTTGCTGAACATACATTTTTAGCATATGTGTTGGGGTGAGGAGAAGGTTGTTGCGATCTGTGAAGGGTCTAAGGTGTTGCCCTATTTGTGAACTCACATGTCAGCCTGCTCCAGATTCATGGCTCCTGGCTGGAGACAAAGTGCAGGTGATTATTCACAGCCATAGCAGTGGCTTAATCACCATTGTTTTCTATCTGCTGGTTCACTGGGCCCCAAATCCACCAGGATGATGTGAAGAGGGTTGGGAAACACCTGCATATGTTCTCAGTTATGTTCCAGGAAGGGGACCTTAAACTTGGGGGACCCAAATTTTTCACGATGGCCAGTAAACAGGCCTATGCTTGGCTGCATTAGGAAGACACTATCTCTCTTTTCTGTGCGTAAGCAAACCAACCTTTTCTCTAACTTTAAGTTATTTGCTATGCAAGTGCTCTTGAAAAAAGTCCTCCCGAGCAAAGGTAGTAATGATTCTGTGTGCAACATGTGCAGAATCAGTAGCAGGTAGGGATCAATAGCAGATAGGGAGGAGATATTTATATTTGCACTAAACTGTTTATGCAAACAATAAAGTAAAAATCGCGCAAATACCACGGGGATTACAACTGTGATGGGAAAAAAGCACAAAATGATGTAAAAACAAACTGTTATATTATTTAAAAAATCAGGCAAATATAAATCTGACTTGTGTCTGCACATCAGCAGTGGTGTTGCCCGTATTGACTGTAGCACTCTGGTGAAGGGGCCTGGACTTCATGGGAGCTGGAGGACTGACCCAGTGCCATGAGCCAGTGTGGGTCAAGAGTCCCGTGTCCACTTCACCCTTTACTGAATGTGTCACTGCGCCTAATTGCATAGCTTGTTTGACCCATTTCCTAAAGGAAAATAAAAACAATAAAACCTGATTTATACAGTTATTGAAAGATTAAATGATGTTTCCAAAGTGCTTACTTAGCATAAGGCAAAATATGATACACATTCAAAAAATGGTGTATCATCATAGGTTTAACCTAACATTATTTAACTTAATCCTTCTGACAGCCCTGTGGTGAAGGTGTGGCTCTTTCCATTTCATAGATTAGGAAGTGGACTCGGACCTAATTCTGAGGCTGCCAAGCAGAGTGCTGGGATCACAGCACAGGCCAATGGTGTCCAAGCCCACGTCACGCAGAACCCACCCAGGTTAGTGCCGGAGTCTGCACAGCCCAGGCAAACCTACCTGTTCAAAGTCTGCCCCAGCCATTCATTATCCATGCAATTTTGAACAAAATCTTTAATCTGAAAATTGGGGATAGTAAGTAGTATTATCTGCCACGTAAGGTGCTTATGAGGATTAAGTGGAATAGCTCCTGTATAATGCTTGGAAAACTGTAATAAGAACTCACATTTATTATGTTATTAATATTTGCTTTATTACTATTGCCACCACAGTGACATGGAGGCAACATTACTTACCACAGAGACCATTTACCTTACTGGAAACTTGGGTGTCACCTGTCAGCCTTTGTGGTGTCAATTGCTTAGAAGTTGTACATTAGAATGGTTTTGAGAAATAATAAAATATGGTGACTACTTAATGGATCACCTTAGATTTGTTTTGAGGAAAGAGGAAAATCTTATTTGTCAGTATCAAGGTGAGGTGGTTTTCTGTTCTTTTTTTTTTTTTTTAAAGATTTACTGATTTATGCATATAGAACTGGGGTACAAGTCATAAGTCAGATGGGGTACAAGTCAGAGGTGCAGGAGTGGTGAGAAGATTCACCAGAGACAGAGTGGGGAGCACAGCAGGCCGACTGACCAAGTACACTGCTGAGGGGAGAAGCTGGAGGGTTAGGAGAGGTCTGCCACGCCATGTGGGTCAGCTCCCTGGTTGAGAATTGAACGCATGCTGAAGTGGCTGTAGCTAGGCTCATAGTCCTGCTCTTTAACCCATTGCACCACCAGGGAGGGCATGGTTTTTCTAAATTTTCCATTTCCCTCCTAATTTTTTTTTTTCATTTTTTTTTTTTAAGATTTATTTATTTGTGCATACAGAACTGGGGTACAGGCCAGAGGCTCAGGGGCGGTGAGAGGCTTCACCAGTGACAGAGTGGGGAACAGAACAGGCAGATCGATGAAGTACACTGCTGAGGGGAGCAGCGGGCGGGTCAGGAGAGGTCTGCCACGCCATGTGGTCACCTCCGGGGCAGGCGGGAATCGAACTCATGTGCAAGTGGCTTTAGATTCTCAGTGCTGTGCTTTAACCCGCTGCGCCACCAGGGAGAGCCTCCCTCCTAATTTTTATAAGTTATACAGAAATGTATATTGACCCAAACAAATGGAGAAAACATCATTTAATGTACCTTAGCTCATTACACACATATTACACCTTAGCTCATTACATACATATAACACCACATGCAGTTTTTGACACTTATTTTAGAGAAAAAAATATTACCAGAATGACATCTCATTAATTGTTAGTCAGTTGGGTAAGCCATTTAATTATTAACTTCAATGTAAAAAGCATTGAGGGACCCTCCCTGGTGGTGCAGCAGGTTAAAGCACAGCACTAAGAAGCTAAAGCCACTTCAGCAAGAGTTCAATCCTCAGCCCTGGAAGTGACCCACATGGCGCGGCAGATCTCTTTTGACCTGCCGGCCGCTCCCCTAAGCAGTGTATGTCGTTGATCTCCTGTTCTGCTCCCTACTCTGTCCCTGGTGAATCCTCTCCCGCCCCTGCACCTCTGACCTGCACCCCAGTTCTGTATGCATAAATAAATAAATCTTAAATAAATAATAATAAAAAAAGGATTGAGGAGAAATCAATAGGACTAAGAAATATTACCTTCATTATTCTTTAGCTTCCAGGAACATATTGTTATCTAAAATGGTTATGGCAGAATCCAAACACAGCCCAGTATAGGCGGAAAGCGTAAACTCTGGAGCCAGCATGCCTCCTGGGTTGCATTCCAGCCTGGTGCTCACCAAACATGCCTGTGGGCCTCCACTTGACTAGCAAAACTGCGTCTCCTTGCTGACAAAGGAGGTGAATAAAAGAAAAGTGTCCACCTCATGGGGTAGGTAGGTTCTATCCACTGTAGCCATGTGATGCAGAGGTTAGTGGTCGCTGCCATTCTCTTGGCGGCCTGGCACAGCCGTGCTCCTCACCCCATTACATGCAGAGGGGAGAAACCAGTGCCTCTGAGCCTCACGGCAGAAGACTCTGGCGTGGTGCCCTGGGTAATGGTACTGAAAAGAATTCATTACTTGAACTGGAATATTTTGATTGGGTTGGGGACACAGTCTGGTATTGCTGAACACTTTGTGAAACTATGCTCAAAATATCTCTTCTGATTATATTTTCCTTTGCAAATGGCTCCTATAATATCTATGAGTTGTTCTGACTTTCATTGCCGTTGCCAGTTTACCAGTCGTTACTGTTAGTGACCAACTGGGCTCACGATGTTAGCTGAAAAAATAACTCATTTTTTAAAAAAAGCAACTTAAAGCATTGAGCCCAGTGCTGGTCATTTGCTTTTTCTTTTCATTTATTTATTTATTTTTAAAGATTGATTGATTGATGCAGGGGCGGTGAGAGGATCCACCAGAGAGAGTGGGGAGCAGAACAGGCAGACTGATTGAGCACACTACTGAGGGGAGCAGCGAGTGAGACAGGAGGTGTCTGCTGCGCCATGTCGTCACCTCTGAGCTGGGGACTGAAGCGGCTGCAGCCAGCTTGCAGAGCTGTGTCCTAACCTGTTGTGCCACTAGGGAGGGCCTCATTTGCTTTTTAAATTAGCTTGTTGAACCTTAAAAGATGCACATTAAAGTCCAGGACCACAGGCATTTGAGCCTGAATCTTTTGTCCCCTACATGTGTGTTAGTCTTGCATATATTTAATAAAATGGGCAGGCCTGCTGGCTCTAGAACCTTTCCTGGTCTCCTTCATGGGCACCACAGCTTCCCATCCTGGTGGCCCTGCCCTTGCAGTGTTTATCCTCTCTGCTCTGTCCTCCAAGCTGTCATTATTGTCCTAATTCTCCTTACTTTTGGATAGCACTGCTCTCAATGCACTTCACCCAGTGCTGATTTCTCTGTAGTTACTGGGAAATCTCTCCCTATCTTACTCTCTAAGTTAACAACGGGAAACACAGTACCATCCGTAGAAATGAAGTATTTGTTTTAGAAGAAGAACACTTAAAAGTGCACTCTAATAATAGGACACGTAAGAGAAACAATGGAAACGGCTAAACATTTGCTGAAACCACATTCCTTGAGAAATTATAGTGGTCATAGTGGAATCTTATGGGAACACAGAGGAGGGGAAAACTTAAGGCGAGAGGACACTTTCCCTTTACTTCAACCGTTTTAATGACTATCTGAAGATAAGCTAATGTATCCCTAAGTGCTAACTGTCTGCCGCTCTCCCTCCTACCCCAAAAGACATTGATCCTGCTCCAGGGCACTCCTGCTAAGTGCAAGTTGTGCTGCATATTCTCTTTACGGTTACCCTCCTGGGAGAGGCTGGTGCTAAACATGAGCAAAAGCTACTTGGCCATTCATAAAAAAGCTTGGAAACAAACACCAGTTCAGCATTGTATGCAGCAAAGATGACTGGTTCTCCCAGGTCTCCCCTTACAGACAGCTACATTCATTTAAATAATTTACGTACTTCCTAGAGTCCCCATAGAGAATGTTCCTGTAGTTTGGGGGCTTTTTTTTTTTTTTAAATATTTATTGATGCATACAGAACTGAGGAACAGGTCAGAGGTGCAGGCTTGGTGAGAAGATTCACCAGAGACAGGGTGGGGAGCAGAACAGGCTGACTGACAAGAACACTGCTGACGGGAGCAGCAGGCGGGTCAGAAGAGGTCTGCCACGCGATGTGGTCACCTCAGGGGCCAGGGATGGAGCTTGCAATGAAGAGGCTATGGCTTGCTTGCAGTGCTTTGACCTGCTGTGCCGCCAGGGAGGGCTGGCTTTTCTATTAATAGCAGTAAATTTGTGATGAATGAAAGGCCTTTGATGAGTTTCAGACTGTGCTAGAAATTGTATTGGGTGTTGATTGGCTTTGACAGATACATTGGCAGAAAGTGTGTTCAGATTGGTGTAAAATACTAGCAAAGGCTGCGTGGTTATGTTGTATTTCTCATCCAGCTTCCATTTCCTTGAGTCAGAACAGCTATGAAAATGCTCAACAGACAAACAGTTTTCTGCTAGCAGATTATTTCAGATGAAGACTGGAGAATTGGTTTGGAAAGGGCTTCATTTTCTGATCATGTCAGACGGAAGAGTGGTATCATGTAATCTTTAAGTTAGGACCCACCATGAGAAATTTGAGTTGGGTTAGCGTGGCAGAGGGAATGTAAAGGACTCAGGATATGATGGAGAGAAAGGCCTGTGTTCTGGAGGCAAGAGCCCGCCCTTGCCTCTGCACTATGGCCTGTCCACCAGCTGGACTTCCAGGAGCCCCAGCGCAGGGCGTAACGTGATATCTTAACAAGCCAGCATCTCAGCAGCATAGTGTGAAGCCAGACACCTGGGGACAAACATGCCCACGTGGAGTGGTGTTATTTATTTTTTTTAAGATTTATTTATTTGTGCATACAGAACTGGGGTACAGGCCAGAGGCTCAGGGGTGGTGAGAGGCTTCACCAGAGACAGAGTGAGGAACAGAACAGGCAGATCTGTTCCATGTGGTCACCTCTGGGGCAGGCAGGAATCAAACTCATGTGGAAGTGGCTTTAGATTCTCAGTGCTGTGCTTTAACCCGCTGCACCACCAGGGAGGGCCAAAGTGGTGTTATTTTTAAAGGAGCATGTGTTTGTCTTGTGTGTCAGAGGCGGGGAACAAAGTGTCAGTCTCCCTGCAACCGCCTCGGCAGACCCCGCGGTGGCCACCGGCTTCCCCACACCAACTCTTGGAACCTGTGATTTTGCAGATGAAGTTAAAATCATCCAGATCATGGGGCAACCCCGTCTTGTCTCTGTAACATGTACACCGTTTTCAAAGTAAACTTCCTCAGTGCGTAGATTTTATAAGCAGCCTTTGGTTTTGAGATTGGTTCTGTTAGGGAAGATTAACAGCCCAATAAATAGAACTTGTGGCCCACGATACGATTAACACAAGGAAATGGCAAAGTTGGTCTAAGGTCTGCTAGGAAGTAAAAGATCCGCCCCCATCCCCTTTTTGAGGAGTAAGAACATGAATTTGTCAATAAATTAATAGCCCTCATGTTAGAATTGTCCAAATGACAGACTCTATTGCCCTTGTTCAGTAACAAAGCAACCTATTATTTTGGTAAGAAATGCCTAAATTGAAATTCCTAAGGGCATTATGAACTTGAATTAAAAAGGTAATGGATTTTTTAATAAGTTCTGGGTCAAGATGTATTATCAAACTATTTTCCATAAGGCATAGAATATACCATCTATCCTTTTAATAATAGCGATCTAGTCTTACTTCCAGCAGCCAGCTGAGGCTGCTTGTCTATTATAGTCTCGTCCACCATCCCTAACAATGAGCAAATAACTAGACAGCCTATGAAGCATTCTAAATGGAACTGTCTCTGAGAGAAACTGTTACTAGCAGAGACAAGTTCGATCCAGACCTGGAGAACCTCCTTTGGGAAAGAGCAGATCAATGTTTGGGAGTAAGTAGTAGAGGGAAAAATTATGATGAATTAAGTAAATCGTAAAACAAATGATCTATGCACTGACATGAAGCCTTATTCGACCTGATTGCTCTGATTCAGGACTTTGCAAAGGCTAATACTATGTGCTTTGAAATTCAAAGAGCTTTCAAAAAACAATGTTAATTATACAAACCATTTATTAGTAATGAAAGTACTCTGTCTGCAAATCCTTGAAGACTACAAAGAACTTAACCAAGCATTTGAAAAATAGTCTGCATACTTTAAGTCATGGGTGAGTTTTCTTTTCTAATTTATGGTTTGGGTCCAAAGCCAAAGTTAAGTCTTTAAAACTCTTCTTTCTGCCACTCAACTATCTGACTGTGAGGTACCCTATAGTCTGAGGCTTTTCAGGACTTCCTTTCACAGCCCTGGTCCTTTCTTTGTCTCTGTTGATACTGGGGACATGACCACTTCTATATGTAGTTGTGAAGAGAAAGGTAAGAGAAAAACGTTTATTGACTAACAGGAACCGGAACTCTCCAGAAGTAAATGGTCCTTATACTCTCAATGAAAACATATATTATTAGGAGTTCATAAATGGAACGAAAAAACTGTCTCATTACATGTTTGGACACCCTGTGTTCAGGGATGACTTAGTATATGATAGAGTCTTAGCTATCTTCAGAGCTGCGTTCTTCATTTGAGGTGGTTTTAGATTAGTGCAGGAATTTGCTGAATAATGTAATTTAATGTTGGAAGCATTAAATTCATTGTTATAAATTGTCTTCTGTTTTCTATATCTTCTATAAAACAAGGCTCTCAGTAAGATAAAAGAATGCCTGCCTCTTTCATCATGGACACATGTAGAGAGAGTAGGTCTGGAAAACAAATTTATACCTTTTCTGGAAATGGGAAGCACTCATAAAACACTTAACGGGTTCAAGGTCCCTCGCTGTCACTCTGCGTCCATTCATTTGGCCTGTTGGCAACCCCGAGGTAGTCAGGAGAGTGACATTTGATTGGGTGAATCGTCTTCAAATTTGAAAGCTGTATGAAGACTTTAAATGCCAAAACCATACACTTTTTTTCCTTCTTTAAAGAGGTGACATTAGTATTCAGCAACCACAATACATAATTACAGAGAAAAAAGAAAATGAATTGTTTATGCAGGCACAAAGAGTTGGTTTAATCTCACAATAGGCCTGAAAATCTGTGGCAAAAATTCTAAAAATTGGCTCAGGGTCGGGGGCTGTGCAGCCCCTCTGGGGTACTCTCACAAGTACAATCCCGTTGCCATTTTGATGCACGTCATGAACTCGTTTACCAGCTGCATTTGTGTAGGATGTTGAAGCGTCCCCTGGTGCTGCGTGTCTCTCCTGCACATCTTCATGTACTATGTGCCCTCATTAATTTTGGAAAGAATTTTAAAGAGTGCTCAAATAACACTTCCAATTAGTGGCTGAATTTTTTAAAGGTGTTGGAGTGCAAATCTCATCGAAACAACCCCCAGATGGTTGAATTTTATTCTAAATGCAGCCTTTGATAAGAAAAGGAGTAAATAATACCTCGAGGTCTCAGTGAACCTTCCAACTCTGTTAAAATTCTGCTCCTGCTGCCTCCCATTCAGTGTCCTGTTCTTTATCTCTAAACTGTAGACCTTGAGCAAGCCCAGCGGCATTTCTTTTCCTAACTTATGTTTTATTGTCTGAGTAGTAGTTAGCGAGGTTTATATTAATCGTACCCCCGCCCCCACCACCACCACCATGAAGTCAGTGGTTACTTTGCAGAGGTTGGGATTATTTTGCAAGTTCTGTAGTTTGGATGCTGTACATAGGATACTGTTGAGAAAGGAAGATGGTGGTGCACGTATGTAACAAAGATCATTGCTAATCATTTTTATATTTCTGGAAGACTCCCTGGAATTAGGTAGGGAAGTATAAGAGTTGGGGTTTCTTGGGGCTTACATGCAATGAAGGCTGTCAGGGAGCGAATTACTTATGCCAGGGGAGTGCAAAGGTGACCGGGGTTTAAGAAAAGTATAGTTGAGAGTAAGGGAATGAGGCAGAAGTTGCTTGGATGCCACTATTCTTCCTTGTCCCCCATAAAGACAGGTATCTTTGTGTTTCCAAGACTCCTGTCTACTAGGCACACTAACCTGCAGGTGTCTACCTGATACCTATTCCCAAACAAGGGACCATTTCTCTATACTCAGCTGGCTCAGGCTGAGGTTCTACAGAGCAGGATGTGAGCTGCTGCTTCTCCTTTAACCCTCCCAGGACTACTGCTCCCTATCGCCTTGGCTGTCCATGACCCCTCTCCTCCTTGCAACCCCAACCAAAACGCTTGCCCTTTGCTAATTAATTGGGCAGCTTTTGCTTTCCTTCACAAAAGACAATGACTGAAATGAAAAAGTAGCCCAGGGCCCTCCCTGGTGGCGCAGCAGGTTGAAGCACAGCACTAAGATGCTAAAGCCTCTTCAGCATGAGTTTGATCCCCTCCCGCCACAAGGTGACCCACATGGCGTGGCAGACCTCTCCTGACCTGCTGTTCCCCTCAGCAGTGTACTTCATCGCTCTGCCTGTTCTGCCCCCCACTCTGTCTCTGGTGAGTCCTCTCACTGCCCCTGCACTTCTGGCCTGTACCCCAGTTCTGTATGCATCAATAGAAAAAAAAAAAAAACTTCTTTAGAAAAGAAAGAAAAGTAGCCCAATTTATCAGAAAAATAGCAGATAAAGAGTTTTAAAATAAAGGCCTCTAGAAAATAATAATAATGCCTTTTAGTTACTTTCCTACTTCTCAAATTTTAATCATCCACATACTATCTTCAGGATTTATGCCATATCTATTAACTACCCATTGCTTATTTATTAATTTAAGAGAATTTTTTCAGTTTCAGCAGATTTTTCTTAAAGGGAAACTTAGTTTCACTGCTGTGAAGGGAAAATCAACCTTATTTTCCTTAAGTAAGAGATATTACTTGTCAACAGAATGAAGCATGCTATTGAATTCTGAGTATTTTAACAGTAAATTGCTAAATTGCTGAGGGCTTTGGGACTGTGTCCTACTTATTTTTCTTTTTTTAAAGGGATATTAGGAAGAGTAAGAGAAGACTTTGTTGGATTGGTAACAAACTGAGAATTTCTCCTTGATTTACCCATCAACACTAGAAAAGACTTAAAAAGAGCATACCTCTCTGAGCAGCATTTCAGTTTTGTCAACTGAGTTACTATATTATCGGTGGCACCTGCTATACTCTCATCTGCCTCCCAGAAAAGCCTCTAAATGATAGGAATTTCAAGTTAGAAATGAAAGGAGAGAGAAGTTTCAGCACTCTGGCAAGGCCTGACCCTCCATGTTAAGGTCAGGTGGAGGGAAGATTCAGAGATTCTGATTCTTTTGTGCCTACTAGTTCAGCTGTTCCTGGACAAATTGCATTCTTTGTGAAGTGTTGGACAAAAAAAAAAAAAAAAAAAGGGAACTTAGTAGAGTTCTGTTTAGTAGCCAATGTAACACAAATAGATTTGTTATATAAACATGAAACATGAGTTCTTTCAGAGAAAACTATGAGGTTAGCTGTATGTGAGCTGCTTTATCTTGATTTTCAGATTCTGAAGATAAAATTTTATCCCTCTCCTGAAATCCTACAAAATTTACTTGACTAAAATACATATCATCTTCTTGAAGAAGTTTATAGGAACATCAAATGCTGGGACAACCAGCAATCCCCTATTTTATTTATTTGCTTACTTGTTTATTTTTTTTATTCTCTCTTTATTGAGGTAATAGTAGTTAGCAGCACTGTACATAATTTAGGGGATTAGGTTCGCAAATCATCAAATATATGTTCCCACACCATCCCCACCATTAAAGCTTCATAGTCCTTTACCCTAAGCATTGGCCACACTTCCCCTTTGTTCCTATTCTCATCCTCCTTTTCCCTCTATTAGCCTCACTCCTGTAGTCATATTACTAGGGTTTCTCTTAGCTTAGTTTTCTAAATTCCTTTTTCCCCTCTATATTATATACATGAGTGAAATTATTTGTTATTTGTTTTCTCCTTTTCACTTATTTCACTTAGCTTAGTCTCCAGTTTCATCTGTGACAGGAGTTAAACTGCCTTTTTTCCTTTTTAGCAGCAGAGTAATATTCCATTGTACATATATACCACATCTTCTTAATCTATTGCTCTGCTGATGGGCAATTAGGTTGTTTCCATAACTAGACTATTGTAAATAGTGATGCAGTAAACATAGAAGTGCATATATCCCTTTGAACTAGTAATTTTGTATTCTTTGGTAGATACTTAGGGGTGAAATTGCTTAATCATCTGAATGACCTATTTTTTTTTTTTAAAGATTTATTTATTTGTGCATACAGAACTGGGGTACAGGCCAGAGGCTTAGGGGCTGCGAGGGGCTTTACCATAGACAGAGTGGGGAGCAGAACAGGCAGATCTTCGAAGTACACTGCTGAGGGGAGCAGTGGGCGGGTCAGGGGAGGTCTGCCACGCCATGTGGTCACCTCCGGGGCAGGTGGAAATCGAACTCATGCGGAAGTGGCTTTAGCTTTTTAATGTTGTGCTTTAACCTGCTGCGCCACCAGGGAGGGCCCAGATTGATCTATTTTTAATATTTTTAGAAACCTCTATATTGTTTCCTATAGAGACTGGGGCAGTCAGCATTCCCGCCGACAATGTATGAGGGTTCCTCATTCTCCACATCTTCACCAATACTTATTGTTTCTGCTCTTGCTTTTGTTTTTGCTCGGCGCCTTTCCATGGGGATGAGGTATAGCTCATGGTAGTGTTTATTTACCTTTCTCTGATGATGAATGATGAAGAACATTTTGTAATGTGACTATCATCCATCTGTATGTCTTCATTGGAGAAGTGTCTGTTTAGCTCATCTGCCCAATGTTTGATTGGCTTCTTTTTTGTTGTTGTTGAGCTATATATAAGTTCTCTGTAGAACTTCGGTATCAGCCCCTTATTAGATGTATGATGTGTATAGTTGGAGTGAATATGTACACATACCTTTTCAGTAAGGTATCTTTTTTGTTCTAATGATAGTTTCTTTTACACTACAGAAGATTTTAGTTTGATGTAGACACTTTCATTTGTTTTTTTTCTATTGTTTTCCTTATGGCTTGGAGTTGATTCCTCAAAGATTTTCCGTTGGGGAATGTTGTGGAGTGTTTTGCTTAGGATTTCTTTTATTTTATGGTCTCAGGTCTTATATCCAAGACTTTCATCTACTTTTATTAATTTTTCTGTAAGGTATGAATGGTCTGGTTTCATCTTTCTGCTGTGTTTGTCCAGTTTTCTCAGCACCATTTGTTAAAGAGACTTTCTTCAACTATGCTCTTCATTCTTTTGTCATACAGTAATTGCCCATATAAATGAGTGTGGTTTATTTCTGAGGTTTGCATATTATTAAGGAAAATTGTTTTTCCCTCATGAAATCACACAAAATTCCGTGGTTAATATACAGATCATATTCTTGAAGTTTATAGGATTATAAAATGCTTTGAAAATGAGAAAACCAGTATTTTAGATGTCATACCTTTTGAGCCTTTAGAATCACAAAATGAAATCTTGGCTGATGGCTTGTGTAACCTTATAAACATAAGTGCTGTTAGTCTGAAGACCTACAGTCCTTTTCAAAAACCTTTCCAAGAAACTGAAAATTTCCTGAATATTTTGATCCTAGATAAAGTCCTCAGGGTAATCTAGGTCCCAGTTCTTACTTTATAAATGTTAAATTTATAACAACTTTATGTTATGGATGAGTCTATGAATAATACAATTTGGGGATTCTGAATTTATGAATGAACAGGCAGCTTTGAACTCCTTATGGGAGCAGGAACCATATGCCATTCAAAGGTAATTTCTCTTAGATTTACATTTCATTTATTCCTTTTGTACTTCCAATACCAAGTGCTGTGTCAGGCCTTGAAAGGAAACATAACAGTGAATAGCATCCAGAAAAGAATGGTGAAGCTGACAAATGGTGGCTTCCTCAATAAGTCACTGAATCCAAGGAGAGAAGTTGACTGGCAAGTCTACACATTAGAAAAAGAAACGTAAAAAGAGAAAAAGAAAACAATAGCAAGTAACTGGTCATGATTCAGTGACTGAGAAAAATGAATCACAAAGAAAGTTAGCAGCAATACAATATTGTTATCTGATTTTGTGAAGCAAAATCTTCAAGCTATGTTTGCTGCACAGTTTTGAAAAATGAGACAGGAAATTATTATGTATAATGATAAGAAACGAGACAAAACCAGTCTCGGTTTCGAAATTGCCAAGGTCAGGCATTTTCAAACAAGGTAGAATGGAAGTAGGAAGATGAACACAGGAGAGGAGGAGAGGGGAGAGAAGGGGCAGCTTCGTGTTTGTTCACAGTTTGATGAGTGGCATTTTCTCCTTCCCCTTTCTCTTCCTACCACCTCCAGGTGTGTCGGGCCTTGATGTTTTTAAAGGCTCAGTGTCACTTTCTTTAAAAGGAAAACCATAAGAGATATGGTTACACAATTAGATGTGAGACCTTAGAAGGGTCTGTGAGATTGAGGAGCCCTGTTAGGTTAGCTTCATCAAGCTCAAAGTAAATCCTCCCCTGATGGTCTCCTTTGGAGACTTACATTCCATGTGTCTGGGGAGTGGACTTTGGGCTGCGGCAGGAAGGTGACATGGTGTGGCTTGGGTCATTCTATCCTCATCATTGGAATGGCAAGCTGGAGGAGAACTGGTGCTTCTGGAGGGCTGAGGAGATAAATGAGTGAGATGTGTGCGTACACATATGCACATGCACACACGCACACACGGCTAAATTAGTGATTATGAATTATTATTGTTCTTCGTAAATGTGAGAGGGTCAGTGAAACCTTCTGTTGTCCTTGAGTGGGCGGATATACCAGAGCATACTAATATTTAGAATATGAAGGTGAAGGATGACTGAGGGAGGAGATTTGGTCTCTGCTCTCAGAAGGCTCATATCTTGGGAGTGAAAGGAGATGGAGGATCAGAGGGAAAACAGAGGAACTTAGAATATCTCACTAGGAGACAATATATTTAGGATGGCGTCTCCACTTCATTCATTCGACACAACTTTTCTAAGTGTTATATTGTTGTAGGAACTGGGGATTTGGAGATTAAGAGGCTAACCCAAACACCAGTTCACATGGTGCTTTTCTCCTAGTGGAGAGAAATAGGCTGTCAACAAGTAGACTGTAAATGCATAGCTGTAGACATAAAGATTTATATATATACAAATATATAAGAAAGAAAGTGTGCTTTGGGAAGTGCATTCCAGGCCGAGTGAATAGAGCATGTTTCCTGAGGCAGAAATGCACTTGGCATGTCCGAACAGCAAGGAGGGCTGGAGTTGAGTAAGCAGTTGAACGAAAAGTGGAAGAAAAAGTCAGAGAGGTCTCAGGGGTAATCCCAGAGCCCTCATAGGTCATGGTGAGAACCTGGGTCTTTACTTTCTAGATGAAGCGGAGAAACATGTGCTGGAGGTATGCGCCAACCTGTTTTTAAAGCTTCACTCTGCTGTAGGTGGGGAATCACCTTAGAAGAACAAGCCTGGGAGCCCAGCTGAGAGACGACTTAGTCATCATGTGAGCAGTGACAGTTGCTTAGACTACAGTGTTTTTTGCTTATACTTCCAAGAAGGAATCAGCACGATGTCCTTGCAGATCAGATAATGTGATGAGAGGCAATGATTCCTCAGAAGCAAGAAGACCTGGAGTTTGTATTAAAGGATATAAGGAGAACAATGGGAGGGCAACTTGAGAGTGGGTGAGGTGGGAGGGTTTCTGTCTTGAGCCTAAGTTTGAAGTCTTCATCAGATACTCAATTGGGAGTACCCAGTTGGGATTGGGCTGCGAGTTTGGAGTTCAGGAGAGAAATTGGGGCTGGGTGTAAATATTTAGGAATCGGGAGCATCACCTAAAGATAAGTGTGCATTCGGAAAAAATCAGTAAGTTATTTTTTCCCCTGAACTTTGTAAGTAATTATCATTCAGCTTCTAGAAGTGGAGCTGGTCATCCATGAAGCAGAATTTCTGCCATTTTTCTCTCCCTGTGTAAATTTCTGTGACTCGAGATTTAGAATCCTCAAATTTTCATATCTAGCTTTCCGTAACCACAAGCACCAGTCTCGTTCATGCTTTGGTGCATCATTGCTTGTCTGTTGCTTTGCAGAAAGCTGACTTTGAAACCAATACCAGCTTCTCTCCTTGTTCTTCTCTCCACTCCACACTCTCACATCCTCTCTTCTCGGAAATTTCTCCTGATTTTTTAAAACCTAACTAATTGTCATGTCCTCCATAGCTTGTCCCCAGTCAGGTTAAGCCTGTCTTCTTGTCCTGTCATCGCGTGCTTTCGAATGGCTCCCTTATTTTACTGTGTTAAAATTAATGTTTCTTACTATTGCTCAATTCTTGGTACAGGAAACACTCCATGTATCTGTGAAAGTAAGCCAAAATACTAATAGGAAGGACAAGAGGACAGTGACAAAGGGAGTAAGTCCCTGAGACAGCAGCTGAACAAAGTCAAAATAAACCCAGTTCAACTAGAAGCAAGTGAGTGAAGTTCTTCAGTGTCTTCTGCACTGCTCTGAACCCAGCCTGAGCTTAATGAATGTGAAACAACAGGCCCTTAATGATCAATCATGGGGAAAGAGGAAACAAATTAGAAAATAAATCTTTGCTGAAAGGAGGAGGAAAGGGAAAAAAAGGGAGAGAGGGTTTCATTCTGAGGACAAACTAGAATATTCCTAAATGCAATCCATCTTTCATTTGACTAATGAGGGTGAGTCTCCTTTACTCAGGAGAGCGACAAGCTTAACTGGGGACTTAAAAATCACTTACAAATCTAAAACCCTTTGAATTAAAGAGAGAATCCTTTCAAACATATATTGCAAGTGTTATTATATTCCTATTTGAACAATCAAATAATTTCATAATTTTGAGATCATTTAATAAAATTGTTCTTTAATGAGAATAAAAAAATAGGTTTTTTTTTTCTATACAACACAAGAGCCATCATTTGTAAATTTCTAATAGACCAGATTTCAGTTGGACAATATCATATATGCTGGTATAATGCAAATTGGTTTTGACATCTTTTATTTATTATATCACGAAATTGTAAATTCCTCAAAAGCAGGAGCTGCATAATGTAGGTCCTCAAGCAATGCCTCAAGTAAATTTGAGAATGCAATGTCATGATTTCAGCACATTCTTAGCATCTTGTAGAGCAGTCTGTGTGCAAGTTCCTATAATAACACTCCCATAATCATGCAGTCATGATTTACTAGCACTTTCATGCTGTACACACTTTATCTCATTTTATCCTCACCACATCCTAACTTTTCAGTTGACAAGCAGTAGAAGTAACAGAACTTTTAAGAAATTTTCTGAGACATAGAAACTAATTTTGTCTAATAAAACTAAGCTTTTTTTAAAAAAAAAAACTATGTCTTAATATATTTAAGCAAACCCTGAAAGATATGTGCATCTCTAGCCTACATGTATTCTAGTATACCATTAATCAGGAAGTCCTAAGCAGGGAGTGGATTTGAAAATCTTTATCGAAATATTGTTTAGGTATTTTCAGTATCAAATAAAATTAGTATTTGGAGTTGCCACCTCAAATATCTATTACATAATATATAAATACAGAAAAGCGATCACAACTGAAGAAAGAGAAGTATTTTCTTCAGGTAATTTGCTGAGTAGTTGGATTTTACATCTATGTAATCACTAGGAGAGTTAAAGTATGTAAATCAGTAATGTGAATGTACAGACATGGAAAGTTGGCCTACTTCATCTCTGAGTATTACACATGAAAGAAGATAACTGTTTTCTGCTAGTCATTCAGGTTTCTAATGTTTTAGTCATATGCTCTTCATATCTAACGCTTCTGCTGCGATGAACTATAGAGTAAGCTGAGGAGTTATCTTTACTGGCATGATTCTCCAGCACAGCCCACCTAGAAAATATTTCCACATTTCTCCAGAGTCAGCTCTGTATCTTAAAACCAGACCTCTGTCCTCGGCTTCTGTTCAGGTATCAAATTGCTCACTTGACATCTCTCCTCGAGTTTTTTGGAGGTATTTTTTCCTCACTATGAAATACTTTTTCTGTGAACCCTTCAAAGGACAGTGGATTATCTTCTCTACTATACTTTGTGTGAACTTCTAGAATAGTAAGTATTTGAAATACTATTCAGAAGGTGCAAATACTTGACACTGTTTTCAGCTTCATTTATGGGCTCTCATAATAATAATTGTTATTAATATTTGCTGACTTCATAGAAGTGTGGAAGTAATGCTAACCTATTGGAAATAACTGGCTGGATAAAACCTTTTTGCTGTTCCTGCAAGTAGACATTTTTATAAACATGTTAGTTTCTACTGATGCTTATAGATAATTAACAAATGAGCGAATGAATAAATTTACGAGTTATATGCATTAAGAAGCAAATCACACTCTATTTTTAGATAAGGTTTTTGGTGGCAAAATAGAGTCACTTTAGGGAATTCAAAGTCTATATCTTCAGCTTCTACACAAAAGAGTTTATATTTGATGACAGCCAATTTAACAATCCTGTCTATTTTTAAAAAGGGAATCAAAGTTTAATGTCAAAAAGTTTCTCTCCTGTGAGTCAGTGAAAGGACACACAATAACTACTTATGACAAGTATGTAATATTAATTTTTTAGCTAATTAATTTTTAATATCATGCCTGTTTAATTAGTAACAAAGAGTGTTAAGTGCTGCCTTCAGTGGACCTTGTCTATTATGTAGGTGTGAAAGCTTAGACTGATACAGGGGTTACACCTTCACAGGCAGTTCAGGATTTATGAATCCTACATGATACTGAACAAATGCTCTCTGCTCAAATTATAACTTATAAGAGGTAGTTAGAATTTTAATTACATGATCTATGCCTTCTTTATAAAGAGAGATGTTATCGAAGAGAAATTTGACTGCTGGGGCTAATGGGATCAGGGCCTGCATGGAATTTTGTTTTTCCATGCACTACAAACATATTAAAAAATCATGCCTCTAAAAGAGAAAAAATAATTAATCACTGATCAGTGAGTTGCTTTGGTCTTCATATCCAGAGAACAATCTCAGTTCTGTCCTGGAAAGTCCTGAGTTCATTTTATTTATTTGTCTAAATGTTTCAAGATGATAGAGTTGGTAACTCCTCTGTCTCTATTATTTCCTGTTTCCTATGTTATGGAGCCTCTATATCATTCTGTAGAGTCAGGTGGAAGGGAAAAAGGAAGCATTGTTAAACTTATTTTAAAAAGCACATGAATATAATTCTCCTGCTTCATGTGTCTAAGAGAAATAATCGGCTAATAGACTTCAAACGTAACTTTTTGCAGCATTTTTATAATTATGCACTTAGAATATATGATGTGTTTTTATTTTCATAATTAACAGGAAGTACATGTTATACATTAAATGTGACACAAGAGATATGAATTATGCAGGCAAGTCGGTATGTGCTGATGAGCACAAAGCCCAAGGCACATTCCGTTGAGTTTCTATGAAGATCTATAATGAGTTTCAAGTACATCATTTCCTGATGGAGGGTAAGAAAACATCCATCAATGCAAATGTTTGCACATTTTTCAGCTTTTATGAATACTTTACAACTTCTAAAAAGAATGAATTTCCAAAGTGAAATTTGAGCAAATCCTATTAGTAAACTTATATTATTACGTTGAGACCCAGCAGAACCTTGTCCATACACATATACACACTTAACAGCTGATTATGGAGTGCTGGAAACAAGAGTGACTCGTGCTTGGTAGTTTGTTGCTCTGTCACTTAACATCTAGTTTACATCTAAACGTATGCGATCCGTTTATGCAGGGAAATAAACAAATTGTGCCATGGGAGACCAAGCAAACAAATATTTCTAAAGGAAAGACTTTTTTTTTTCAATTCAAGATTAAGAATTTCATATACAGAGTAAATTTTCATATATAAATGCAGAGCATTTTATTCATTAATTCTTATGAAGGAGTTGATGACCATGAATATCTTAACTAAAACTTTATGTTGGATTACATCCTTATTTTCTGTTAGGATAAAATAAAATTTGAACATATTCTAATGAGTAGTGAAAGAAAATTCTTGGGGAGTAAAATTGTGTTGAAAATTAATTAAACATTAAAAATTCCAGTACTTTGAGACCCATAAGGATGTTTTATGAAATAATATATAGTTTTTGCATAAGAAAATCCAATAAGCCAACCGTCATTTAATCGGTTCCCTTAACACGTCTCTCCTCCCACAGTCCATTTTCCACTATCGGGGGTTTTCATCCTGAAAAGCTAATCTGTTCACATGGCTTCCCTGTTTAAAGACCTCTGTTGGCTCCCTGGTGCCTGGAGGATGAAGCTAATCTCTCCAGCCTGGCTCCAGCCTGCTCCTCCAACCTCATTTCCTGATGAGCTCCCACCCACACCTTAACCTTTGGTCCCTGAATGCGGAAGAATGGCCTGGGGGATTGGGCCAAGGAAGAGGGCCAGGGAAGAAGCTTCATGGATACCACTTGCTCAGTGCCACTTCCCTTGAGATGACTATTTGTCTCTTTCATCCCTCAGATGAGAGGCCGTGAGGTTGTGCACTGATTTCACCCTGACTTTTTCTTTTGTCCATTCTCTGTTCTCTCACAGGGAGGTTACAGTACAATGAACAGAAAGTCTCATTACGTTGCAAAATATAAAGAGAAAGCCGACTTTTGCTTCCTTCCCTTCTAATAAATCCGCCCATAGATATGGAAAGTGACAGTTACCAATTCCATATGCTCACAGAGGGAGGACACATCTCAAGGAAAATGGCAGAAAGCCCCTTTGACCTGCTGAGTCAGGGTTATCCAAGAGTACCAAGCATATACGCCCAGTTCCTCACCTTGAGTTTGGCATTTAAGTGCCCGATAGATGATTGTTTACTGTGCAAATTGAATTGCACACTGGCTAGTGGAATAGTTTGTTAAAAAGATATGTTTATTTATGCTTACAGAACTGGGGTATAGGCCAGAGGTGTAGTGGGTGAGAGTGGGGAGCAGAATAGGCAGATTTTCTGAAACACACTCCTGAGGGGGGCAGCAGGTGGGTCAGGAAAGGTCAGCCATGCATGTGGGTCAGCTCCTTGGCAGGGTATCAAACTCGTGCTGCAGTGGCTTCAGAAAGCTTCATAAAGTTGCACCACCAGGGAGAGCCCCAAAAGGAAATCATTTTTTTTTAAAGGGTTTATTTATTCAGTTAAAGCTTACTTTTTTTTTTTAAGATTTATTTATTTATGCATGCATACAGAACTGGGGTACAAGCCAGAGATGCAGGGTCAATGAGAGGATTCACCAGAGACAGAGTGGGGAACAGAAAAGGCAGATCGTCGAAGTATACTGCTGAGGGGAGCAGCGGGCGGGTCAGGAGAGGTCTGCCGCGCCATGTGGGTCACCTCTGGGGCTGGGGATCGAACTCATGCAGAGGTGGCTTTGGCTTCTTAGTGCTGTGCTTTAACCCGCTGCACCACCTGGGAGGGCCCCCAAATGAGATAATTTTAATGATATTCCACCTACATTTATTTTGAATGCTGTTTATTTGCTTTTGACCAATATGGCACTACTTTTCATTTTGCTTTTAGTTGAAGTGAAAAAAGAATATTTATTGGTAAGAGCTACAAATTATGGAGAACCCAATTGAAATATTGACATTTTCTTTTTCATGCCTTCAGACAATTCTAAAAGTTGGTGTTATGGTCTTTACTTTCCAGAGCACACAGATAATAAGTGGAGTGTGGGAAATAACCCATGCTTATCTGAGCCAGAGGAAATGGTTTTTCTCTTATGCCACACAGAACACTGTTAGAGACTAGAGGCTTTCAAAAATTCTTCTTAAATTCAGGAAGTCATTGGTTGAGACCCCTTACCTAGAGTGCATTTTTTTTTTTTTTTTTGCAATTCCCTGAAGTTTAATGTTAGGAACCAGTATCTCAGTTGTTGTGAAGCAGGTAAGGTAGAAACAGATGAGTCAGTCCATTTTAGATGTTTATGGGTGCATTTCAAAAATAAACCTAACGTTCTTAGCATGTTAAAGCATTTTATAATTCTTGTAGTAGGAGGAACTATTAAAAAATATATATTCAATAGTAAATGATATGTGGATAGGCACCAGCATAAATCAAATTCCCTCTTAACTTTCATTGTTTATGTAAAGAATATCACTTCAAAAACTATTAAACCCAAACTATGGCAGAGCATAAAAGAGCTTGTACATCAAGCGCTTAGTCAAAAGTCATATTATGCTAACAAGCTGAAGAGCTTGTCAACATCTCCTGGATTAAGTATGCCTCTTCTTTGATCATCCAAAAAGGTTTCCAACACTGTAGGTGGTCCTAATTAACGGGGAATTGTGATCTGCTTTTACTACTTAAATTTCAGGAGTCAGGCAATAGGCCATGTTCTATTAGTATTGCCCTATTCAAGCCCCGATATCTCCCCAGATACACAACTGATTATGAATGTATGTCCTGTTTTCATAGTGTCTTTCAAGTGAAAGTTTGATGCTTTTTGTCTAAGTATCCTCAGGGTTCTGTAGTCAATTATATTTTCTCATCTTGGGCTAAGGGTGCCTCACACCCAGAATAAGCTCAGTATCTGAATAATCCACATCTAAAGTCTACCCTTGATTGAATTTACCTAATTTTCCTGGTGTGTGTGTGTGGGAGGGGGTGTGGTTCCACCTGCATTTAAGTTCTGTTTTAATAGCTACAGGGTACGATACTGGTTGCTTTAAATATATAAATCTCTTTTAATAGTCAAATCCCAGGAGAGTGTTATTTGGATGTTCATTTTAGAGAGCTAGAGACCAAAACTCCTTCTGTGGAAAAATAGCAGACTAAATATATGCATGTAATTTTCTTTCTATTTTTTTTTAAGATTTATTTATTGATGCATACAGAACTGGGGAACAGGCCAGAGGTGAATGAGTGGTGAGCTGCTTCACCAGAAACAGTGGGGAGCAGAATAGGCAGAAGGATGAGGTACACTGCTGAGGGGAGCAGCAGTTGGGTCAGGAGAGGTCTGCCACGCCATGTGGCTCACCTCCAGGGCTGGGGATCGAACTGCACTGAAGTGGCAGCAGTTAGCTTGCAGTGCTGTATCCTAACCTGTTGCACCACCAGGGAGGGCCCTAATTTTCTTTTAAAGCTTCTATAAAAATGCAGTATGGCCCTCCCTGGTGGCCATCAGGTTAGGAGCAGCACTACTAGCTGGCTGCAACCGCTTCAATGTGAGTTTGATCCCCTGCCCCGGAGGTGACCACATGGCGTTGCAGACATCTCCTGACCCGCCCGCTGCTCCCCTCAGCAGTGTACTTCATCAGTCTGCCTGTTCCTCTTCCCACTGTTTCTGGTGAATCCTCTCATTGCCCCCGCACCTCTGGCTTGTACCCCAGTTCTGTATGAATAAATAAATATTAAAAAAAATACAGGAAAGACATTAAAGAAAAAAATTAACCCAAGATGATAAAAATGGGAGAAAGTAGGACATTGAATGCTGGAGAGCAGAGGTCTGAGTGACAACTGGACTCACAGACCTGAGAAAGTCCAATCCTGCTCAGATGTGGGAAGCTCAGACCCAATCTGCTCCAGACCAGGGACTTCCAGAAGTCAGAGCAAGGGCTTAGGGGACTAGAATAAGAAGAACTGGCAGAAGACCATTTAAGCAGTTAGCACCTCTATCCTTTTCCACTCTGCTGCTGGCAACTGTTCATTTTTTCAGCACCCACAAATTCTTGGAGGCTTATTTTGTGGATGAGTTGAAGCCTATCCTGGGTGCTAGGGACATAAGGAGCCTTTGAGGGAGCCGACACTCACCACCCTGGGTCCAGGAAAGGTGACATAGCCTTTGAATGGTGGCGCCTTTCAGCCCTCCTTCTCTACCTTGGATCCCCAGATTCTGGCAGAACAATCATTACCAGGTAGGGGAGTGGGACAGCCTTTCCTGAGGATCAGCACAGCACAAAGGAGAGACGTAAAGCTTCTATATCAGACGGAACCCCCCAAATGGGTCAGCCTCACCTGGGCGTGAAACTCACAGATGAAAAATGGCATCCACTATACAGAGATTATCTGTCATCCACACGTTTAAAAACATTATTTTGAAAATATAATGCAGATGCAGTGAGTACATTCCCTACTGGTGACACAAATTATGTACAGTTTATTCTTTCCGGTTTGTCATTCATATCTACAATTTTCTCTCCATTTCTTTTAAACCATCTGTTCATTTTCATTTACAAAGTGAGCATTACTTTTGCTCACTTTTAAGGAAATTTCTCCCCTTGTCTCCTTCCATGTTTTATGCAGGGCAAATTCTTCTGTTCATTTCCATCTGGACTTTTATTTACATGATTTTTTTTCCTTCCATGTTTTTTCTTAAGTCTAGCTGTCTCTTGTGAGCCTTGCTTAATTCTTATTTCATTATTTGGTTTGTAAAAGTATCTTGGGCCCCATTTTTTATCTGTGACATGGCCATATTTTTCTGGTAAATAAATTTGTTTTTTTCTGCTCCTTTCCTTTCCCCCTCTTGTAGTTGTCTGTGTGTAGATACTGTGCTTATTCTATCATAATCATTATTTTTATTTTATATCCAATTGGCTTTATTAAATAATTTATGAATTGGGCAGAAACTTATTATATGACTTATATAACTTATCATTATAACTTACTGTTACTATTATTATTAGTCGTCGTGTTAATCTTGAAATGAGTTCATTTTTGGACCAGCTCTTTGTAGGTGTGTGGGGATCAGTGCAGGGTGGTTTCCTAGGCTAACAATGCTTTCTGGTTTTTAGAACATTCATGTATGGCACAACTTCATGTGACGGCGTTCTCTTCAACTCTTCTGTGCCGAAACATCTGCAGTCACCGGTGTGGTGTTTCCTGATTCCCTCTCCTGGCAGCTGGCTGTTGGCAGAAGACTTTTAGTGAAAACCACGCATTAGTATGTTCCTTGCTAGGCTGCTTCTCTGCTGCTCCACATGCCAAAAGTTTCCTTAGGAAGTCTGCTCACCAGGCCCCAAATTTGCATTCAAGGAAAGAGGTCCCTGGTCTCACGCTCTGGCCTTGATTGCTGGCCCCTTCACGATTATGCTCCATTTCTCAGACGTCTGCAGCCAACTGCGTGTCTCTTCCCATGTTAGGTCCTCCTGACTCTCTTCCTCTGCTGGGGTGTGGGGGTTACAAGTGTAGTTTCTCCAACCTTGGCATTTACATGGCAACTTCTCATTTTTGTGATTGTTTTAAGGGTGGTTATTGAGAGAAGGTACGAAGGTAAATGTCTTTTTCCTATTGTCTTCAAGACAGAGGTGCATAGTTAATGGAAGATGAACTCTGGACTCGGCTTATCTCACCTTCTTCTGACAAATATTTTGTCTTTACTGTAGTCCACACCTTCCAGTACAGTTATGTAGTGATGGGAATGCCCTGCATCAGTGCTGTCCATTATTGATTTCCAACAGCTCCGTGTTACTACTGAACTTTTGAACTGTGACTGGTGTGGTTGAGGAACTGATTTTTTTTTTTGTTAAGTAGAAGAACTGAGGTGTAGGTCAGAGGTGACGGAAGGGCGGTGAGTGGATTCACCAGAGACAGAATGTGGGAAGTACAGGAGGAAAGACTGATATACACTGCTGAGGGGAGCAGTGGATGAGACTGGAGAGGTCTGCTGCGCCACTTGGGTCACCTCCCTAGCTCTGTAGTGGTGATAGTGCTGAGACTTAACCCTTGGGACACCAGGCAGGCCCTGAAAAACTGATTTTTTAAGTTAATGTATATAAATATAAATTGCTAATTTTAGTTCGTTAGGTTTCCTTGGAAGCACATGTTTTCTGATGACATTCTTCTTCACAGGTTTTATTGTTCCCTGTTGCCAGTCCCACCCTCCTCTAGGATAAAGAATGCAGGGCCCCCAAATGCTTGACAGAAGAGAAAATGCTGGGAAAAAACAATACAGGTTAATATCCCCGAAATCCTCCCTCATTAGCTGATATGCAACTTCCCTCCTGAGATGGTTAGTTAGAAGACTCAGAAAAAAGCAGCTGGTCTATTAGGTTATTTCCAAATAATATGACTGCAAGTTAGCTGCATTTTTCTTTATCGATCCAATTTCATTTTAGATTTATAAGTGCACTAATTTTTTTTTTATTTTGGTTGTGCGATAATATATAGCAACAGATCCATGAAAAAAGATCCTAAAGGCCAATAGCATCAACCCTTCATGGTAGAATTCTCAATTCCTCCGTCCGGGAAGTAAGACAGAGCAAAGTAGAACTTGAAGAGATACCCTATTTACAGACGGGAACTGGTGCGAGATTTCTCAGAGGTGACTAATATAAATTGGTCATGTAAAACATTGGTCATATCTTAAAGTCACCTGGAAAAAAAAAAAAGAAATTCAGATGAAATCATTATGCAGGGCGATCAGCCTTCTGAAAGTCTAGGCCTGAGGCTAAGAAATAAAAAATGCTCCTTCATTGGATGGAATCAACAAACGAATTAATTAACGTCTTACCCTGTTTTTGAGACAGTCATGTTTTAGTGAACTTGCTCTGTTCGAACTGGAGAAACTATATCGCAGCTCACAGCAGCCTCACGCACCCTGGAGATGTCCTGTGTTTTTTTCTCTTCACCTTCCTGAGCCGGTTGCCCACACATAGACTACCTGCTTCTGTGGCCAGTGTGGTCTTTTAACTTTTTGGCTTTTGGCCAAACAGTGACCCCTCCTTATTCAATGTGTGCTGGCAAAAGGGAGACAAAAGAGGAGAGACTTCAGGTTGGTGACCTCTAGTGCTGGCTGAAAACTCACCAACTCGCAGGGCCGCAGGAGGAGAGCTCTGAGAGCCGCTTGGTCTCAACTCTATTCTGAACTTCGTCATGTGCTATTGTGACCATATGCCTCTAACATGTTTCAGTAAGACAGCATTGTCTACAATATAGATTTTTGTTTTGAAAATATATGAATTTGGGCCCTCCCTGGTGGTGCAATAGGTTTGGAATCATCTCTGCAAGCCAGCTGCAGCCACTTCAGTGTGAGTTTGATCGCCAGCCCCAGAGGTGGCCCACATGGGTGGCAGGCCTCTCCTGACCCACTGCTCCCCTTACCAGTGTACTTCTTCGATTTGCCTGTTCTGTTCCCCAGTCTCTCACCGTCTCTGCACCTCTGGTTTATACCCCAGTTCTATATGCATAAATAAATGAACCTTTAAGAAAAAAAAGAAAATATGTGAATTTTGGTGTGACAGCAGATATTAATATGCAAAGTAATGAATCTTAAACTATGAAGGTCTTGTTCTTGCTTAAAACTAAAGTTTATATTGTCTAAAATAAATTGAGTGAAATTTATAAACATCATTGTACAACTCTGTAAGTAACCAGAGATTGTAAAGAGATTCCATGCACCCACATGGAATCTGGGGGGCTGGCTGGAATCAGATAATCCTAAGTATTTCAGGTTCAAGAAGGACCAACTTTTGTCTGAAAAAAACAAAACAAAACAAAACAAAACTAGTAAAAACTTACAACCTTTTCTCCCTGAGTCTGGAAAGAAATGCTTTTCATTAGAAAATAAGATTTTTCCCCTGTGGATAGGAAGCTGAATGATATCATTTCCCTAATTAAAAAAAAATCTAATAGCATAATTTAAATTTTTTACATTGTCAAGTTTTCATTGTGTATTTTCTTTTTTTTTTAAAAAAGATTTAATTATATATACATACAAGAACTGGGGTACAGGCTAGAGGTGCAGGGGTTGAGAGAATTTACCAGAGATAGAGTGGGGAGCAGAACAGGCAGATCTACTGAAATATACTGCTGATGGGAGCAGTGGGCAAGACAGGAGACATGGGTCACCTCCATGGGCAGGGATCGAACTCGTGCTGCAGTGGCTGTGGAAAGTTTCATAGTATTGTGCTTTAACCCCTTGCACCACCTGGGAGGGCCCTCATTGCATAATTTTCCCTTCAGGTTCAATAAAGTTCCCCAAAGAACTTGTTCAGTTTCATCCTCTCCTGCCATAAACACTACTTGGGCACACCCAAATGTTTTTTTTCTTTTTTTTTTATGTGAAATTTTTATATTCTTTCACCATAGGTTACTTCAAGCTCAACCATTTTTTTCTTTTTATGACTTGTTTCCCACCCCCCTCCCCCAGATTTAAAGATGTGCTTTCTTTCTGTCTTGCTTACATATCTCCTCAAAAGCCTCAGCCCCAAATGAGAATCACAGAAGAACTCAGATTCCCCTTTTCTTCTCTTCTGCTTTATCTACAGGTATCCTGGGAGCTGGAGCACTTGAAGCAGAGAGAGAGAGGTATAACAATGTGTGAAGATGAAGGAAGAGCAAAGTGTTCAGCCAGGATGGAACCACAAAGGGTGAGTTAGAAAATGGGTGGGCAAGAGGGTAGAAGGGAGAGTTAGGGTTTTTTTTTTGTTTTTGCTTTAAGATTTATTTCTTGATGCATACAGAACTGGGGTACAGGTCAGAGGTGCAGGAGCAGCGAGAGGATTCACCAGAGACAGTGTGGGGAGCAGAATAGGCAGACTGATGAAATCCGCTGCTGAGGAAGCTGCAGGCAGGTCAGGAGAGGTCTGCCACACCACGTGGGTCAGCTCCTGCCCCGGGATCAAACTCAAGCTGAAGTCGCTGTGGCTAGCTTTACAGTGCTGTACTTTAATTGTTCCGCCACCAGGGAGGGCCCAAGTGTTAAGGTTTGTTCTAGAAAAGAATTCAGGGTGACACTTTCTGATTTCCCTCCTCTGGTTCCCTGAAGGAAGCAAAGTATGTATACTTTGCATTTTTCAGTTAGAAAAGAATGCCTTAATTCTCAGCATGCTCAACTACCCCACCCCCGCCACAAGTCCTTTCTAGATAAAACAAAACTTTCCATTCCACAGAATTAAAAGTCTAACATAATACACTTGGAAGAGTTAACATTTTAGTTTCAAGAGTTATGGGCAGGACGGTAAATGCAGTTATCAGCTTTTTGGTTTCAACAGGGACAAGGTTCTCTGGGAACAAAAGGCAAATCTTCTGTAGAAGTGACATTCTGGGAAGACTGGAGCAGGAAGCGGCCGATAGGGTCCTCAAAGACAAATCCTCACATTTTATCATTTACTCATTGCTGTGCTAGTTATCTTCATCTGTTATAGACCAGTGGAAGCGTGTGCAAAGGATTTATCTATGTCTAATGAGAACCCCAAACCATTCTGTGACACTCCTGTAACACTTTGGTATTCCTTGACCACGAGACATTGCCTGCTCACTTTCCTTTCTCAAAACATAATCTCCACAGGTCTACCTAATACATCTAAATCATGATAGGACAGGCAACTGAAAAGATAATTTACCTTTGTTCAAGTTTCACTTGGAAGACTCCCCTAGGTTCTTTGTTTTTCTAAGATTGGCCATTGGCCAGTCCACTCTGTTGCTGGATAGACATTTACAGCAATGGTTGGGTCAAGATAGCACATTTATGGACTGTTTAAGAGGCTGTATTTCTTCATCTAATTAACAGACAACCTCTTGTTGTTCTTTATATAAGACATGACATTACCCAAGAGTTTCTGGCCAGTGTTAGGGGCAGACTGCGGGTTGTAACATAGAGATCTGATGAGCTGTTATGTCTGTAGTGCAGGAGCTGTAAAACACCACCTTTTTCCTTCCAGAACAATCAGAAGTGAGGAAGAGGGGCTCAAGTTTTGCTCTCAGGCCACCACTGATTTATTTCTCCCTAGAAACATGGGGAAAAAAAGGCTTTGGCTGGCTGAGTGTTGTGAGTGTTGGTTTATAGAATAGAATTAACAGAAAGGCATGAGCTTGCCTGAACACAGAGAAGGTGAATATGCCGGTTTCCGGTGTGACTGGCATGCAGACACAGAGCTGTGGCCAAGAAGGCAACAGAGAAGCCACCTCTAGCTTGGTTGTGATTCTCCTTACTTGGTTTCCATTAAGTACATTTTGCAATTCAGTTGGAAATTTCACATCACTGTAGGATTTTTATTTGCATTACTTAGGATGTGCAGTTATGGGGGTGGGGGTGGGGAGGGGGGTGCTGAGGTTCAAATGCTGCACAACCTGGCAGCCATTCAGGACCTCACAATTACTGTGGCATCATAGTCACACCCCATCTTAGGCTTCTCTTCCTTTTCATGGGCTTGGAAATGGATAATACTCACATATGCCTACTTCAGCACGGAAGGGACACTCAGAAAAACAATTAATGAGGAATTTACTCAGCTGGTCACCCAGTGGAGCTGACAGCCTTGAAGAGACCTAAGAGTTGTCTAAATTATGGAGTGATAATGTGATTACTTAAAATACTTGTGACTTTGTGATTTAATTTTGAAAATTTTTTATTGCATTATTTTGAAATAATTTAGACTTAAAAGGTTGCAAAAATGGCACAAAGAATTCCTGTATATAGTGATATATACCTTTTACCCAAGTTCTCCAAATGTTAATTTATGTAAACCTAATGTAAAGATCAAAATGGGGGATTCACATTAATTTAATTTTATAAATTCATCTTCATATCTTATTTATATTTGCTGGTTATCTCACTAGTGTCCTTTTTTATCTCCAAGCTCCCATTTGTGGTAATACCTTATGCTTTTTGGATAATGACTTTTAAGATTGTTGTACTACCTAGGTTTTTATTTATTTATTTTAAGCAGTTAGGAATCTTGCCTGTAGTGATGTTGTAAAATTAGTAGAATAGCTCCATAAAAATGACCAGGTCTGCTGATTGTGAATTCAAATAACTGCACTGATACACCTGTTTCAGGTAGAGTGGAAAGTAAAAGAATTTCCCCCAGGCACGATCCCTTCTCACCCATTCAGTGGGAAGCTAATGGTATGGGAAGCATTTTTGTCCCGCGATCACTTGGTCAGCTGCGTCTGAAGCCAAAATAGAATTGCTCCTATTTTAAACTCCTTTGACGTGGGTTTCCATATCATTTCATGAGTCCTCTCTACTCAAAATTAGCTTTTATTGATTTCTTCAATTTAAAAAAAAAATCTCTTCTGCTTTAGGCTATAAGCTGTTGAAATTCTCATTTCAAATTAAAGCGATTGGAATTTTTGCCAGCTCTAAGACTAATACTGAGTTTATTAATATTCCTGGAAGAATGGCGCCCGCCTTCGACTCTTACACTCTTTCTGGAAAAGCGGCTTCTAAGTGAAACGTGTCCTTCCACCGGCTCCCGGGTGGCCCAGAGGCTGCTGGGAACCCAGTGGTTCCCCCAACCCGCTCCCCAGTGAGAAGCCTCCTGAGGGGTCCCTGCTGTTGCCCCCCACTCCCTGCCTGGCCTGTGTGGAGGAGCACGGACAGCTGAGATCCACCCGGACTCGGTGTGGGCGTCTGAGTCGTTCCTGTGGCTGCCAATCCCCACAGCGTTGCTCGGAAACGAAAACACGTCACAATGATAAAATGGCCGTGAAAAAGTCACCTCATGGTTCTAGGTTCCTGTTTCCTGGAAGACAAGGGCACTAGAGGAGATGATCTCAGATGGCCTTCAGCTCTCTCGTTCTTTATTTTTTAAGATTTATTTATTTATGCGTACAGAACTGGGGTGCAGGCCAGAGATGCAAGGCAAGTGAGAGGATTCGCCAGAGACAGAGCAGAAAGCAGAACAGGCAGATCAACAAAGGCACTACTGAGGGGAGCAGCAGGCAAGACAAGAGAGGTCTGCTGCGTTATGCGGGTCAGCTCCTGTGCGGGGACTGAACTTGCACTGAAGCAGCTACAGCTAGCTTGCAGTGCTGTGCCCTAATCCGTTGTGCCACCAGGGAGGGCCCCACTCTCTGTTTCTGTGACTCTTCTCAAACATCTTTATTGTCTCCTGCACTTTGCCCTTTTCTTTTCCTGTTCTGGGTTCTACTGCAAGGTGGTTTCCTAAGAATAGATGCTATTTTTCTGACAGCCACTCCTTCCCCCAGCACAAGCTGACCAATCAATATGTCCCATAGAGACCCCCCCCCCCTTGCAGGTTCTTTCTGCTCAGACCAGCTTTTTCTCATGCCTGTTTACTGCCAAGTATGAGAGTCTGACTACAAAAGAGGTTCCTTTTTGGGTGAGTGTAGGGAGTGCTTTTCTGAAAAATTTCTAGAGCTAAGTGGCTCTATAAGATTAATGGCAAGAATAAAAAGATACATCTTGTGTTACTATGTGATAATAACAAACAATATTTTAAAAAATATTTTGCAGGTATATCATTTCCTTTTACAAAATAATAAGTTGTTTTTAGGAAAAGAAAAGGATATACAAGGTAAACTTTGTATAGAATGACAAGGTAGTATTTCCAGCTTCCTGGAGAAATTTTTAAGTTATTAAATTTAAATCCTACTTTTAATGTTGATAAATTTAAATCCTACTATGCCTTGAATTAGTCAACTCAGTCCACAAGTAGGACTAACTGAAATTTTAAATGCCTATGCAGTTTTTAAGAACTGGCCATATATAACATTTTAAGGTGTGATCTTATTTATGGCTCTTTTATTTCTTTCTCATCATCTATAAGCCCCATTTTAATTTTTCTTTAAGACTAGCTTGCTAAATGCACACAAAGAGAACTGGCTTGACTAATAAAAAAGCCAGAAGCTACCGTAAGCACATAGGAGTTGACAAAAGGATCTCAACTGTCAAGGATCATTTAAAACCAATGAATTAAAAATCAGGAGGTCAGGGAGAGCCATATAGAGATGATAAGGCTCTCTGTATTTGTCTTAACAAAGGAAATATTAAACCAGGGTGATTTTCTCCTTCATTCTTTTTCCCCCACCAGGGAGAAATGTGAAACTCAATTTTACCCTTGGTTGAGAAGGTGCTAATTTGTCTGACAAGTTGTTGGAATGGGAGGATACTCAAGGTATCCTTGATGTCTCAAACCTTCATGCTGAGTGAAGCATGCCTCTAAGGTGTCAATGTTTGGGAGGAGTTCTCTATCTCATTAGTAAGAGCAGCAGCAACCTCAGGAATGCAAATGGGCTGGGCATGTCCCTTGTCAAAGGGAAAACCTTCAACTTGTTATAACCAAGGCAATTTTTGAGGCACCTTCATAAAACTAAATACTTGAGCAGAAATTACCTTTATTGTTTTGTAGCCTAGAGCACTTGTATAAACTTTCTCCTCTTTTGCTGCCTGTTTCCAGGGAGGTGATTTCTTCAAATCTTTCCTTTTATTGATTGCAGTATCAGTGAGTATTTATCAAGAAGGCCCCTTGGAGAGATGGCAATGTGAATATGAAAACTTTAATTCCTTTTCTTTTTAATTGTGTATTGATTGATTTTTTCATATACTTTCTAAAGCCAAGAATTAGCTGTATGAATGACCTTTGCATGTTAACTAAATCCTAGTTGGTAAACTGATGCATTATTAAGAGAAAAGTCCTGTTGGAGAAAGACTTTTTCCTAGCACACATTCCTCTCAAGTTGCATGGTTTATAATAATAGTTAACATTTATTTAACTCTTATTATGGACTAGACACTTTTTAAATAGCCTTTACTCATTAATTCAGGTAATCCTGGTAATAACCCTGTGGCGTGGGTACTATTATTTTAGCTTTACAGAAGCAGAAAGGCAACTTGACAAAAATTTCACAGCTAAAGATAAAGAAGTAAAATTCAAACTCAGGCTGACTGCAAAATTCAATTCTTAGTTCTTGGGTTATGCTTCTTTAGCTCATCTATGGAACCTCTCGGAGTAGTGATAAGATCTACCAGATAGGACTGCCATTGTATTACAGTGCAAGGGAAATGCCACAGTAGTCACTAGAACTTTCTATTTGGTCTGCTTGTAGCTGAACTTTCTAAACAATTTTGATATTTGCAATAACATATATATATCTAAGAAGATTTCATTTACTTATGCATACAAGATCTAGCGCATAGGCCCGAGGTGCAGGGTGAGGTGGGGGGAGGTGGGATGACTCATTAGAGACAGAGTGGGGAACAGAACAGTGAAATACACTGCTGAGGGGAGCAGCAGGTGAGACTGGAGAGGTCTGCTGCACCATGTGGGTTACCTCCCTGACCAGGGGTCGAACTCGTGCAGAGGTATCTGTGCACAGCTTCACAGTGCTGTGCTTTAACCTGTTTTGCCACCAGGGAGGGCCCAACATTTAATGGTTAATTAGCTGACATTATGCGTTATATAAAGACTGAGCTCTTCAAGCATTTCTCCTAATAATAAGGACTGTTACTGCTCAGGCCCTTACTATGTAAGGGGCAGTGCACATTCAGCCCACTCCATTCTTTATGTTCACTCTGTTATGTGACTCTTATTATTCCCATCTCCCAGAGAGGAGTAAGAGATTCACGCATGCGCCCCAGACTCCCATTACGGAAAATATTGGATATTCACTCTTTCCTACCTCATCAAAGATAAACCTCCTGACTCTTAGCTGATTATAAAAATACCAGGCATGCAGACTACTTGTAAAGCATTCTTTATGTTAGAGGTTACCATGCAGTTAAATTCTGGATAACAAGATCTCAGTAAGTCTGTGTGACTCCTGAGAAAGTGCCCTTGAAAGTGACAGTATTTTTTTTTCTCTCTCTTCTTTCCCCATCATTTCTTCTTTCTGCTGGTAGCAGCATACATAGACTGTCTAGTTGTCCAGCAGCCTCCTTAGATTGTGAGGAGAAAAAACATCGCTAAGATTTGAAAAATCCCACCAGTGTGGATTTGATGCTATAGAACATTTCAAGGAGGGTCCATTTACCTCTGGAGCTCCTTTGAATGAAAGAGAAAGGTGTGCTTTCCTCATGTTTAAGCAATCACTATTTGCATGTTTCCACATGCAGTTCAACATAATCCTAGAGAATACACTCCACACCCAGCACTTTAGTGCTTTTTGGTGTCAAGTGCATCCAGGTAACCAGGCTCCATAAAATGGAGCTTCTGATTAACAGGTCTGGGTGGGGTCTGAGAATTTGCATATGTAATGAACTCCCAGGTGGCGCTAATGCTGCCTACTGTTCTGTGGTCCTCACTTTAGAAGGCACTGAGAGCTAGTATCAGAACTAGTACCTGGGGTTTTTAGATATTAAAGCCCTGCTATTTTCTTAGTGCCTGCAGTCTCAACATTTCGACTTTTGTAATTCCTTCCACTCACACTATGATTCTAGTAGTACAAACATGTTAATGCCTTAACTAGCTTCCTTGTCAACTTCTCAGTAAGGTGTGGATGTTCCATGTAAAATGTTTTATTCAGGTGATGTTGACTTGGAAGGAAATTAAAGGAAAGGTGGCAGGGTTCATGTATTCATTTTAATTTTTCCAGTGACTTAGTGTGTTATGATAGATTTTGAAATTTACTAATATACAGTTAATAGGAACAATACAATCATGTTAGAAAATCTGATAAAAAGACCACTGTCTGTTACCATTATAGACTTAATAAGTGGCTCCAGTTATGGTAAATTATGTTCTGCAGAGTGTATCTGGAATCTGTTGCCCAGGCTAGAACCCAGTTGGAGAGAGCAAAATCTCTCTGGGTAGCTCCGAGGCATCCACATATGTCAACGCTTCTTAGGTGATTTCAAGGTGTAATTACGTTTACAGATCATGGACCTCTATGCAAGTCTCCCTATTTCAAAAACTTTCTACATTAAAATAAATATCAAAATCCTTTTCTTGGAGGTTCTTTTGTCTGAATCAAGATTTACAAGCTACCTTTGATTATCACAGTAGCTGGAATGTATGTTTACTTTGAAAGTGTAAGAAATCATGTGCCAAGTCCCCCAGTTTAAGTGATCCCATATAATAATCTAAAAGAGACAGTACAAACCAGAGGCCTCTTTTTGCTTTTTAGTGATCACTGCAACTATATAGTCCTGAAAAACAGACGCATCACACGCATGCGTGCGGGTGTGTGGATGTCATCCATGTACTCCTCCCTCCCCTCCGGCCCTGCTCTGAGTCTTCTCCCTGCTCACCCACTTTCATAGAGCTCAGGGCATCCATGTTCTCTGGCTTCCTGTTGGCGTCATCTCATGGGAAGCCCCATCCACCCACAGATCTAAAGGGTGGGAGGGAGAAAAATTAAGTTTTTGTTCCCTTGACTTCCTTTAAGGTTTTCTCACACTAACTGCTCCCCTCCACTGAAGGTTACAGCTGCTTCCAATGGTAGCTTCTCTTCTGGCTTCTCACATTCTGGGACTTGACTTCTCCCTTTTTTTCATGCCTTTATGCTGTGGGAGGAAAGACTCCAGATAGTTGCAGGCGCTTGCTTTATTACCCCTAGAGTTTAACCTAGGCCCCACCAATGACGTAGGAGTCTTGAAAACACACCTGTCTCGAATCAGCCTGCTTGGCTGTGTTCCGTCTCCTGTTGGGACCCTGACCGAGGCTGTGCGTGATGTAAACTGAGGTAAGAACTGTGCACCAAGTTCATACCAGGGACAAGGGCAGGGGCTGTGGCTGGAAGACAGTAAACTGCCATTTGCTGTAATATATAGGTCATGTCTTTATGCTGTGGGAGAAAAGACTCCAAATAGTCTCAGGTGCCTGCATTATTAGCCCAGGGCTGATGCAGAAAACATGCATCAGAGTCTCTTTAAAAGCATGTTCTCTGGCATTTACAGGTGAATTACAAGTTGAGTTCCGTAGTTCGTTTACCTTGTTTTATATAATAGCAACAGTTCAAAGATACCCTGAGCATCAACGTCTGCCTGGCCTGGCACACGACCTTTCTTTATTATTACTGCTCTCGGTTCTGCTGCCTCCAGGAGCTTCATGCCCACAGTATCTGCCCTGCAGTTCCCTGAATCTTTGTCTTAGTTCATTCTGTTACTGTGTCTTAGAGCTCAAGGTCTAGATCAAATGCCATCTGTGCCATGACGTTTTCTCTGATTTTTTTCTCAACTGAAGGGAAACATTCTCATCAGCGAAACAAGCTCATTATCTGTGTCTGTGGCACTTTCCACTTTATTTCGTATCTCAGGCCCATCCCTTCGTAGCCGGCTGTCCTTGACCAAGCGACTAAGTCTACTGTCCTGTGTTTTGCTTTTGTTATCTATGAAATAGGAACAACAGTAGTGCCTACCTTGGCCAATTGTGAGGTTTGCAGTAATAAGGTAGGAAAAGCATTCCCAACAGTGCCTTGTACGTACTGAGCTTAAATGCTGTTTTGTTAATATTATGTCCTTGTAATGAAACTATCTGGGCACATGCTATTATTCTGTGATAATCTTAAGGGACAAGGACAGATTCACCTTTGTGTTGTCAGTGCCAGGGGAACAAACAGCCTCCCACTTAGTCAGTGCGGTAGTTGGCTTCTTCATTCTTTAGTTCTTTAATGAAAGTGGCTAAACTCTGGCTCAGAGACTTACTTCCTGTATTAATGTCTGGTTTCTGCCACTTAACCTTTGTGTGCCTGTGAGCAAAGCGCCAGATCAAACTTTCCCTTCTCACAAATGAAGTAGAGATAATACTGTAACTCGTAGGATTGTTGAGGATTCAATGAGCTAGCTATGTAAATCACTTACCGCCATGCCCAGATTAATACTTCAAATAAATAACAGTATTATTAAAGGCAGTGCAAGATTAGAACGAAAATTATCTGGGAGACAGAACAGCATATGATGCAAAACTGTAGCAGTTTAATGATTATTTTACTAACGGTCTAATACATGGGGCAAAAAATACAGCAGAAAAGCTACTTTCCTAATAGATAAGAAAAGCGTTTTGAGGTTGAGAATTATGTCAGGACAGGGTATCCTTGTATAAAACTGCTCTAGCGCTGTGAAAAAGATTCATATAGTCTATCTCTTGCCAAAGGGTATGTCAAATAGGAGATTTACACTTCCTCAGTGTTGTGGATTGTGATACATGCCATTTATTTGCGAGTCAGTAACTCTATAATCAGTCCTATAGAGGACCCATTCACTTCTCGCTGACCTCCCCTTTCCACTCTGTACATCCCTCATTACATACCAGATGTGCACGCTGATGTATGGCCAAAAATCTAGGTGAATCAAGAGTGGCAGCATAGAATAGACAGGAGCCGCATCTTGCAGTGATTCATTCTAATTACACCAAAATCTAACTAATGGAGAAGTCAGTTCAGTCAGAAGAGGGAGAGGAATGTGGCTTCTCTTTCTGCCTTTTCTTTTTCCAGAGACTGACCCCAATGAACTGTTGGAACTTGATAGCCATAATCAATAGCTTGTAAAACAATAAGGTCAGCATTGTAAAGATTCAGATTTTCTGCCTCCAAGTGTAATGGAGACAAGACTGGTGTGCTGAGCCATTGAGGTGAGTCTGACCTTAGCTGACTGACTGATAAAAGACCCAGAGCAGAGGAAGAGATAAAAGAATACACAGGGAAGATGTGGTTGTAAATATAATATCAGCGCAACCCTTGTTTTTACTCTGGGAACATGCTGAATTGCTATTTTGCTCTAATATTAAAACTAGAAAATCCTGGCTCTGGTAAAATAGTAGATTATTTAAGAAGGCTGAGAAACGCGTGCCTGGAAACTGGTGTGGGACACTGACAAAGGTGTCCCATCAGAATGTGCAGCTGTTCTATACATCTGGGAAAATTCCATTATTTTACTCACGTTTCCTAAATACTAGATTCATTTTAAGTTATTTGTTTGAAGACCAGGGATTCGTATGATACAAAACTCAACATTTTTAACTGGAGTTAGTAGTTCAGAGGTCAGATTTTTCTGCATTTACTATGTTTCCTGAAGGGATATTTTAGGTCTGCATATTTCTGAATTGGTCTGCTTCTTGAAGTAGGTATAGATACTGTATCTGTAAGACAGTTTAGAATTTGATTAGAGAATATGGAGGACAGAAATTGCCTTGTAGGCTAAATAAAACCTTGTCTCCAACTTTCAGAGTTATTTCAATCACGGGATAGTGCATATGAGTTGATACAGAATAAACTAATTCTTAAAGTTTTCTGAAGATGTTTGTATCAATGCCTTTAAAAGCTTCTCACCATCAAATAATTTCCTTCCAATAAATGTTGATTTAGAAATTGAAATAAAGAAGTTCTTCCGCATGTAGTATGCACTTTTTAAGGACAGATTTGAGAGGGAGTTTAAGAGGCTCACTGAAGAGGGTGCAGGAAAGCATTGACATATCAGAGCTGAGTGTGTAATACCAAGGAACAGAGGCTGTAACTTAGGTGAAAAGCAAATGTGGAAGATGAGACAAGATTGACTTTTTCATTGAATGCAATTAGAGTTGAATTTATAGCAGTAAGTCTGCTCAGTATTACGCGATTGAAGTTTACTCTCTTTACACGAGTAAATCCCAGTCTATCCCTACGAAGTCAAATGCTTATTCCCCCTTGCTGGGCAACTTTGAGTTTGAATTTTCTCTAACCCTCTCATTGTTTCTAGAATTATTGTTATAGAAACAGGAACAGTGACACTACTAGTGTATGCACCTCTGAGCTTTTATAGTCACATACTGTTTTAAGGTATGATGAGACGTGGTGTGCTTTTCATCTAAAAAAGTATAGTTACTTGATATGTGCTCTTTATAATCTAAATCTATCTTATGCTACCCAGTCAGGTTCTCTGGCATTAAGGGTGGAGTCTTGGTCAAAGAAAATTCCAGATAGAAAGTATAAATTCTTTAATGTAGTTTATCCAATATTTGAATAAAAGATTCACTCTGAAACTTTTGAGACTGTGTGCTTAAAATACTTGGTTTGTGTGTAGCTGATGTGACTGACAGGAGGTCCATCCTGTGCTAGATTCAATATAGATATCCTATCTTTGTGATGGAGAAAGCAGCAGCAGTCACTGAAAAGAAGTTCTTTGTGTGTCCGCTGATAGGGAGCCCATGCAAATAAGACATTACAACATCTCTAATATAACTGAAATGATAAATATTACTGTCATCACTTCTCATGTAGAATTACCTTACGGGAATGCAGCTACTGATGAAATAGGTGTTTCTGATTTTGGAGATTCAAGAGAAAATGCTGCCTTGCCCAATTATTATAATATGAATGTGGAATTGATATTTTTCAGCAGTCTCTCTGAAATAAATATAACAGTTTAAAGAGACCATGAAAAGTTTGGTGAGTGACCTTCATCAATGCCTGGGAGAATAATAAAAAGAATGACTTAATAGAAACACTGGTCATTTCATAATTGCATGACTTTGTATAATAGGGACACTGTCGCATTGAGTACAACTACACTGATTACCACACACTGTCCCATTGAATACAACAGCAGAGAAACAAGCTTCCGAATGCCTGCAGGTCAGCTCAGAAATGCTAGTTCCAAGGAGGTTTTTTGAAATAATAACAGCAACTGATTTAAATGTTTAAGAGAGTGATCTACACATCCTACATATCCTACAAGTGATCTACATATCCTAAGAATAAAGACCTCTTAGAGAAATTATACACTACAGATTCATTAGCATACTTTCTATTAACTCTCTGTCATTACAGGGCATATCACTGCTGTTAGATGATTTTGAACATTCACAGGAACTTGAAGCCTGGGAATTTTATAGAATCCTCAAGATTTAACTAAAGATACCTAGGATACCAAAATATCTGCAGCAGTATTCAAAATACCCATAAGTTCAAGATAGACTCAGTCTGTAACATGCTACTTATTCCATAGTGCTGCCTTTATCAGACGTATTGAGCCTTTGATGAATTTCCTAAGACTATAATCTCACCAATGAAGCTGAAAACTGTTTTGTAAATGTACAGTGTGATTTCTCCAAAATTAAGCTTGCCAACAACTCCCTAATATAATAAGCAAAAGATTCTTTGATAAAAACAACACAGAGAACCCACAACCAAAGAACTTAAATCATTAGAAAAAATGAATTTTAGGAGATTCCTAAAGGATTTCCTGAGGTTTTATCTATTCCTCTGTGGTGGTAGGGAGAATCAGCATCATTATCTATGACTTTCGGAATTAGATCAATGTATTTGAAGTGGAGCATTTTCCTTTATTTTTCAGAGACAAATACATATATAGAATATAGACATAAAAAATTTCACTCCCAGCTGTAGAAATATAGAATAACTTGATTACTAAATCAAACAGTCTGTATTACTATAAAGTTTATTTTGGTACTGAGATCTAGTGAATATATGCAGAACTAAATATAACTTTTAAACTTAAAACCCTTTATTTCAAGATCAACTTAGAAGAACGTTGCACAAACTTTCTTGATACCTCTCACCCGGATAGACGCCTCTAATATCAACCTCTTATGTAAGGTTAGTAACAACTAAGAAATTGTCATTCATACAACACTACTATTAACCAAACTGTAGACTTTATGTGGCCAGTACTGTCTCTTTTCTGTTTCATGATCCAGTTCAGGACCTTACATTGCCTTTGTGGTTATATCTCCTCATCTCCCACAATCTGTAATTTCTCAGCCTTTCCTCTACTTCATGACCTTCACACTTGGGGAAATTACTCACAGTTATACACAATATATCTCAGTTTAGTTCATCTGATGCTTTCCCATGATTTGATTGGGGTTATGTATTTCAGTAAGAGTACCACTGATAGAATGTGCCTTCCCAGTGAGTTTGTCAGGACGTGCACGATGTGGAGATGTCTCATTACTGGTGCTGCTCATTGTCATAGTTTATTCCATTTTGGAAATCTGAGAAAGGACATTGATAGCTTGTTCCCGATATGGGAGCATGGGAGCATTTGGTCTTTTGCCACTAAGTATAATATTATAGATTCTCTTGGTTGCAGAGGTTTGTTTTTTTTTTTTTCTTTCTTTTTTTTTTTATCAACAGATGAAGGTTGAGTTCTAGAAGGTTGAATTTTCTGCATCTGTTGAGATAACTTATACCTTTTATTCTTTACTTCTATAATATGGTGGACTTACACTGGTTAATTTTTGAATGTAGAAGGAATCTTGCATTTCTGGGTAAATTTGCATAGTTGATATTGTTCTATCTGTATGTTGTTAGTTTTGATGTGATAAAACTTTTCACTATTTTGCATGTACATTTGTGAAAGACATTAGTCTACACAGTTTTCATTGTAATGCTTTGGTCTCATTTTGGTATTAGGGTTTGAAGTCTGGATGTGTAATACTGCCATTTCCCCACTTTTCAATCAAGAGCAATTTGGCTATTCAGGGTCTTTTGTGTTTCCATACAGATTTCAGTAACATTTGTTCGAGTTCTTTGAAGAATGCCATTGCAATTTTTATTGGGGTTATGCTGAATCTTTAAATTGCTTTGGGTAGGATATACATTTTGACAATGTTGATTTTTCCAATCCATGAATGAGGACTGTATTTACATTTCTTTGTGTCTTCTGTTCTTTCTTTTAACGAAATCTTAGAGTTCCCGTGTGCGGTTCCTTCATAGTCTTCACTAGGTTTATTCCCAGGTATTTAAAAAGTTTTGGTGAATTTGTAAAGAAATTGGTTTTCTTAATTTCTTCTAGTTCACTGTATACAGGAGGGCAACTGATTTTTTTGTGTTGATTTTGTAGCCTGTGACTCTGCTGCACTAATTTATTTTAATTAGGTTTTCTGTGAAAGTAGGTGACGGAGACCAACTCTAACTATTGAGGTGTCTGGAGGCAAGACAGGCAGGACCCTTAGGTGGGAAAGCCTCGGTGAGCGGAGATTCCTAAAAAGGGGAGAAGGAGAAAAAGGGGAAAGGGGGATGAGAAAGACACAGGAGTCGGAGTTGGGTGCAAGTCTTCCTGCTCTGCCTTCAGCAGAGGTTTATTTTATACATTGGGAGCAAGCAGTGGTATGACATCAGCACATGAACTGGGCTGAGAGATCACAATCATTTTTTTTTTCTAAGAACAGTTTAGGGTCGTATTGTCCTTTAGCTGATATATAACATTCTAAAATCAATTAAGGTTAAAAACAAGTACATAGGTGCACAAAGTTTATGACTAATATTATAACTAATATTACTATAGTGGAGATCAACTAAGATAGAAGCCCCTTAAACCTTATCTACTACTTAATGGGTTTTTGCTTTTCTGCCTGAGTCATCCTGGGAGACAGAAGAGGAAATTCCTTGCTAATCAAATCTCTGAATAGGAGACATAAGTGAATTTCTTTATCTAAAAACTACATAGTAGAATCCTGAAAGACTAGTGGAAGACTTTTGTGGAATCCTTTAAGGTGTAGCAGGTATTAAACTTGACTAGTTTAAAAATAGGCAACCTGGATGAATTTCCACATCTAAAGGCCAAACAATAGGAAGTTTGAGTAATTCTTCAGAAGCTGAATAGAAGGCTAGGGGAGATAATAGAATGAAAAGGTTTGGGTTTTCCTCCATCCGGCAGTGAGAGAGATTGCAAAAACAGCCATTTTGCTTTTATTTATCAGTCAGTAGTCAAGTCACTTGACTTCAGGGGAATTTTTCACCCTGGTGCAGTGCTTGCTTGTCAGGGCAGACAGGCCTTATGCGGCTGAGGCAGTCCAATTGTAAGCTGAAAGTTGCTCAGAATATTTTGATATTATTATTATACAAAAAAGGGAGGTCATAACATAAGTTAACGTGGAAAGTCTGATTTTTCAGAGCAATTCCCCTCCATCTGGACCGTGTCTGACGACAGAGGTTGCATAGCTTGTGTCAAGTAGGGATCTCATATCATCTATAAGCAGTGATAGTTTTACTTCTTTCCAAACTTGGATTTCCCTATAGCTTTCTCTTGCCTGATAACTCAACCTAGGACTTCTAATGCTATGTTGAATATTAGTAATGAGAGTGGACATCCTTGTCTACCACTGGATCTTAGTGGATAGACTTTCACTTTTTACCTTTGAGAATGAGACTAACTGTGCGTTTGTCATATGCACCTTTTATTGTATTATGATATGTTCATTTATTATCAGTTTCTCAAAGGTTTTCATCATAAATGGAATTAGCAAATATTTACTATTCTGTATCTATTGATATGATCATATAGATTTTACTTTGCTTTTTGCTGACATGTTGAATTGCATTGATTTGTTTTTGGATGTTGAACCATCCTTGTGTTCCTGGTATAAATCCCAGTTGGTCATTATGAATAATCCTTTTAATGCATTGCTGGATTTGGCTTACTAAGATTTTACTGAGTATTGTAGCATCTGTGATTATTCTTTAGTGTTCTTTTTTGCTTGATTTTGGTTTTAATATAATGTTGGTCTTATAAAATATGTTTGGGAGTATTCCTTCTTTCTCAATTTTTTTCCCAAAGAATACGTATTTTTTTCATCTTTATATATTTGGTAGAACTTGCCTGTGAAGTGATCTGGTTCTGGTCCTGGACTTTAGTTTTTTGGAGCATTTGATTACTACTTCAGTTGGTTGGTTTGTGAATGTTTCCTCAAGGAATTTCAGTATGGCAGGGAGAAAATTAGCATCTAAGTATAATGAAATAAAACTGGTGTTTTGTTAGGATAGTGTAATTACACAATGGAGAAAGTAGAGACATAGGAGGAAGTGGTGAATTCTACATGTCAGAGAGGGAGGCAATTGTTTCAGAAAATTCTAATGGAACACTGAGCTGCATCGAGAGAGATAGTTCTGGATGCACAGAGCAGGACACTGAAGGAAGAAAGAGGAAGAAGAGTAACTCTGTGGCTGTGGGAAACATTTTGGGAGAGCTAGGTGTGATGGCATCTGCAAATGGTGCTGACTAGAGCTCAGGATTGGGCAGTAGCCGCAGGACCATGCCATGTCAGGGCTAGGTATCTCATCCGCTGACTGCGGTGGTGGTCACTGCCTCTGCCTTGTCCACATTCTTGTTCTTTCCTTCATTCAATCCATGTCCCCTCCTTTCATTTTGCGATGCAAACGCCTCTCTCAAACCTCAGATGATTTGGAGCCTGATCCTGATTTGAGGGATTAGATCATTAGTTCATATTGACCGTGCTATTCTACAGTGGTAGTTTTGCCCAGGGTTTATTTTGATACAATGGACTGAGTTAATGTCTTTTGAGCTGTGGTATTTACAGATTTGATAGATGTAGAAAGAAATGCATTTTAACTCCTAGGAAAGGTACAAGTAAGTGCCACGTCTCTTAAGCACGGTGGAATATGACATAAGCGATACTGTAATCCACTGAAGCCTAAGTGATTTAAAATACTGCATGCTGTGTAGTTATTTCAGAAAGATCACGTGTTTGTGGTAATCTCTAGAGAGGACAGACCCCCAGAGAGCAGAGAACAGTCCTGGTCTTCAGTGTCCCTGGTCCTCAACTGGCTGTTGGGCTGCCAGCTGCTGCTTGAGTCCACCATTTCAGCTCTCCCATCACGTCCTCAGTAAATGATTAGCTCTTTCTCATTATTTTCTTCATTTTAATATATTTTTCCTTTTCCTCAGGCTCAATTATTTTGACATGAGCGTAATTTGCTCATTAACCTGTGAAGACTAAAGTTATTCTTTCGTTCAAAGGAAATGCTACTGCAGCTAATGCAAATTATTTTGACTGCACAGCATGATAAAGACATGTTTTAGGTTGGATTGTAGTCTGTTCTCCCATAAATATAGACAGTCTTTTTTTTTTTTTAAAAGATTTATTTATTTATTCATACAGAACTTAGGTACAGGCCAGAGATGTGGAAGGTGAGAGGATTCACCAGAAACAGAGCAGGGAGCAGAACAGGCAGAGCGACGAAGTACACTGCTGAGGGGAACAGCGGGCGGGTCAGGAGAGGTCTGCCACGCCATGTGGTCACCTCCAGGGCAGGCGGGAATCGAACTCATGCGGAAGTGGTTTAAGCTTCTTAGTGCTGTGCTTTAACCCGCTGCACCACCAGGGAGGGCCTAGACAGTCCTTTTAATACACCTATTTAAAGAAGACAAGACTCCAGTCTATATTTTTCTCTAGAGCATCAGAAACGTTCTCAGCTACCTAATCACACTTGGCCTTTAAACGGGGTGCTGTCTCCTGACAGAAGTGCCTGGTTACCCCTTCTCTCTTCAAGTGAATATGGACATTTCCCCCAGGATATGGAGGGGAGGGCCTGAGTGGTACCAACTCCTTTTCCTTTATCTGTGTAGTTCTGGTCTGGAGCATGCGGGCCACGGGCTTTCCGTGTCGTCCAGTCCACAGCACCGTGTGCCAGGCCCTTCCTCCTGCCTGGACTTCAGCCCTTGATGGCAGCAGCTCCAGGTCTCTGTCTCAGCTCCGTCCACCCTGTTGTCTGCCCTGGCTTCACACAGTGGGTGTTTGATGAGCAGTTGGCAAAGGCAAAGGAGATGGCTGTCCTGTGAGAGGGTGTGTGCAGATATGCTATAGTTGGCAAGGCCTGTCTCTGGTTTGAGTTCCGGATCCCTCCAGAACGCCATGTCTCACTTTGACATGTTAACTGCTTCATTTGTCTCCGTATTCCCCTTCTGCCCCCCTGAAATGTGTGTTCTCAGCGAGGGCTTACAGAACACTCTGTTTGAAATTATCTTATACCTTTCTAGAACTTACTTCTTTTCAGTTTTATTTTGCAGCACTTCTCTGATATGAACTTGACTTCCTGTTAGGATTGGGCAGGGTTTTGACCTCACCCCTCCTTGGTTCCCAGCCTCTAGAGCTGTGCACATGGCAGGCACTTATCAGATGCACCTTGAATAAGTGGAAAATACAAGCCACCTTCCTTTCACTCTGTCTGCTTTCTTCTCTTCTCTCTAATCTGCTTTTTCCGTATTTCCGATTCACATGACACATCAGTCCTTCCCAGCTCTCCAGTTTGCACAGCAGAACTCCAGCTACATTCAGAGGCTGTTTCTCAGCCTCAACCCCACCTTCCAGGTGAGCAGCACCAAGGACGGCGCTTGCATCTGGCGTGTGCCTGCTGTGATGTCACGCCACGCAGCCCGAAACAAGGAAGTCACTAGGGGTGTTGCGGGGATCCGCTCTTCCGAGAGGGGGAGGTGTTTTAACAAGAGCGGTGTCTCTGCCCAGGGTCTAGAGGCTGGAGTCATGGTGCAGGCTCTGGTGAGCGCTGGCCTCTCCAAGGACTGATAGTGCCTCTCCTGTCGCCGCCCGCCCGGTGTGGCAGTCAGAGCCTGCTGCTACTCTCCAGGGCCTGCGTGGCCATGACCGTGAGGGTCCGGCCTTGACTTTATCAAACACTAATTATGTTTGCAAGGCCAAACACGATCATACTGGGGCCCAGGGCTGCTCACATATGATTTGGGGGAACAAATCGCCTGGCTTGAATGGGCTTTAGGTGTTCCGTAATCCCTTGCTCTGTTGCAGACAATAGGGGAGAATGGCGAAAGTCCGAAACGGTGGTCATGTGATAACAAGGTGCTGAAAGAGAAAAACAAGCCAGAGCATTATGGGTGAATAACTTTTAAGAAGGGCTGAGAGTGGGGTGGGATAGAGGATTTGGGTTAGGAAAGAGCCATCCTGTGTGGCCACTTGGTGGGCTGTCGGTGAGCTCATGCTCCTAACGCACCTCTAAGCCGCAGCTTGACCGCAGTATAATAGCTTACAAGTTGTCCCTTGCCGTTTGACATTGTTAATGGACAGGAAGCCAGTAATGATTTATAAAGTGATGCTGGAGCTGTAGTTACCACGTCTCCGGAGCCGAGTGCAGCATGCGGAAGGAAGAGCCATTGCCTCATGGAGGAGGGAGGGCGTTTCCTTCTTTCTTTCTCTCCCAAGCTCTCCAGATCTGGGATACCCCAGCTCTTTAATTTTCTGACCATGAAAGGCCTTAGGATGACCTCTGAGGGGGCCTTGATAGCATGTCACTAGAAAAAAACACAGACCACTTAGTTAAATTAGATAGAAACATTTCAGATAGAAAAACTATAGTAGGCAGGTGTTATATGTGTGCCTAAATACAAAGGTAGAAAATTATTCATTGTTTATCTGAAATTCAAACTGAATTGCGTTTTCTGCATTTGGGACCTCTACTCAAAGCCTACGTTGCTTTGTAAGAGATCACCAACTAGGTGGGGGGAGTGACAGACCTGCCAAAGAACATGGGCTTTAAACACATGGAGATGCATAGTTAAAAAAAGTGATACAGAGTACCTGGGCTTGGAAGGGGGTATGCGCTTTTTTTCTTTATATTTCACTGTATGCGTTGAAGAGGAAGCTGGTAAATCATAGGATGAATCAGCCAGAAGGAACCAAAGAGTCATAGGTCATGCTCTTCATTTTACAGAAAAAGAGCTGAAATGATAGACTAGGAGTGATTCTTGGAGTCAGACCTCCCATCACCTAATGGGACAGGTAGATGAGCGACTACACCGAGTGTCGGTTTGTTTCCAGAAAGTAGGAATGGTGATGGACTGTTTACCCTAGAAAATTCCAGCAAGGGTTCCCTGACCTGCTGCCACCCCCAGAACTGCTTGCTAGGGTGTGTGCATGTGGGCTGCCATCTTGCTCAGCAGCTAGGGAGCAGGTGTCCTGTTGGGAGTGCCTGGCACCTCCCGTGCTGGCCACTCTAGGTGGTTCTGAGATGATGGTCACCACCTCTATCACCAAAGCTGTGTGAGGAGTCATTGACCTTGGCCGGACAAATTGTAAGCTGTAAGCTTGGCTCTACTAGCCAACAAAATCAGGGAAGAGGAGATAAATGATACCCAACCTGAAAAAATAAAGAAGACTGCTCCACACCTTAAAAAGGGTACCACTTTCACTGGGATTGTCACTGAGATGGGAGAGTGTATTTTGCCTTGGGAGCTCTGGCTAAGTTATCTGGACACCTTTTGTGAAGTGGGGAGGTCTCCTCAAAATTGCATAGCCATTTCATCCCATTCATCTCACTGCACCCCACTCATCCCACTTATTTTCCCCAACCTGCTTATTTTCCTATCTGAAAAGTGGTGGCTCAAAATGTGACTGAGTCAGTAGCGACAGTACCAGCATACTTGTATAAAAGCGGATTTTCAAAGACCCACCCAGATCCCTGAATCTGAAGCTCTGGAGGTGGGGCTCAGAGATCCGAATTCTCACAGCTTCTCTGAGATTCTGATGCTGGTGCCAAGTCTGGGAACTACTAGCCATGAGAGCTTGGTTCCCCCAAAGCCCTCATGTCTGTCTGTCTCTTCTTGGGCTGATAACAGTGGAGTGAGATCTGCCTGCATCTTCGCCTGCTAAGTCCAGTGATAATTTGAGCAGACTTAGTGATTGTTAAACAGTTTGGGGAAGGAAGGACGGTTGCGTTCAGTAAGCCCACAGTACAGGTTTTATGCTGGACATTTTACACACACTGTTTCATTGCATGGTGAGAGACCCTATGCCGTTGGTATTACCTCACCATCTCAGAAATAATGAAACTCAAGTTCAGAGAGGCCAAATTGTTCATTTCAGCTCACACAGCTAAGGCAGTGGTAGAGCAATTTGACTTTCAACCTGTGAAGATATATAACAGAGTCTGGGCGCTACATGACACTGGAAGGACCCCACACTAGCGATGAAGGAGAGAAACTGGCTGAGAAGTTCCTTGACCTTGTTAGAGAGGGAATGACAGGTTGGGAGGGGGCAGCTCCCCAGGGAGCCTCAGCTGCTAGGGAGTCTGCACTCACCCTGTAGGTGGGAGAGGGGTGGGATCGCCCTACACAATTTCTCATAGCCAAGCCCAAAACTATTTAAGTGAAGCAAAATATTGAATTCGAGATGCTCCAGGAGACCAGGCACGTATCATCTGTGTCAGCAGCAAAGGAGGAGGAAATATTTAGCCTTTGCAAGCTGTGACCACTTTAGCACTGTGTAGTGATGCAGCTTCACGGAAGAGCAGAAGAATGCATGGAATACCTTGGAGAGATTGATTTCCTTAGGAAGAAAAGTAAAACAAAGGAAGATCCTCTGATTACATTTAAATATTTCCTTGCCAGTGCTTGGGGGAATTCTAGTATTTCTCACTTGCAGAGGAAAGCTTTTGTGCCTGGGAAAAATGTGATTAGGGCCCAGAGCCTGGGAGGATAGAGACCGGGGAGGGGGGAGAGGGGAGGAAGGGGTGTTGCAATAGCTGCACAGGTGCAATAGTTTGGAGTGAGTGATGGCCTTACAAATGACCCTGGCACAGCGCAGAGGAAACCCAAGCAGGAGGTTAATTGAATTACAGCTCCAGTATGTATGCATTTCACTTCTGCTGTAGAGTTTGAATGGATGGTGGGGCTAGCTCACCAGCTGGGGTAAGGTCAGATTATTGAGGAAATGGGAGGGGATCTAGATGAACAATTTTCCGGATGGGGAACAATCCTCAGGCTGTTTGCTTTTGGGTCGAGCATTTGGGGGTCTGAATGGGCTCAGCGTATGATTTCCTTTTTCTAAAGACAATCTGTTTTGCATGCCAGGATGTAACTAGTGTCTGAGAGTTCACTTTAAGACATGGAAGGTAAATTGGGAGGAGTAAAATATTTGCCATACAACATAATCGCTCAAAATATGATTTAAGTTTTAAGACAAATTACTAGCCAGATATTTTTTCTATAGTAATAGATGTGACTATAAGTATTTTCTTTGACTAGCTTTTATAGCATGTGCAAGTTTTTTATGAATTATTATTTTATATTTCCCTGGAATGTTAACCAAATTAGTCAGGCATATGAGCAATATTTACCTAATCTCTTAAAAGCAAAAGTTTGCTTTATTTATTAAAAGTTTTGATTTTCTAGTTGCTCAGTCTTGACCCAGGTATTTATTCAATTGTCTGTTTAACTCTACTCACATGTCCAGGTATTGTCCTGCTTTTGAATTAACTATTTAATGTTTTCTTCAATGTCCCTTGGATAATTTGGCAGGAATCAACTCATATATTTCAGGATGTAGCAAACCTGAGTCTGGTTCTAAAAATGTGTGTAAGTCTCCTAAAAAACATAGAGATATGATGGAATGAATGCAAAAAATTGTCTCTTAGGTAGTCACAAAGTGGTACAGTGGTTTCATTTGTTAAATTGTAAAGTTTGTAAAATTTGTAAAATTGAAAATA
>NW_004567119.1:35187969-35202399 GCF_000260355.1 Condylura cristata
ACTTTTTATTTTAGTCTTCTCTCTTGGAAATAAAAATAAAATCAATGACCAAAACAGCAGGCTAGAATCTATTCCCTGAGCAAATTACTCATGAGGTTCACTCAGTCTCAGAAAGAAGGCTCTGGTTTTGTCACAGTCCATGTAGCTAAAACTCCTCAGAATTTATATACTGATCATCCTACAATTTAGGATATGTCATTTGGGACAACTTATGCTCCTGCTTTGCACAGTGTTGTGCTATTTATACTGGTAACCCTACTACTTGCAATGTTGTAGTAGTGTTGTAATTATAATAGCCTAACATCAAGGATTTTATTATTAGGATCTTTTCTGGGTTCATCCATCACTCTTTTCCATTAATCTTTAACTTTGTTGAGAACAGATGACCTCTCCCTGGTTCATAGCTTCACCTATAGTTGTAGTGCCTAGCACAGTGCTTGGCTGAGCGTGTATAAATAACTACTGAAAAACTGAATGAATATATAATTTCATTAATGACTGGCAGGAAATGGAATGATACTCAGATTTGGGTGTGTTGAATTTACTCATCTTAGAATTCTGAATACCCTATCTTGTTCCTCTGAGCATGTGTGATATTTAAACGGTGTGTTGATTTAGTTTCAGTTGTGAAATCAAGTCTGGGAGCTTTCACCATCATGTCAGAATGAGCAGTACTGAAGGCATCACATGCTGGCCCCAATCTATTGAAGATATAAGTATGGGCCTTCTCACTATGAATTTAGCAGAACTTAGGTAGGATAGGATTGCAGTAGCTCTTCTTAGAAAATCCTGTGTGGTTGTGGTGTGAGAAGCAGGAGTGGTGGTGGTGGTGGGGGTGATTATGAGTTAGTGTTGGGGAATGAAATGGGATTCAAGGCAACATAAAGAGAACTCTGGAAAAGAAATCCTTGATTGGATGTGAGAGGAGGAAAAATTACCAACTTTCAAACCACAAAGCCAGAGATTGGGGTTATTAATGTGTCATATCATTGATTGCATATATATTTACATTTTTCTGTCTTTGAGAACAGCTAGCATGTAACAGCTATTCATCAGGGAAAAATTCCACTATTGTGAAAGAAAGAATACATTGCATCATAGAAACACAAGATGGTAGAGCTAGAAGGAAAGTTTGAGAGGCCCTAATTTTGTTTCTGAATGTTCCTGTCGATGAACAGGTTTCCCAAAGAATTCTATGGATCTAATTTTGCCTCCATATTTATTTAGAAATTGTGGGGGATGCTGGTATTATGGTAAGAAAGCTCAACAGCAGGCAGTTCAGCACAGTGCATGGAGACAGTCCAGAACTGAACTCAGTGTGTCAGATAACTGGGTAAACTGTCTCTTCACTCCCTCCCTGTAAGTAATAAGTGTTTTATAGGAAACTTCCCTTTAAGAATCCTTGGGAACCATTCTTATAAACTTCACTCACCAATTTACTGGGAAGAAAGCACAGCATTAATTCTTAATCTTGGTGGCAACCATGAAAGATCTTTTCCTTATTAAATAAATTTTCCCAAGAACTACTTTCGATATAATCAGCATTTGGGAAGGGGGAAGGATGTTCTTCAAAATATCCAAATGTTACTAATATAAGACCTATTTCTACGTCCCCCTTCTGTTTTTATATGCCAACTCTTTTAAAATACTGCTCTCAGAGGTGACTATTTCTTCACTTTTGCAAGCTATAGTAACTAATAAGGGTTCTAAAAGCATCTCTAACACAATTATCTTTGACTAACAGAGGCTCATGTAAATGCCTACGTTTCATTGATTGCTAGAATCTTCACTGGAGCAAAACAGTAAGATAAAACAACCTAAAGCCCCCAAACAGACAAATGGATCAGGGAAATGTGATATAGACATGATAGAATACTACTCAGCAATCAAAAAGACAAACTCATAGCATTTGTGGCAACATGGATGGAGCTGGAAGGGCTTACGTTAAGCAAAATAAGCCAGAAGGAAAAGATAAGTATCAGATGGTCTCACTTATACAAGGAACATAGAGAAGCCAAAGGGCCAGGAGAAGGATAAAATTTGCAGGCAGACCATAGATTTGAGGCATATTGGGGGGGGAGTAAGGACAGGAACTTTAAACAGGGGAGGGAAGAGCACAGGGAACTACTGTGATGTTACGGATATCCCTTTGGTGGGAGAATTATGGGGACCACGCCTGAAGCGAGAAATCAAATATTGTACAAACATGAACAACGATGTAGGAAAAATAAAGAAAAAAAAAGAACATTCTCACAGGCATACGGGCATAGTTACATTGTATAAAATCTGGGTACCTCGGTGGTTATATTCACACTCAGTCAGGGACAGATTTCCTAGAACGCTTGTAGCAGCGGGATTAAGAATGTAAATTGGTGCTAACTGCATGACTGACATCTAGTGGCTGTCTGCCAGTGGTGCTGTGTGCGGCGCCTGTTTTTCTCTGGCGGGTGCTGTGTCATGGTCCTGCAGATATCATCTAGACAGAAATAACCATAGGAGAGATCATTTCTAGCGAGTGATAGCTTTGGGGACCCTTTGTGAGATTTTTCACCTTCTAGAGATGTAAAAGAATGTACCTTAACGTGGAGTAAAAATAAGACCACGTGCTCGTATTTAGCTTTATTCTCTTGGTTGAAAAGGATTGAAATACACTGACTTTGTAGCAAAGGTTTGTGAACTTACAGTTATCCATACAGAAGTGGAATGTTTATTATTTCTTACTCCTTTTTTTAATATTCACTTATTTGCTTGCGATAAATGATTAAGGTCTGATATATTAGTTCTGGTATGAAATATCACTGTAGAAAAAAGTGTTGAAACGACAATTGTGCTAAGAATCAACTGATTATTGAGAAGTAGAATCCATTTCAATTATTTGTTTGGTTTTATTACAGTTAAAATATACAAAATTTGACTATGCCAATAGAAAATTTTCAGCACAAAATGTTTTGAAAAATATATCTTGTTTTGTTGCTCCTACGTATTGGAATCCAGAAGAATTGTGCAAATATGTAGACTATAATTTAAAATCTGATTTTTTGGGTAGAAGTGCTGGGTGTTTTTATTCCAGGAGTTCTCAAACATAGGACAACCACACAGGCCAGACAAAGAGACTGTCTAGCAGTTTGTACTGCAGAATGTCACTCTTCAGCCAAGTAATTTTTTTTTTTAAGATTTATTTATTCATACAGAACTGGGGTACAGGCCAGAGATGCGGAGGGTGACAGGATTCACCAGGAACAGAGTGGGGAGCAGAACAGGCAGATCGAGGAAGTACACTGCTGAGGGGAGCAGCAGGCGGGCCAGGAGAGGTCTGCCACGCCATGTGGAGCTCCTCCGGGGCAGGCGGGGATCGAACTCATGCGGAAGTGTCTTAAGCTTCTTAGTGCAGTGCTTTAGCCGCTGCGCCACCAGGGAGGGCCCCATTCAGCCAAGTAATTTTTAATTGTGGCATTAAAGGACATTTTCATAGGCATTTTAAAATAAATGCATGCTTCCATGCACACGTTTTCTTCCGAAGTAGTTATGTGTCTCCTCATTCTGTTCCCTTTCTTTAGGCATATGAAATTTTAAGCAGAGGTAGAAGGTTGTTTCAAACCGATCTTTAAAAAATCCCTGGGTCAGCGCTAGCTGCTCCACTGTGTAAACCGCGTTGCACAGTGCAGGCGCCGGCTCAGTGTTTCCCAGTAAGGAGAAGCATTTGTGCGATGACTCAGGGCAGAGGGCTGGTGTTTCTCTTTATCACTAACAGCAGATCAGATAGACCTTGTTCCTGAGCCTTTAGATCATTGTTTACTCCAGGAATTAGGTTAGCATAGAGCTGGCCCTGGGGGAAATTCTGCCAGCAGGTGTAAAGAAGGGACAGAAGGCAAAAGATTTTGTACAGGCAATTTCACACTGGTTGGGAAGTAAAACACTGCAGGTTTGCTGTGTCTTTCAGATACATTCATGTGTTGATACTGAGAAAAGCCACCTTTGTGATGATGTGACAAAATGGATTATTATTATATTAAAATTACAAATCCAGACCATTATTTTTTCTTCCCCGAGTTGTAATTTACATATAGTTCTAATACAATGTTATGGTTAAAAGAGCTTTAACAAACGGGTACACCTGTGGAATCCACACCCATATGAAGATTCAAAATATTTTCATCTTACTTGATGAAAACATGTCCTTGAACTTCTTCCCAGGAAAACTCTCCATTTCTCTCCCTCACGTCCCATTCTGGTGTCCCCAGGCATCCCCTATTCTGAGTTCTTTCATCGTGTGTTGCCTGTTATAAGATACAATAAAAATGAAGTGGTAGGAATCATTTTATTTTTTTGTTTTAAAACCTGATTACTTTATTCAACTGAAATACAGTTCAGTGAATTTAATTATTCCTGTTTCAATTTAGCACTTGTCTTTCAATACTTATTTCAGATATGTGGCCCTTAGTAGATCTCCATAAACATTTGGAAGCGACATGGTCTCTGTTATCCTTCTACCTGCCACTCATTATCCACTACCTCATGTGGGTTACATCTTCACTGTTGTCTGGCTTATCCTTTCTGTGTTTCTATCTTGCTATTTTCTCAGCTGTTTGCCTTTTTTCTGAGGAAGTAACTTAATGTGTATCTTTAAAAAAATAACTCTCTTTCTACTGAGAAATCACTTGACTTCATTCACTGCGTCTGTATTTTCATTTTATGTCTTTAAACATATTTATATATTCACAGTAATTCTTTTCACAGTATTTCTTATATACCAGTTCCGATTACTTGATCATCTAGGAGGCTGTTTCTATTGAATCTTCTTTTCTTCCCTGGTATGGGTTATCTTTTCTGCTCCTTTCTTGACTACTCATTTTTACTGGTGCTAGAAAGTATAGCTGCTACATTGTCAAGAGTCTGCTTTTATAGACTTATCATTTGTACTATTTAAAGAGTATTGAGTTTGCATGGACAGTTATCTAATTCAATGGAAGAATAACATGACCATGTTGAGAATTTTTTACCTTTGTTGAATGTGTCCAGAGTAGTCGTTATTTTAGGATTATCGTAGATCTACATCTTCTGATGTCTGTGAATTCTGAAGTTTTCCTTTGAATGCCTGGAATAGTCAGATCACCAGTCTGATTGGTCAGAATTCCTGTCTTCCAATACTGCATAGCCTTAAGAAATACCCTTCAGACAAATCTGTAGCAGCTCCTAGAGGTTTTTTTCCTCCAAGACTTTGCAGGCATCTGGATTTCCTTCTTTGTTCAGGCCCTTCCTTCCTTGTACTGTGCTCTGCAAATGCCACCTGACTTGGCGCCCAGCTTCTGGCTTCATCCTCCTCAGTTCAGCAAGTCTGCCCTGTTCTGGTTGGCCTGCAGCTCCCTGTGCCTCATTCTGGGAAGTTTCTAAAGGCCGAAACAAGCAGCATTATGTTGTGTGTTTGCCTTCTTTCTGGAAGTAGTGTTCTGTGCTGCTTCTGAAAAATGATGACTTTTCTAGCTTCATAGTTATTAATGGCAGGAAGGCTCATCTTTTTCTAGTACTCCATCATGGATAGAAGTTGAAATTCCGAACTGCTATTTTAGTTAGGACGTTTCCATGTTATTAAGAATTTAAGTAGCAATCTTACCTCCATTTGAATAATATCTACCATAGCCTTTGTATGGCACATGTTATTTGGTAGCAGAATTCCAAATAGTTAAATATTTGATATTTATATCTATAACAAAGGAATTAACAAAAAAGGAACTTATATATTTTTTTAGAGGAATAAGATACAAAAATGTTTTATGTGGAAATACTATTAATCCAGGATTTCCTTTTCATACCTCTATTGGCATTTCATAATGGTAAAATTCTTAGATTTGTTATATGAGAAAATCTTTTAAAATGCACCTCTAGACTAAAAAGTAAAGGCAAGATGGTTTAAAATAATGTAAACATTATCGATAGAATTATAGTTTGCTGTTTCATGTGCTAAGTTTATTACCATAGGAATATGGTAATATAAAAATATTTTTCTTGAAAACAAATGGCTAGTTAATATCTCATCTATACGACTTACTTATTTTTGCATAGAAGAATTGGGTTGCAAACCAGATGTTTGGGGGTGGAAGGTGAGAAGCTTCACCAGGACAAGTGGATTCACTGAAATACACTGCTGAGGGGAGCAACAGGTGAGACAGGAGAGGTCTGCTGTGTCATATGGGGCTCTCTGACTGGTGACCGAATTCAGGTTGTAGCACTAATAGCGTTCAGACTTAACCCCTAGGCCAATGGAGAGGCCTTGGTTATAGGATTTAGTAAGGAGACCAGTATGGTGAAGTATGGAGGCTGACTTTAGCACAGTGTAGGGGAAAAGAATGGCTGTTTGGCTGTTTGTGTCAAGTGACAATTGTACCAGACAATATGTAGTGTTTGAACTTCAGTTCTTCCTCCATAGACTTCATAATTTTTTGGGGATACTTAAACAAGTACTTATCTTTATAATATATTTTATTATGTCAGGGGTTTGTATGCAAAGAGAACTATTTACAGTTACTTAAATTTATTTAATTTTTTAATTAGTTTCCTTTGAAAATGTTTATATAACTTAAAATTTGAGAATTTATTTTGCATTTTCCTTTGCTTTTTCTGTACATATGCTTGATTATCTTAAACAGATTATATTCCCTTGAAAATTGACTATATATGAAGTTTAGTTAATGGAATTTGATTAAATGTTTTAAAATGATTTATAAACTTAATATCTTTTAAAATATTTCAAATATGTAATTGGGAAAACATGCGCTATTAAAACAAAACTTTTTAAGAACTTTAAACAACTTTTAAAAATCTAATTAAAGTGAGAATGAAATAAAATAAAAAAATGGATTTATATATTAGTACACTTAAGTTCCTGTACAACTTTAAGCTTAAAAATCATTATTTTAAGCTGAACTGTATATTTAAGTTTGAATCACAGGATTATTCTGTGATGTTCCCTAATAGATCTAATCTTTCAATGTTATAAATGCTTAAACATGTATAGATTAACTAAAATTCAATGCCAAATAACTAGTAATATAGCTATTACTATATGTCATAGTTATATTTATTTTCAAGTTTCCCCAGACACTTACCTAGTAAGAGAAAATGATTTATTATCATAGGTGAACTAGGGTAGCGAAGTGAACTATTTATGATTACCACGCAGTCAGACCTTGAGTGAGGTAAATGTTTCTGAATCTGAGGTTTGTATCTGAGAAGGAAGACCTGGCAACAGATAACCTGAGGACCAGGAGGCATTGGGGCAATTTTCTAGTCAACATGACAAAAGAAAACTCCAGGTTTATAGCCTTCAGGATGAGCAATTCCTTCTGCAATCCATATGCCATGGATTTTATCCTTTTACCCTGTATTTCCCACCCTATCAGAACTTTAAGTCCTTATGTAGATGAGATTCTGCAGTTCATCTGAGTTTCTCTCACCTCTTGATTGGAATCTACATGTCTGTTTATTTTTTGATTCTTTTTATTTCTGGTTGTTGGGTGCAGCTCTAAGCTCTTCTAAGAATAACCAGGTTGTAAGAACTAAAATAGAAATGGTACAGAATATTTGGGGGCCTAAGAGGAAAGCTTACTTCCAATCTCGGTTAAATGCTTTCTCTCTGACCCTCTTGAAATGGCGCTACTTCTAGTTTAATACATTTTAAAGGATAGTCTCTTAGTTTGCTGCTTTTCCCAGTAGGACCAATGAGCTTTCTGAGAGATTGTGCTGTGACCCCTTTTGTCCCATCTTAAATACCCAACATACTCTTGGCACTTACTTGATGTTTAATAAATATTTGTTGAATTAAGTTCTTAATATTTTAATAAATATAACAACACTGAAGTATCTTGACTGGAATGAGTGAGAACAGAAGCAGGAACATAATTTAAAGGAATAATTAACTAATCTCAATGGCGTATAAGGAAGTCAATGGGCATAAACAGAGAAGGTATCTCTAGGAAGCAGAATTGATAGGATTTGATGAATGGACATTGAAGTGAACGATGAAGCCAACAATGAATCAGTTTCTTAGAAGACTAGACAGGCAATCATAAGGCTATTAAGTTGGGGTTCAAGAAGCACAGTTGTATTTAGTATAAGATAGTTCAATTTTGAATATCTTGAGTTGGAGGAAATTATGGTTTATCCAGCTGGAAACTACTAGTAGGTTGTTGGAAATAAAGTTCTAGAACTCATATCTATTTCTAGAGGTACAACTAATGTTAACCTAGGGGTGATAATTGGAATAGGGGAGTAGTTAAGATTTTCCAGGGATAATATATAGAGTGAAAAAAAAAGTATGTGGTTAATTTAACCTTGGGAAAAATAAAAAGCTGTCAACTTCTGATCTGAGAGAAAAATAAAGACTTGAGGAAGGTGGGGGAAGAGGGGAGGAAACTACTTTCTTTTGCTACTATAGCAGGAAAGAAAAAAATATCAAATACCTCAGACAGGGTCCAAAAAGAGTCCCTTGGATGTCACAGCTGGAATCCCAGAGACTAGGAGAGAAAAGAACATTATTCACACTTCAGTGCGTAAAATGTCCAAGTAGGTTTCCTTGATGTGGTTGGGAATCAGACCAATGTTAATTTGACTCCTGTTCTACCCGTTTGGATGGTTTTAATTCATAGTCCAGCTTCTTAGGTTCTCTGATCCATGGTTTACTTGAGGGTAAACTGGAAATGATTTCTCAGAATGCCATTGTCAAGATGACAGGAAGTAGCTTATACTGTCCAGTGGATGGTGCTGAGAAGATGTGCATTTTTTTTTAAAAGATTTATTTATTTGTGCTTACAGAACTGGGGTACAGGCCAGAGGCTCAGGGGCGGCAAGAGGCTTCACCAGAGACAGAGTGGGGAGCAGAACAGGCAGATCGATGAAGTACACTGCCGAGGGGAGCAGTGGGCAGGTCAGGAGAGGTGTGCCACGCCATGTGGTCACCTCCGGGGCAGGCGGGAATCGAACTCATGTGGAAGTGGCTTTAGCTTTTCAGTACTGTGCTTTAACCCGCTGCACCACAAGGGAGGGCCAAAGATGTGCATTTTTGACTGGGAGAGGACAGGTGGGTGATTTTGGATCATGGAAAAGAGGCTCTACATTCCTTCTTTTCCTTAGACAGACTAATCCTGAATGGTATTGTATATATACCAAGTCACATTATTATGCTAATAAATATTAAAGCATAGCTTTCAATTATTGTTTATAGTTCTGTAATTATAAATATAGTTTTCAATAGTGTAGCAAATGAGTGAAGTGTTCTAAGATAAACTGCCACTATTTCAAAACCAAGTACTCTAGTTTTGCATATATTTGCAGGCTTCTGAATTTGAATTTATTTTTTGTGAATTTTGTTTTTTTGGAACTCAAATATAGCATTAAGACCATAACCCATAAGAACCTGCTGATGTTTGGAGGAAACTAGTCATACTTATGTGGTGGCTAAATTTAGGGGACATAAGGGCTTTCTTTAATAACTGTAAACAACTAGTTAAAAACCTAGCTTTTGATAGATTGTAGCAGGACTTCAAGATTTCCTCATTAATTTTATGCTGTCTTTAAAAAAATAGCATTTTTCGGAATGTGAAAACAAAAAAACTCAAACAAAGTAATTTACTTTGGTGTTGCCATTCATATTTCCCTGAGGCAGTGGGACCGTGGAAGTGGATTCAGTGTCCCTTCCCTTATCTTACTCTGATTCTAGGTTTTTCAAGTAAGAATGTGCTGTGTGAGGATTGATAGCTGTGTGTTCTCCACTGGCAGTTACTGATTAACTTACTAGCAAATGATCGAGTCAGCTTTGGTTTTGGGAAATAACTACAGATGCTAGTAAGTTCAATTAGGCCCTCGATTTCCCTAAAGTATGTTGTGTAATAAAAATGTTTAAATGGCTCTCTCCTTAGCTAAACCCACAGAGTCCCCTCATTTATATCTAAAGTCCCCAAGCCCCTTAACTCGATTAGTCCTTCCCCTGGTTCTTATTCCTGACTACTTATTTGAATCTCTTGGGGGAGCTTTTAGTACTCTCCATACCCAGTTGCAACCCAAACCAATTAAATCAAATCTCTGAGAATGATGAGAACCAGTATCTGTGCTTTTTTTTTTTTTTTTTACTCCCCAAATCTCTCCAAAGTGCTGCCAATTTAGGTAACCCATTATTCTAACACTTTATAGAGGTGGGGCTGTGTAGCCATGTGCAGTCAGCCATAGCTGCCATCTTTTTAATCAGCAGATCGTAGGAGGGCTTCTATGGGATGCATTTTGTCCCCTCAAATCCATCTGTTGAAGCCCTAACACCCAGCCCCCATACCTCAGAATGTGACTCAATGTGGAGATTGGACTTTAAAGCGGTAATTAAATTAAAATGAACTCTTTAGGTTTGGCCTAATCCAGTATAACTAGTGGCTTTAAAAGAAGAATTTAGCACCCAGACACATGCAAAGTGAAGACACAGGCAGAAGGTGGCATCCACAAGCCAAGGAAGGGGTGTTATCGGAAGCACCTAGGTCTCAGCTCTCTAGCCTCCACACCCCTGAGAAAATCCTTACCAATCTGTCATATGTTGATATGGCAACCCTAGTAAGTGAATACGGGGACCGAAATGATAGTAGATGTTAGAAGAGAACAAGGAAAGGAAGAGTTAAGGAAAAAATGATAAAGACAGTGTTGTGAAGCACCTTATGAAAACAGGATTCCCTGTATGGCATTCATTTCTTGATGCCAGAGCTGTCCTGCTATGCAGGCACATCTCCTGGCTAGGTACTGGACATTGAGGAAACTTAACAGAGCAGACTGCTAGTGACCTAGGCCTCAGCTTGAAGAGTACTGTGGAGATCGTAAGAAGAGTGTATGTTCTCCTTTGACTAGCTTGGCTTGTTGGCCTCCCACATAGACAGCTAGTCTGTGGTTCCTAAACATTTGTCACCGGACTGTCCTTCCAGTTTTATGTTATGACCTTTTCCACAAATGCTTCATATGAAATTAAAATATAATAAGATCTTAATGAGGTAAATGTATCCTTTTCATTTTTATCACTTATTAAATGGCTTAAGTAGGCTCTCAAAAATGTTTATTGAGAGAACGAATACATGGATTAATTAGAAAGAATATAATGCCGTAGCAGTGTAAATTGCTTAATTGGTCTTCAAGAGATTTTGTTGTCTATCTTTATTAAAATCCTTCTTATCTTTTACTTAGCAGCTGAACAGTTTCTCACAAATTGCTTGACTTGTTGCTCAAATTGTATGTTAGTTCAATGTATTGCATCACCGGAGCTGTCCTTCATTTATACAATTCCTGTGTTTTCCAGTCAAAGTTCATTTCTCACATCTGCTTGGGTCCCAGCCTACACTCAGCAAAGATTTATTGAGCTTCCCTTAGATGCTAGGCACTGTGTTCGATAATAAGGATACACAGCAAATTCAACTTCTAGGGTCTTGTACTCCAGTGGAGGGGAAAGGTGAGTAGTTAGGATAGAATATGCTAAAGGCAGTAAGAGCAGAGGAAGCAGATGCTCTTGGTTAATAGGGAAATAGGCTTCAAATCTACCTGGGGGCTCAGAGAAGACTTAGAGAAGGTGAATTTAATTGACTCTGGAAGGTTATGTGGAAATTACACAGGGGAAGAAAGTGTATAAAGGTGAACCAAGAAGAGAAAACAGCATAGGTTAAAGCCAAGAGACTGAAGGCGTTTATGGCTTTGTCTTGTTACCAAATTGACTTTGTAGGTTTGATCCCTAAGACATGGGCACCGTTTCTTTTTACCCAGATTGCTTAGAAGAAGGGACTTAATAAAACATCTCCACTGTGAAAGAAAAAAAAAATTGGTAGGAAAAAAAAAAATCTAGGGTCATTTCTGGATCTGGTCTAGGTGATATCACCAATCTAAGAATATTATTTACCTGGGGTTCCTCTTGTATTTCCTTATTGACAAAGCACTTTTACATACATTGTCTCCTTAAGTCTTAAGATGACTTAAGATGATGAGTCTTAAGATGATGCTCTGAGAAGAACATATCAAGTAATGTTCGTCCCGTCAGAGGGATAAGGAAACCACACATCATTGTGCTTAAGTAATTTCAGTATATTCACTCATATAGAAAGTTGCATATACTGGATGCAAAGCCAGGTTCTCTGTCTCTGTGATCTCAGTTCTTTTTTTATACCATATTTTTCCTCTATCAGACACATGGATAACTTTAGACGTGGAGAGAATTGGGACTGGCCACTTGAATGTGTAGGAATTGCACATAACTAAATATTAGAGAGTGCTTAGAGATCTGAGGTCTAAGGAGCTACAATAACAACAATTCATTGTGCCACCAAAGGAACCCTATAATTGCGATTCCCCTCACATGCATGGAGATATATTGGGATAGACCACATAGTTATGTTCTTCAGAGTCAAGGAAACAGTGAGATGACAAACCACATGTTCCAGGGGATGATAAATAGCAGTGAAGAAAGAGCAAGGATTCCTGAGTCAGACTTGGGTTCACACCCTGGCCCCTCTCTTGGCAGTCTGGCAAATTCCATGAGGTTGCTGTGTTTCAGTTTCCCTGGCCTGTGAAATGTGGATAAGCAACAGACCTTTCTCACAGGGTTTTGTGAAGATTCAGTGACTCAATACATGTCAAGTGCTTAGAGCAATGCCTGCCAAATAATAAAGAAACTGGCAGTTATTTTTATCTCTCATCTCAAATCTGTGGAAGAAGAGTGACAAATCTCAAGTGCTCCAACAAACCTATTCTAAGATCAGTTGATATTGCTTGATGTCAAATGTCATATCAATCTCCAATCATTTAAGAACATTTACCCTGGAGAGCTTTGGGATACTTTTTTGGTTTGGTAAAGACACTATTATAATGCAGAACATTTGAATTTGACTTTTGTAGCCAAGTCCCAAATGAGAATAATTTTCTATTAAATAATGTATCTTAAGTACATTTATTGCACAGCCATACCTATAATACTTAGTCTTTTTTTTTTTTTTTTTTTTTTGGCTACAGGAAATCTTTAGTGAGATTAAATAGAAAAGATTTTTAAGCAGGAGACATTTTTGTGAAGGTAAATATTAGCAAGTACCTTTTAGAGATGACTATTATGTGATAGTAGCAATGGCTTTAATTTTACACATTCTTTCTGCTTGAACTATGATTAAGTTAAATTTAGGCTTTGAAACAGTACTTGTCCTTTAAAAAAATGTTATGTCTGTAGAAACTGATGCCAAAAAATATCTTTCATTAAGAGCACAGTCAGTACTTTTTTTGCTATGTCAATCTTGTCATCTGGAAAACATGTGATATTTATACACTTTCAAAGTTACATTTGATTTAGTTAGGTGCCCAGAGACCTACACATGAATTGTTAATTTCATATAGCCCACAACAGACATCTTGTGAATGTTTTCAGAGTTTATAGTAGATCGGTTACAAATGTGATTATACCAGCCATTCCTCAGACCTGACACCAGTTTCAAATTAAAAACTGACAGTCCTCACCTGCTCCTGGGTTCACCCACAGGTCACCTCCTTGTCACTTCAGCTCTCCCCCCATTAAAATGACATCTGTGTTCATAAAGGGACTGAGAGGGGCTGTGAGTTAGAATTGTTGAGGAATAAGAATAAGGTGTCGTCTGCCCAGATAATGTAGTGTTCAACTTTGGCCTCTGAGGGAACAGAAGGCAGCAAGTCATGGCAGTGTTTCTGAATACAAGAACAGAGACACAGAGAGGTCACTCATAGCTCTGAAGTTGTTTTTTTCTCTCCCTAAGAGAAAGAAATACAATTAGAACAATATAAATTCACAGTAATTGAAAAAAAAATGTTTGTACACAGCGTTTACCTAGGATAATTTGCCATGTTAACTGTAAGTCTTGCATGAAACATGATGTGTCACCTTCTTCCATGGTTAAAAATTCTTGGTAGATCTTAATTAAAAATACCAGATAAAAAGTTGAGGTAACAAAAAAAAAAATTGAAACTACATGATAAATCATGTAAAATAATATACTATTCTGTATCTTTCATCCTTGGTATAGTGCAAAACAAAGAGTTGGTATTCAGTAAACATGTTGATAGTAATAAAAATAGCTAATGTACAGAGAGACATCTGGTACTTGAACAAGTCACATAAAAAATTATCATCATTATATCCACTGTCACCCCTGCTTTTCAGTGTAATAGTGGAAGTCCTCACTAGAACAGTTAGGCAAGAGAAAGATATAAAATGAACCAAATAGGGAAAGAAGAAGTAAAACTATTATTATTTACAGATGATATGATAATATATAGAGAGAACCTTTAAAAATACACAGAAAACGGAGAACTGATAAAACTCAACAAAAATGAAGTAAACAACCCCATCAAAAAATGGGCAGTAGAGCTAAAAAGACACTTCTCCAAAGAGGAAATGCAGATGGCCAA
>NW_004567119.1:35203224-35223115 GCF_000260355.1 Condylura cristata
AAGAAGAAATTAAGAAAACCACACATTTACTAATCTGACAAAAACCATGAAATACCTGGGAATAAACAAAGGAGGTAGAACTATACGAGGGAAATTATAAAATATTGTTAAAAGAAATAGAAGAAACATAGAAATGGAAAGACATTCTCTGCTCATAGATCAGAACAATCAACAGTATGAAAATGTCCATTCTACCTGAAGCAATTTAGATATCCAGTGAAATTCCAATAAAATTCTCAATGACATTCTTCAAAGAAATGGAACAAATATTACTGAAATTTATATGAAATCACAAAAAAACCCCAAATAGGTAAAACCCTCCTGACTAAAAAGGAGAAAAATGGAGATATCATACTCCCAGATTCAAATTATACTACAAAGTCATAATAATAAAAACAGCATGGTACTGGAGAATTAATAGTTACACAGACCACTGGATCAAATAGAGAGCATAGAAATAAAACTATATGTATATGGTAAACTAATCTAGGACAAAGTGGCAAAGAATATGCACTGTACCAAAGATGGTCTTTCAATAAATGGTGCTGGACAAGCTGCACTAATACCTCACACTTATCTACAAAAAAAAAAAAAAAAAAAAAAAAAAAAAAAGTGACTCAAAATGGGTAAAAGACTTGGATGTAAGACTAGAAACCATAAAATATGTAGAAGAAAACATTGGCAAAGCACTTTCTGACATAAATTTCAGAAATGTTTTTGAGGACTGTCTTCAGATGAGGAAAGGAAAATATTAACACCTGGTACTATATCAAACTGAAAAACTTCCATACAGCAAAAGAATAATCAAAATGAAGAGCCACCTTACTGAATGGGAGAAAATATTTGCACATGCTACATTGAATAAGTGATTCATAACAAATATATACAAAGAGTTTATGCAACTCAACAAAAACAAAGCAAACCACCCAATCAATAAAATGGACAGTTCTCCAATGAAGAAATGCAAATGGCCAACAGATATATTAAAAAACATTCATCATCATTTCCTATCAGAGAAATGCAAATCAGAACCACAATGAGAAACCACCTCACACCTATGAGAAAGGCCCATTAAAAAAAAAAAAAAAAAGAATAAATGCCGGTGAAATTGTGGTGAAAAAGGAACCATCCTTTACTGCTGGTGGGAATGTAAACTGGTTCAGTCATAATTGAAAGCTGTGTGGAGATTCTTCAAACACTAAAAATGGACCCATCATGTGACCCAGCATTCCATGGCTGGGAATCTACCCAAGGGACACAAAAAACACTGATCGAAAGAAAATCTTCACTCCTATGTTTATTGCAGTGCTGTTTACATAGGGAAAATAGGGAAACTGAAATGGCCCAAAACAGAGTGGATCAAGATGTGATACATGCACAGTGGAAAACAACTCATTGATCAAAATGCCATTGGAAGCAACATGGATGGAACTGGAAGGAATTATGCTAAGTGAAATAAGTCAGAAGGAAAAAAGTAAATAGTGGATGGTTTCACTTCTGTGTGTAATCCTGAGAAACCAAACAGTGGGTCAAAAAAAAAAGACAAAACTTGCAAGCTGACTGTAGATCTGAGACCTACAACGGGAGAGGAAAAAATGTAGGAAGAAAGTCAAAACAAGGGAGAAAAGAGCACAAAGGACAGTGCTGGTGGATCATGGCTGCTGTGGTGGTGGGAGAACTCTGGGGACTACCCCTGAGGGGAGAAATCAGATACTGTCCAAACAACAACACAATGTGAGAAAGTAAATAAGTGAAAAACCAACAAAACAAAATTTATCATCATTAAGTGCCATGAAACCAGATCATTCTTATTATCATCTAAGTGTCTTGGGTTTTTAAAAACAAAGAATTGCTTGCTGGAGCCTTTCAAAACAGCGGATAAATGCGTCTTAGCTCTCTTTACACTAAGGAACTCAGTGTATTCTGCCACAGCTGTGGTTGAGCCAAGCTCACTAGTACAGGGTTCCTGGCTGGGAAGGAAGCAGTGATAAGGCTAAGGTAGAAAAGGACGAATAATTCTTTACTCCCCACCCAATACTGAAAAACAGCTCCTTTTATACATTGATTGTACAACAAAACCTTACTTACCTTTAATTTGTTCACCTATTTATCGGCCCCACACCACATGTAGGTTCCTGACCATGTGCCAGTGGAGTGTTCTGCCACTGACTGAAAACCAGTTACACAATTTATTACATGGGTCTCTTAGTCCATTTGGTCTGCTGAAATAAAAAAATATCATACACCAGTTGGCTTCAACAACAAACACTATTTCCCACTGTTCCGGAGGTAGAGAGGCACAGCAGACTGAGTGTCTGGTGTGATTGCCCATGTCAGGCTTCCTAAGTTCTGTCTGTGATGGGTCTGCTTCCATGGCAGCTCTCTGTGCCCTCACCTGGTGGAAGGTAGAAGGTTCTCTGGGCCCCTTTTCTATGGGCACTGTTTTCATTCATGAAGGTAGAACTTAATCCCCTCACACCACACTAATGGAAATCATTTCCTCTCAGATACCTATTTTCTGAAAATGTTTGAAGCCCATACAAGGGCTAGGATTTTAGCATGTGAGTTTGGGGAATCATAGTCATTCATGAACATTGGTGATCTTGGGTCACTTACTCAACCTCTCTGTGCCTTAGTGTGCTCTGCTGTGAAATGGGACAATAATATTACCTACCTCATCTAAAAGCTTTAAATGAGTCGATACAATGTGGAACACTTAGAACACTGCCTAGCATGTAGTCATGCATCACTTATTCATGCCTTTGTCAATAGGAGAGCATGTATGACAGAAGTCCTAATGGATTATCCCACTTAGCTCATCTGTGTTGCAGGCTGCGCCATTTAAGTAAATGACTAAATATCAGCTTACATGATTAGACAGTTGACTATGGATTATACATATGGATTTACTTTGGTGTGAGTATTCCATTTACGTGACTAGTCTCTTAATATTTAATTGTACGAAAAATAGAGGCTAAGACAACCTTGACTTTGGATCCGAAGTGAAAAGCAAATGAAATGATTTTGGAATTGGGAGACAGGAAGTCTAAGTTCACATTTTATTTTTATCATTTATTATGCTAACTTAGGTGAATCACTTAATGTCTTTAAATTTTCAAATGTGGAAATGCTAGAGCATATCCCCAACAGGGTTCAAGTGAATATTGAATGAGATCGAGTGAGTAACAGAACTCTGATGCTTAGGATGTACCTGTAAGTGTTCTCTTCTGCTGATCACAAGAATGGGCTCTCTCAGGATGAACATTTATTGTAGGGGGTTAGTTCCAATTTCATGTTAGGGTCAGTGTACCTTTTGTACTTCTTATCACTCTGTGTTTCTAATGAAATCATTACCATCTTAAAATGCATCATCTTGTTACTGTTCAAAGGACTTAGAGAAAATATCAGTTGTTATCCCATGGTGTATAAAATACAAGCAAAAATAATAGTTCTGTTCTTTAAATGAAACTATGGAATATAATATACCATATACTGTGGACACACTTCTTGCTTCAGCCCCAGAAAATCAGAAAAGAGCTGAAATGTTTCAGAAAAATATTATTATAAACAAATACAGGAAGAGAAGTAGGCTTACTTTTCTGTGGATGTACTATATATAAAGGTTGAGGAAGACATGATAGGTGGAAAATGATAAAGAAATGTGTGTCTAAGATGAACTGTTAAAAGTTTAGAGCATAGCAGGAATTGGCAACCTAAAGCCTGTCGGCTAAATCCAGCTAACCATCTGGTTCTTGGCAGCCTGTGAACTAAGACTGTTTTTTACATTTTGAAATAGTTGGAATTTTTTTTTTAAAAAAGAACATTACATGACATTCAGATTTCAATGGCCCTGTGTAAAGTTTTATTGGAACACAGCTGTGCTCATCAGCTACATGTTGTCTCTATTCCAGGGGAGCCACGATAACAGGACATGTGACCCACCAAGGGGAAACTATTTATTATCTGGCCTTTCATAGAAAAGGCCCCTAGATCATTAGGTCATAGAAAAGCTTATAATTAGAAACATGACACACCACACTAATGGAAATCATTTCCTCTCAGATACCTATTTTCTGAAAATGTTTGAAGCTTTAAAATTGCTTTAGCAGCAGGTTGTATTTTAATCTGGCTTAGACACAGCCACCTCCGCAAAACTTTTCTTTGCTCTGACTAGGGAATAACATTTCTCCCAACTCCAAAAACCAAGGAGCTTCATGCCTCTCACGACACTCCGTACTTGCTTTGGACTGATGTTCTCACTTATTTAATTTTCTGAGTGAGATTATAATCTTGACATACAATCTTATTTTGCCTGTTTAGTATTTAAAATAATACTTTCTCCAAAGTGCTATTCAGAATATTCTGAAGAAAGGTCAGTGACCGGATAAGCTGCATTTTTTCAAGAAAAATTCTAAACAGGTGATTTTTTTTGAGAGTACTTCAAGATGACACCAAAACTACCTTTAACTGTTGTGTCCCAGGAAACAGGCTTGGGTAACGTCCTTTAGAAAACAGCTTTGTACATAGTGAGCTCCAAAATAAAATATTATTAATCAATACCAGTGTTCCCCTTGAGCCAAGTGCCAAGTCCCTGTTATGCTCCCCAGAGTTTGCTAGGGGCTCCCCTCGACAGCCCTGCCTTAGACCCTCACATCCTGCTTTTCTTGCCTTCTACATGAATTTCTCTCCCCCTCTCTATCAGTTCCCCCTTGGTGTGAATGTTGCTTGCTTTTACTGTATTGTGTGAGTTAGAAAAGTACATACTGTCCTAAAGGACACAAAACATTGACTCAAAAGGACACCTGCATCCCCATGTTTATTGCTGCTCTGTTTACAATAGGGAAGATGTGGAATCAACCCAAATGCCCAAAAATAGATTAAATGGATTAAAAAGATGTGGTACATACACACATTGGAACATTACTCAGCAATCAAAAAAGGTAAACTCATGCCTTTTGCAGCAACATGGATGGAGCTGGAAGGGATCATGCTTAGTGAGATAAGCCAGAAAGAAAAAGAAAAATACTGGATGGCTTCACTCATAGCAGGAGTGTAAGGGATCATGAAAAAAAAAAAAAAACAATCGCAATAAAGTAAAAATGAAAAACAAAACAATGAACAACTATAAACCAGGGACATTTTACAAGGGTGGTGAGGGGAATAGAATCAAAATTGGTGTGGGGAGAATACACGGGACTGTGTGATGGCTCATGGGTGAAGTGGTGGTGGGAAATCCATGGGGATTACAACTGAGGTGGAAAAAGGCACAAAATGAAGACTGATGTAAAAAAAAAATAAATAAAAATAAGAAAAGTATATATACTGTCGACCTGAAGAATGGCAATTTTTATATGTAGGTTTTGTACTTTGTCTAGGCTATCTTTTCTTTATTATCTTCCCTGCTGTTTGCCTGAAGGATTTCTTACCATGTTTTCTTCTTTTTGGGTCACATTTCTTAAATAGAAACTTCAGGGTAAACTCAAAGAATGAGAAATTCACTCTTTAAATGAAAGAAATTTTGTCCAGCCCCTGTAATCAATATGCGGAATAGATGAGGATAAATTAAATCAAAATAAACTGAAGATAGAGCTGTGTATGCAATTCCGTGTTTGAAGAAAAAGATCTTTTCGTGGTTAGTAAAACTAGGCTTGGCAGGGGGGAAAATAACAAAAATAGATTTACTGAGGGCAACACTTAAAAAAATGATTTGGGTATTGATCATTTTTAATCTTTTGCCCTGAACAACTGGTAGATGTATTAGAGCTAGAGACTGCAATGAAAAACAGGTCTGTTCTTTAACCTGCCCCAATTCACTTCGACATATTTTATATCTCAGGGGATTTGGCCACAAAGTCCATTAGAGCTTTGGAGGCAGTCGGGTCAAATCAATTGTCCACACTGCAGACAAAGTCCCCGTCACTTACAGTAATTCAGCCCCATCATGGTGGAGGAGAGGAAAGGTTAAAAGCTGTATTGCCACGGGCCCATCTCATCTGTCTTCTGTATATTGCTAATACCCAAACATTGCTTAAGGAACAGGATGTTCAGCTTTAAATTAAGTTGGACTTAGGGACAGGGCAGTTCACAAAATTCTATTCATGATGCTTTAGAGGCTAAAAAGAACTGCTTATAAATAGAAATAAGGAAATACCATATTCCTGAATAAACTCGAGTAATGTTTTCATGCTTGAGAACATATATGTAGTGTATACAGAGCTCTCAGTGAGAAATGCAGAAAGTCTTGAGAAATGCAGAAGGACTTGAGTCACTGACCCTCTGCTGGTCCTCCTTCTTTAACCTGATTCCACCGCACATTTAGTTAGGTGAATAGGAGAGATTGCTACATCTGTCATATACATTTGAGGCACAAAGATAAGCCCTAGACAAGGGAGGGAGAGATTAAGGGAGGAAGGGTCATTTTTTAAAATCAGAGATTTTTGTATTTTCAGGAAGAAAAAAATCCATTTTGAAGGTGACATGTTCAAAATGCATCAAATAGTATTTTTGGTGGCCATTAATGTAGTATTAATGAATTCCTTAGGCTGCATTCACAGAGAGAATTGGCTTACATTAAAAAGTCTGCCCCTGCTTTCCTGTGACATTTGTGGCTTCTTTGTCTGTGGTTGTGCACCCACCCTAGACTTGTAGATGAGGTGCAAAACTATTTGCTATATGTGAAAAAAATCGCCTTTTAACTTTTCTTTTTACTTTGGGGTTTTGTTTGTTTCTTTTTTGAGTTTTGGTTTCCACCGAAGACTTATCATGAAAAGCAAATAATTTTCTTCTTTTTCCTTATTTTTTTTTTAACTGAAATAACATTACATGATAACATTTGTGTGCAGGTGTGCATCATTAAAAATCAACATATGTACATGCTACATTGATTTTAGAGAAGGTCATATATTTGATGGAGATAAGAGTAGGATGAGAATGAGATTTACTTTTGCTTGGGAGCCCATATATGACTAATCAAGAAAATGTTTGAAGTTAGTAGAAACCATACATCCAGTCTTTCTCAACTCTTTATATGAGCTTTTCTCTTCTTAAAGACAGATGCGAAGGAACTGCATCTATAGAAAGTATGTCATCAATTTCACTGGAGTAGAATTACTTTGTTGATAGTTTACATTATATTTTGTCCCATCTTATTGTAAATAGTAACAAAGCCAACTCTAACTTTAACTACTTCCATAATTCCTTTCAACAACATTTGTCTATGATGTTGCTATAGATCAGAACTTTTGGTTTTCTCTGTTATTTCATTTCCTCCATCTTCAAGACTTACTGTGATTTCGAAGCTATGGAGTGAGTGGAAGAGATAAGGCATGCAGTGGACAACAGAGACAAGTAAATATCAAACCACGTTGATATTATATCACCTCTAACTACACTGCATCTTAAAATAATCAACAACTAGAACCAAAACCTAGTAGGTGACAGTGATACTTATGAGATAAAAATAAGTCTTCCACTGGCTTCAGAAAATAATATGAATGCATTTTTAAAGAGATTTGTTGTGATCCCTCCATTTAAATAAATACCAAGAAGCTAGTAGAATTTCACAACTGCTGTTTTAGGCAATTGTTTCAGTTTTGTTTGGAGGTTGGAAGCAAATTCATTTTAGCTCTCAAATCAGAGAATAGTAATGCATCTTCAAACAAAAATACTCTTTGAAACTTACATCTGGTCTAAAATCTCAAGAGCCAAATTTTTCCTATTGCAATTTTCAGTGGATAAAATGGTTCTGGCAAATTTAAACTTCATATAATTGGGGCAATGTAATTTAGTATCTTACTAGACTTTGAACAATCTAGGGTTGCAGAACAGAACTTATCTCAAATAGTTTGTTATTTGAGGAGTATATAAAAAATGTATGCTTTAGAAAATGCAAAGTAATTATTTTAATTGACCAAAATGTCTGTTCCTAGTTAGGTTCCTATTTATGGCAAAGCCAAAGGATAGGCCAAAGTGTAATTTCTCTTCTAAGGAATTTAAACAAATGGCTACACAAAGTATTAACTTTTTTTTTTCCAAAGGCGTTGAGAAAAGCAAGAAATGAAATGAAGACTTTTAAAGAAGTTCTAATCTCTGAATATTAATTTATTTTGAAATTTCTTATAGTTCCTTTAGAGAACTAGAAGTAGGAAGGCATAAGACTAATGATAAAATTCATCTTCTATTTGTGATTATTAATTTATTTGTGCTTAGTGAAATACAACACTTTCAGGCTGTTGTAGCTTAGATAAAGGGGTGGGTGGAAATTTTTGAGCCTCAACTTGGTTTCTTGGGTGAATGTGAAAATATTTCAAAGTGTCCATTGGTGAATAAATGGATAAAGAAAATATGGTATACACCCACATACAGAGGAATATAACAAAGACATTAAAAAGAAAATCCTGATCTTTGTAATAACATGGATGGACCTGTAGGATGTTATGCTAAGTGAAATAAGTCAGGCTGAGAAAAACAAATACTGTATGATTTCAATTATGTGTGGAATCAAATGAAGTTAAATTTATAGAAACGAATAGTGGATTGACGATTACTGGAGCATAGCTGTGAGAGAAATGGAGAGATGATCAAGTATTTTCCTAATAAACATTATTCATGAAAGAAAAAACAAAGCCACCACTAACTAGATGCTATCGAGAGTGGAGACTAGCAGCACTCAAAAGAGATTATTAAAATTTTCAAAATCTAGACTCCTACTAGAAATGAAATCACTATTTTCAGTCTTTTGATGATAGCAAATAATATTTTGCTATAATGTGATCATTTTATTGTCTAAAATGTTTCTTCCCTCAGGCCTCCCTGGTGACATAGGGATTAAATCTCATCTCTATCATCACTCTGCCCTGAGTTCAATGGATCCCAGCCAGAGAGGTGACCCACATGGCACAGCAGACCTCTCCTGTCCTGCCTGCGACTCCCCTTAGCAGTATATTACAGTAAATCTGCCTGTTCTCCTCAATCTCATTCTCCACACCTGTAGCCCGCATTCCAGTTCTTCTATGTAATAAGAAAATAAAGAAATAAAATAAAATGTTTCTTCCCTCTTATAGCACTGACCATATACTGAACGTACTTAATAGTACACGAAAAAACAAAATAATGGACATTTTAATAGCTGGAAGGAGTTCGCATATATACCCTCTGGCTACTAATAGCAACAATAGAGCAACCTCTAAGTAATGTAAATCATCAGTATTCACAAAGCATATGAGTGAAGGATGAAGAATAAGAAGCAAAGAGGTGAGGAAAAGTTTCTTGGATGTCAAATTTATGCAGAATTTTGAAAGAAAGGAGAATAGTCTCATTTATCGGCATTTATTCTCTAAATATATCAGCATTTATGTTTAGTTAATGAGAATTCCTTTTAATCAATTTCCTTTTAATCAGTTTCTCTTTTTTGACTGGATGGTACTTCATTTCCTTTTTGATTTAAAAAAGTTCTGAGCTTGAACTTCAGTTTATCTAGAAATCCTGAGCAAATAGTTATAAAAGTACTTTGCTATGTGCAAGTAACATGCTTTTTCTTCAGTGATATGCAGGCTTTAAGATATTTTTCTCTCACTATTTAAGGGAAAGCTTATTAAATTTATCTCAACCCTGTTTTAGTGTGTCTGCCTAGCTGTAAAAACTGGAGGTTGATATTAAATTGTGATTGGCATTCTTAAGGAAGATGGTAGATATGTTACTTTCAGGATAGTATTGTCCTTTCCTGATAGTATTGTCATGTGAACACTTACATAAGGTGTTTTGTTTCATTCTTCCTATGCAGAATGCTTTTGGTTCAAAACTAAGGGGATATGATTGTGCTGGAATAATTATAGTGAATGACACAGATTGATATTTTATAAGTTTGTGGGTAACACTGCAAATCTATACTGACTATACTAATTCTATCAGCCTACCTTTAATCATTGAGTCTTTGTAAAAGTATTACTATGTAAATATATTCCTGATATAGACATAGTAAAAATAGCCATTCTCTTTCAAATTTTTTCTATATAATCTGCTACAGTAATATGTTTGCATATGATTTAATAGGAAACAGAATGCCTAAAATTGTGGTAAGATCAAAGCATGGTATTTGGCATCTAAAAGATTGTGTTTAGTCATAACTTTGCCACGTACCATAAGTAAGTTATTTGCATTTTCTGAATCTTTATTAAAAGAAGACAGTATAATTTGCTCAAGTGAGGAGTGTGTATTAAAATACCAGTATACTATCTGGAAAGTAGTAGATGCTTACTAGAGGGTGATTTTTCATGTACTTCTTAGTGTCTGCTGGGACATAACAGAGAAATTTTAAAGGCATGTACTCAGTGACCTAGTGTTTTAGTGACCTAGGAAGCAGTTTTGGTGCTTACACTTATATTTCTGTTTACAATTATGTTAGTGCCAAATAAAGGTCAAATTATGTCATGGCACAGTATAAGAATGAGTGATTCCCACTAGTTTGAATATTCTGTAATAAAGACAAAGTGGAAGCAATTATAAGAAACCTTAAATCCTAATCAAATAATTTATAAAAATGCTAGCATTTTATTAACACATGGCAATTCAGGATCTCAAGGGAGCCATCTGTGTTTCAAGATCACAAGGAGAGAAGAGCTCTTCAGAATACCACCACAAGATATGGAATATTACATCTCTCTATCAAGTAGTTCAAAATTGCTATAGCACAGCAAATTAAAGAGAAAGAAGATATAGAAAGTCAAAGTTAATAATGAGAACTCAGAAAAGTAATCAAAGTGTTAGCAAACGTAGGAAAAATTGAGCTAAAAAATAAAATTAGTAAACAGAATAGAAGCTGCAGTTTTAAATAAGAAAATAACTGAGAACCAATATGTAAAGACTTTAACAATGAGAAAAATGACAGAGAAAGCTATGGAAGCTGAATAAAGTGGAGGATTGAACCATTGGCCTTAAAGACCACAACGAACATTCCATTTATCCTCTGTTAAGTGGTCTGATCTTTGTATTTTTCTTGTCATACTAGAGTGTGCTTACCCTTCTATCAAATCCAGAAAATTATTATTGTTAACTAATAATTTTAAGCTTCACACTTCCAGAAATTTATGGGTGGTTGTGTCAAAATGTCCTAAAATATCAGTGTTACTCAAAATGATGAGATTATATTTTAGAACTTTGTGATTTGAAATTCCCTACTATGTATTACCTCAAACTGAAAAGTGAACAAAGAAGTATAATGCATAATTTTTGTTATTTCTATTAGAGTACTATAAATTATCGAGGTTCTCATTAGATACTGTAGAGACCTGGTAATTTAACTAACTTCCTTTTTAAACTACATATTATCTTATAGTCTCTTAAGGAAGTTTGAGTTTAACTTTGTAGCACTTTGATAATCCTTTCATCTAGAAATGATGCTTGTCTTCTATTTTTTGCTAATCATTTTTGATACTGTTTTGAGCAACTTAGTCAAGTTGCCCAAACATACTCATTTTTCTAAAGGGACTTCAACCAAATCCAGTTTACCCATATTAAAAGAATGCCCCCCCCCGCCCATGTACAGTTAGACTCCAGATTATTATAAGTCTCATGGAATTGTGTTGGGCTTGCTGTTCTTCAGTGCATAGATCAGAGCACCACATTTGCTGTTCTGTACATCCACAAGAGTCTGTGCTTACTTACCGGCCTTTGGCTTTTCCATTCAAGTTCTGGCTCAAATTAATATCTGTTATGTAACAGAAGGAAAGCAAGTATTTCTGTGACCCAGCTTTGTTATTAAATAGAGCTTGTCTGGGCATTTGGAAAGAAATTGCAAGAGCCATCTATGTTTCAAAGCATGGAAATGATGTTAGCTGTGGTGGTCTTCATCATTTAAGTAAGCAGTAGAGGTTAACTCATCTGACTTTCACATTATATCGATCCTTTTTCCCCTGGGAAGAACTGTGTTGATTTTTAGTGGTGGTGATTCTCGGGGTGGGGAGTCTGAGAGAGAAAAAGAGCATGAGTGAAAATGAAATTAGAAAGACTGGATAACTAATTGCTACATAGATGGGACTGACAAGCTGTAGGACCCACAAATCTTTGTTCTCAATGACAGTGCCCCATTTGTAATGGAGATTACGGTAAAAACAAAATGAAGTTGTCTAAAGGAAAATGATGTCTCAGGAGTCTTTCTACTGGTTTGACCACAAGTTAATAATGTGGCCAGCACTTAATAGTGAAATGAGGACTACATTATCTTTTAACAGATGCCACTCATGTGCAATCCAAACAGGTCAATTTCTAGCAAACCTCCGATGATCTCAGGACACCAAAAAAGAGCTAAAGAAAAGGCCTAGCTCTGCAAACCATCAGACCTGAAATAGGGCAAACCGATTTACAGAAATGGAACTTAACCCTTAGAGGAATGAAACCAGCCTGCTACATATTCATTTCTATCTTATTAATTATTTATGCAGGAGGTGAGCTTGTCACTTGAAGTAAAATTTACAAACCAGTAAGTATACACATTTTAAATTATCTTTTTCCTCCAGGAAGTGGTGACTGTAAGAAAGAGAAAGGAAAAAAAATTACACATTAAAGAAGATGTTCTCTTTGCTTTATATTCATTATTGTTAGCAACTCTGACTAGGTTCAATACTACAGGTTTCTGGACAAGCCAAACAGTCCTGTAGTAAACACAGTAAGAGTCTATTCATCTCTCATAAATGTGTATGTCTAACTCTCATTAATATTAATGTAGTTGCATACAAGCACTGAGGCGATAATAGACCCCCATTAAAATCCATTTGTATTCATGAGTTTTTTTTAAAGGTTACTCTTCAATCATTTCTTCTCAAAATGTGAGTCAATGATCTTCTTTTCTTCAAAGATATATCAAGGATAGCTGACTAAATACAATAAGAACCCAATTAAAGTTAATATTTGTAACAAATTTCCATGGAAAACTTGACAGTAAATTGACTCATTTCTCTCCCTAAACTCACCTTTATTTGCTCTATTAATTTGTACACAGACCATTAACAAGAAGACATCAGATGATTCCAGTTTTCTGCCTCTGTGACCTGAACTTGACAGCTGACTATCTGTCCGTCATTAAGTCCATAAACCAAGCGTCTCATAGTGGTAAATCTAATTAAGTCAGATAACAACTTGGTCAATTGTAGAATACAGCTCAATATCCTTAAAATCATATGGGAATAGTACAGTATTAAAAACAAACAATCTTTAGTAAGGTTTAGAAAAGAAATACTTTATTTCTTAAAGAACCTCTCTTTGCAGGCCTCCCTGGTGGCACAGTGGTTAAAGTCTCAGAGCTGTCAAGGCACTGACAGTCGCTGTGGCCAGTGTTCAACCTCCTGCCTGGGAGCAAACTCACATGACGAAGTAGACCTCTCCTGTCTCACCCACTGCTGTCTGCAGTGGTGTATTTCAGTAGATCTGCCACTTCTGCTCCTCATTCGGTCTCCACTGAATCCTCTCAGCCCCACACCTCTAGCCTGTTACACACACCCCAGGTCTTATATGCATGAATAAATAATAAATCTTTAGAATAGAGTTTATCTTTGTACTGCTCACTATTGGCATCCTTGAAACACTAGTAATGAAGGAGAAGAATTGCCAGTGAAGCAGGGCGTTTGTATTTCTTGCAGCTATCATGCTTTAAGGAGCAAGGCAAGGGGATGCAGAAAGGGAGAGAAATGGTGGCTAATTTCACTTTTTAGTCCCAGTGATACCCTTATTAGGGATTTTCAAATAACACTTTATGCTTTTAGAGAAAAGCCCACCATACTTCCAGAACCAGAATTAAAAGGCAGTTCAAACATTCCTGAAACAAAGTAAATAAAAAAGGCAGCCCATTCTTAAGATAATGTAAAACCCACTGAACCCATTTCTCAGGACACAACTTAGTAATAATGAGCAGGAAGACCAGATACTTCCAAGGACCTGTGCATTTACACCCACACTGTCAGTGAGTAGCCTACTGTTTTCAGGTAGATGGCTAGAGAAAGAAATAGAGACTTATCCACGATTATTTTGCAAATGAGAGGGGAGACTTATAAGTGTAGATGAAAGGAGTAGGAAGAAGCCTGCATAGATTATCTGTGAGGAGGTTGGGAGGAGGGATAGTGGTGCTTTCAAAATGAGGGTCCTAGTGATGCAACATCTGAGCTATTGCACATCTTAAAAGATGGATGGGAGCTGCGAGAAATAGCTCAGTGTTGAAAGTGCACCACAGGTAGGATGTGAGTGAGGATGCATTCAAAAGATGTTGGGGAGGGGGCAGTTACATCCTGTTGGTCTGTGTGTAACCATGCATCTTATTTGGAAGTTGTAAGTAAATATTAATGACTTTTAGGCACGTACACACTAGGGTCAGATCATAAAAAGCATTGCTGTGATGATAGTGTGGAGGCTGGATCAGAATTGGAATGAAACTGGCATCACAAAGGCCATTTAGGACTCTACTGTACAAATCTAGATGAGAAATTAGGAGTGCCTGACTTAGAGATGTCAGTGAGATGGTGCTGAAAGGACACATTTGGCAACTTTGGTGTGGTCAAGTTATAGTTTCAGGTGGCCAAATGTATACAGGAGTCAGGGAGAAGAAAATTGTCTAGGTGACATCTAAGTTTCTGCATTGAGGTGGATGGAACTAATAATAAACCAGAGGAACAATAATAGATACATTCAGAGAAGATATAAAGTTCAGATTTGGATACTTAGAGCTTGGGATCCTTGTAAGACATTTGACAAAAATTACCTCTTGATAATAGATTCATGGCACTAAAATTCAGAGCCAGTGTCTGACCCAGAAATGTGAATTTATGTCTAGCTGATGGCGTGGATGGTAATTTGTTATACAGAAGAAAAAGAGTATTTGGAATCTTTCTGTTGGGGCATACCCTCTTATAGACATCTGGTCTTTTTGTCTGTATTGAATCTGTTCACTTTTCTTTTTGATAACGACTTGTGATTTTGGGGGAGAGTGATAATCGAATTTGTTAATGGGTGGTTGAGATGGGTCAACCGTTGGGCATATTGCTCAAGATTGATCCATCATTCATTTCTTTTTTTTCTCCCTGGCCGCCACAATGGCCTAGCATGCTATTCAAACCAGGCCAATGGAACTAAGTTCTAGAGCTTCAGCTGCTGCTATGGAGAAAAGTTGTTTTTACCAATTGCAAAAATAGTTTTCCAACCTTTAGCAACTGACAGCTACTTGATTTCTGGTGAGACTTTGAGAATGGGACATTGTAAGGAAAGAGCTGAGGGAGTCAGACTAACAGAGTCCTGATGATGCCGATTGTCTTCTTGGAGCGACAGGTCTGAATTTAGGATGATCCCTTAAGCCTGCTTACCTATGAGTGCCAGAAACAATCCCTTTATTGCGTAAGCTAATTTGAATGGATTGATATTTTCACTTGCAGCCTGAATAGTCACTTGCAGTTGGGCAAAGAGCATATGCAAACAATTTTTTAATGTCAGTTATATTTACTAAGGAATAAATGATTGAACGATAACTTCAAAAGTATGCTTCAACTCTACGTATGACAACATCTTTGTTATAGAACAGTACTGTTAGGGATGGTGAATTTTCCTTTTTATGTATAGATAGCTACATAAACATTTATGTCTTATTTTTATGGAAGTACTAAAAGCAAAACTGTGAGAGGAGTTAACATCTCATTTACACATCTACTAACGAAGATAATAATTTACTCAAGTAATATTTTTCCTTTATTAAAGGCTTGAAAATCCATATGAAAATAATAATATTTTGAATTTTCTTATCTTGTACCACAAGCTGTGAGGCTCACTGTTATGGTAGAGTGTCTGGCATTAATACTTATAATTAAGGTCTAATGGCGCTTTTAAGTTTCTCAATAATTATTTACTTTATTTGTTGCCTTTATTTGCAAAATATGAATTTAATGAGTATTTATAATATACATGTACAGTTCAAAGAATAATAGTGTGATGCACCTGCGTACACAACACCCAGCTTAACCAATGACTTGGGAGTCTTTGTTTGAATTTTGAGTTCATTATTCCTTTGGTTTGTATAATTTGGTTGAACCACAGTTTGTACTTTATGTAAATGGAATCACATAGTATTCAGTCCTTGAGTCATTACTTTGTATTCAACCTTACTTTTTTTTTTAGGTTTATTTATTTATGCATACAGAAGTAGGGTATAAGCCAGAGGAGCAGAGGTGGTGACAGGGTTAACCAGAGACAGAGTGGGGAGCAGAACAGGCAGATCTACGAAGACACTGCTGAGGGGAGCAGCGGGCAGGTCAGGAAAGGTCTGCTGAGCCATTTGGATCAACTCTGGGCCAGGGATCAAACTCGCACTGAAGAGGCTGCGGTTCACTTGCAGCGCTGCGTGCTAACCCCCACTGCACCACCAGGGAGGGCCTCCACTTTATTTTTAAAAGTATTTTTAATTTATGTAGCATTGTGTTGTAACATTGTATAAATTTCAGGAGCCACCACTGCAAATCAAGCTGTGTACATGCTACCTCAAGTTCACCTGCAGTCCCCTTCTGACCTTCACCTTACCATTGTCCTTTTTCCTGATTTACCTAGCCATTTCCACTTCCCTTCTGGTAACCAAATGAGTCTTGGAGTCTGAAGGTGCATTGTTGTTTTGTTTAGTTCATCTGTTTTCTCAGTATACCACTTGTGAGTGAAATCATTCACATATATATTTCTTTTCATGTTATGAAGCATAATTGGAATAGCACTGGCTTATAACATTATGTAGGTCTGTGGCATACAGCATTATGATTCAACAACTGTGTCTGTTACACTGTGATCCACCTACAAACCTGCTTTGCATCCACCGTTGTGCAGTTGACGCCCTTTCCTTGACCTGCCCACTGTCATCTCTTTTCCCCTCTGGTGACTCTCTATTTTGTTTTCATAATCTAAGAATGAATGTGATTTTTTTCTTTTGTCTATTTTTGTTTAATGTTTCAAATAGAGAGCCTTATATTTTGGCAACTCTCTATATAACACTATGATCATCACAAAGAATCTGTTTTCTACCTAATATCCTTTACCCAGTTTCCTGCCCCCCTTTCTCCTCCAGTCTGGTAATCATCATTCTGTTGTCATAATCTAAGGTTAGTTTTGTTGTATTTGCCTCATTATACAGTAAGCTTTTGCTTTATGGTCGCCGTGAGATACAGCGATACATTAAGTATGCATATGACTTTCTGTTTTGGATTGATAGCTGCTTAATTTTGAACGTATTCCAAGTCTTTGCATGTTTGCTTCCCCAACATTTTATATTTTTGATATCTCGTTTACATTTCTATCATATCCTTTAATTCGCAGGGCTTTAGTTAATCCTGACACTTTGTCTTTGTGTTTCACTTATAGGTTATTGGTCTACTACTTTTATTGTATAGTTTCCTCTTCAGTGAGACTTTTTTCCCCTTACATATAGTTTATTGATGTTAGATATCACTATTTTTTGTTTTGTTTTGAGAAATCTATTTAAAGTTTCTTGTAAGACTGGTTTAGTGGTGAGGGACTCTCCTAGCTTTTGCTTACCTAGAAACTCTTAATTGCTCCTTTAATTCTGAATATTAACCTGGTCAGGTACAGAATTCTTGGTTTTCATTACTTTGAATATGTATTTCCATTCTCTTCTGACCTCTCACATTTCACTTGAAATATCTATTGAAAAAACATCTGTGAATGTGAGAAGCAGCGTTATTCTTGTTGCTTTTATGATCCTCTTTCCTTAATTTTTGCGTTTTAATCTACATATGGGGGTGTATCTCTTTGGGTTCCTTAACTTAGTTGGAACTCTCTGGGCTTCCTATACTTGGTTTTCAAATAAATTTTCTGGTTCTTTCTCTAAGCTCCCTCTTGAACCCCTATAATGCAAATATTTTTCTTCTTGCTGTTATTCCAGATGCTTCTTAGTAAATCCTCATGCTTTCTAATTCTTTTTTTTTTTCACTTTGCCATTCTGTCTGTTCAGCTCTGTTGTTTTATCTCAGTTCCTTACTTGCGTCTCTGTTTCATTCAGTTTCCTTTGGACCTTTCTATTCTGCTATTATATTATTATTATATGACATTATTATAATATAATAAATATACTATTTAGTTTTGAAATTCTATCTGGCTATTTGAAAAAATTTCCATGTTTGGTGAGTTTCTTTTATATAACCATCTCTCTGCTTTTCCCGGTTTCATTAGTTTTCTTTCTTTCGGGTGCTTTTGTCTTGCTCTTCTGTTTGGAACATGTTTGTCTTCCTTCTCATTCTGCTTAATTTGTGTTCCTGAAATGTATTAGTTAATTCCAATACCTTTCCTGGTCTTGAATGATTGGCCTTGGGCAGGTGATGCCCATTGAAATTCAGGAGCACAATACCCATCCGGACATCATCCTAAGTGCCAGGGGCATTCTCTGTGTGGGTAGCACTTGCCTGTCTTCTCTGGAGGGTGGCTGCATGGTATATGGGCCTATTGTTCCTGTTCTGCTACCTCGAGAAACTTAGGCTCCCTTGAGACTGGCTGCGGTACACGGAGTAGATGATACTCCCAGCGCAGCTCAGTCCCGGGCTGATGCTCTTGGGTATCTAGAGCTGCCAGCCCATCTCAGCCAAGTGCAGCTTGTGGTACAGTGTGAAAGTGTCTGTTGGTGCTGGGGGTCTGGTGCCTTGGGACCCAGTTCCCAGCGGTGAGGCTTCCAGTCTTGGGGGAGGGTTGCCCTAACACAAATTAGCGGCCCACCTCTCAGATTGTTGCTGAGAGGTGCTTCTAGGTATGGAGCTGTGATGTGTCCTCAATCAAAGGCGGGGGATGGGGGTGGGGGGGTTGTGTGGAGGAAGGAGCAGGGCAAAGTTCACAGTGAGCCATGTAAGGCTTTGTTGCTGAGGAAAAATGCAGACTATTGTCGAAATCTCTCACGGATAAAATACTATCTTAAAAGAAAAAATATAAATTTCAAGCAATTTTATAAGGTATCATTTGCTTGAAGCTCTGTATGTTTAACAGCAATTTTAGTTTGCATTATCAATACATAATAAACACAATCTCCAGAAGATATGTACCCATGTTGTTTAAATTACATTTATATTTTTTTATTCCTTTTGCTAAATATAAGGCGAGAAACATCTAAAATATTTTTTGTAGTTTTTTTTTATTCATTACCAAGTGAAAAAGTGTTCAAAAGAATGTATTGGATGCTGGTTTTCATAATTTTAAGTATTATTCTATCTTATATAAAAAGTGTAGTATAGTAAAAGGAACGCTGGCCTGTTGGCGTGATCACTAATCAGTTTGCTATCAAGTCATCTTCTCTGAGGCTTGGCTTTCTCACCTGTAAAATGCAGGCAAGGAGGCTTAATTGTAGAGTTTGTTCTGTGGATCTGCAGTATGGGATTCACCTGGGACCTTGAAATGCATGCTCTGTGTTCCCATTAAAGCCTACTGAATGAGAATTTGCATTCGAATAAAATCCCAGGTAATTACAAAGTCCCCTACAGAAAAAGAGAGGGGAGCTGAAGGAGTGTGCCCCCAGGAGTGACCTGCCCAGGCCTCTGCAGGGACCTACCGGGCATCCTGCTCCCAGGGGCTGGCGTCCTTAGACCCCAGGCTTGCCTGTCACTGCTGACCTGTGTTCCCATCGTGCACCCCAAGCTGCCCCACTGGGGAGGGGCCTGTGAGCGAGACTAGCCTCTCCCCAGAGACCTGCTGTCCCTGCAGTGACATGTGACCTGGGGAAGCAGTGACCTTCAGGGGTTTGTGGGCTCAGGGATGTGTACCTGTCCCTCCTGTCGGTGTGAGGATCGTGTTCCCTTCTGGGTCCATCTCTGCAGCATCCACATCTGTGGCCACTGGCGAGGAGATGTGACCCTCAGGCCATGGGTCACCACCCAGAAAGTGC
>NW_004567119.1:35223235-35246671 GCF_000260355.1 Condylura cristata
CCTGAAGCCACTACTTGTATAGGGACAAGGGACAGAGCCAGCTAGCAGATGAGACTGGGCGGGGGCAGTGAGGCAGTGGGGGTGGGGGTGGGGGCTGGGTTTCCACTGGGGAGCTGCATCGTCTGCAAGGGGATGGCATGAGGATGCAGTGCTGTGAATGCTCTTACTGCCTGGGAGTGTGCAGTTTGAATGAAGCAACACAAACTTTATCAATATTTACAAGTTAAAATAAATAGGCCATACAAGAAAAAAGATGTAAAATTGAAATAAAACACATACAAAAAATAGATCAAAGTTGATCACACAGGAAAGAGCGTTGGTTTCAGTTCAAGGTCAGACAGAAGGTATTTGGGAACCTGTAGCTCTGATGGTGGGTGAAGAGGATGCTCCCAGGACAGATGGGGTATTGTTGCCTTAGGAACCTCCCATGAGGGGCTGGACCCCCACCCGAGGACAAATACAGTCACATAACCGCACACACCTATGCACCTACTCACATAGGCACACCCCCCCCCCCGAGACACAGGGCTGCCTGGGGGGCTCAGCTTGCTGGCCTGCCCTGCCCTGGCCCCCCATTACTTCTGTGACCCTTTTGGCCAGTGGCCTGCCAGGCCTGCGTAGGTTCCTAATTTGTTTTATGAGGATTTGACGAAGGTTTCGGTGGCTTTTCCAGCCTGGGGCCCTGGGGACACAGCAGAGCATGTTGATGGCCAAGACCTCTAGGCAAGTGACTCGGCTGGTGTTTGGGTCAGAATCGGGCTGCCTGGTGGCCAGGCTTCGAGTTCCTTGGGGTTCACTGAGGGGCATGAGGTCATGTCCTCTGACAAAACTGCCAGCACTTGGGATGCAGCCTGGCCTCCCTGCCCAGGCCCATCCACCCAGTGACACCAACACAGCACCCCAGGCCACAAGAGCTTGGTTCAGCTAGGACTCCATCTAGGGGCCCCAGGAGCTGGGGTCTCAGTGAGCTGAGACATCAGAGAGCTGGGAGTAAGGGATTTGGGTACAGAATCAGCTCTGCCTTCCTTCTCTCAGGCTCTGTCTCCCTTGTGTTTTGGGGGTGATTTTACACCCTCCTTAGGTTGTCATGGGGTGAGCCTATCTCTGATGCCCCTGTATTGGGCTGGTCTCCATGGGGTTCAGGCTCATGCTGACATGGAGGGTCCATCCAGGGCATCACCAGGCCCTTACTCTGACAGGCTGGCCTGCTTTGTCTCTCCTGTCTGTGGCCCAGCCCCCAACCCCGAGAGTTGAAGTGAGCTGATCTCAGACCTGGTTGCACCCTCCAGGGCCTGTGTGGGCCCACACTAGCCGCCAGGCCCTCCTCTGGATAGATGTGGCTCCAAAGGCATTTCCACTTTAAGTGTTTTTCCATGAGGCAACATCAGCTCCTGTAGCTGTCCGTGTTTTAGAAAGTTGGGGTTTCCCCTGCAGGTGGCACCAGTGCACCACCCCCATGGCCCAGTCCCCACGTCTTTTGTGCCTACCTTGTGCCTCCACACTGTGGGGAGTTGGCTCTCATGCCCACCACAGAGTGGGCTCCCCTTCACGCCAGCATCCCAGCACTGGTGGCTGGGGGTCTCTTATCTGTGCCAGTCTCGGGTGTGTGAGGTCTAAGCTGAGTGGACCCCACATTCCCCCTGCCAGAGTGGTGGTGCCCCCCCACCCCAAGTGCCCCTTGGAGCTGGTCTCCTCTGTGGTGAGTTGTTTCTTCAGTCAGCTGCCATTTCTTCTGACTGCTGCCTTTTCATTGCTAGAATGAAAATGAGTTTTCTGTGTCTTGGACGGCAACTTTCTGTGGCTCGTGTGACGTGTGAATGTTTTCTCCCATTTGGTCAATGCCTCTTTTCGCCTCCTATTTTCTTTTGCTGTGTTTGGTCTTGGTAAATTGAGGCAATCCAGTGGGTTCTTTCTGATTTAGCCCTCTGCTGCAGGCAGGTATCTGGTGTCCAGTCATCTTGGCCAGTGGAGCGCATCGTAACTGGACCCAGGCTTAGGCCAAAGCCAAAGGTTGTGACAGGTGCTCCCCCTGGAGGCAGCCACAGGTGAAGATGACTAGCCCCCAGGTGGAATAGTCCTCCTAAAAGAATGGGCGGGGTTTAGTGTCTGACAGGAAATAGAAGGGACTGCAGAAGCAGCAGCCTCCAGATCTTCAGCAGTTCTGGGTTTACCATTCCTACCCCCACCACGCCAGTCTTCCAGAAGGCTGTTGGGGGCCTCTGAAGGACATGAAGGGGCTTTCATTGGCCGACCTCAGGGACAAAGTTGAGAGGCTTTGCAGGCAGCTGACTGACTGAACCTGTTCTAGCTCTCTGCTGCTAAGCCTGGAAGAGAAGGTACGGGCCTGGAGCCGGGTGCCTGGCTGAGCTATGTGAGTGTGGGCCTTTTGCTGGGCTGTTCAGCTGCTCAGCTGATCCATTGTTGCTGGTCTGGTGCTCTCCTGGCACATCTTGGCAGCAAAGGTGAGCATCTCCTGTTTCGTTTCCAGTCGGATCTTGGCCTTCTGTCTGGGTGTTCCAGGACCCCCGTGACAGAAAGATAGGTCTTCTTGGCCCTTCTGTTGGAATATGAATTCCAGTTCTCCATGATGGTACTTGGGAGTATGGCTGTTGTTCAGGATACTTATTCTAGGTCTTTGGTGGTGGGAAGACACATCTCAGACACCTTTTTTTTTTTTTTTCTTTTTTTTTAGGACTGCAAAATGCTGGACGCTACTTGGGGTGAGATAATGACCACTTGTGACCTCAATGACTTTATTTTCCCTTGTTTGTTAAATCATTCCCATTATTGTTCCCTGCACAGAATTCAGAAGAAATAGAGAATGGACAAGAGAACCTTGAAGGAGAAAACAATGTGCATTCTGTAAAGAGAATGGCTACTGGAAAAACAGATGTCCTTGGAAAGGAAATAGAAGGGGGAGAAGGTATGGAAATGTGCAAAGAAAACAAACATTGCTACCCAGAATCAGGATTCTTGGAAACACTGCAGAGCTGAAAATGTAGAAAGCAGGAGAAACAAGGGACCAAGGAGGGAAGAGTGAGGCAAATGGTTGTTCAGGAAAATGGTTCAGACGAGAATAGTGGGACCCAGGGCTTCTACGGTGCACACATGTTTATTTCAGTAACCCCTTTGGAGGCCCAGATAACTTTTTATGTCAGGGATAGTTAGGCGGACTTCTCAGTAGATAACTAGAGCAACCTGTTCAGTTCTAATTTGACCTAAGGTAGCTTAAGTCAGTAAGAAAAGTAGGGTTTTCCTTCACTGGGATTATGGGAAGGTCAATTTAAAAAGCCTCCCTAGAACCAAGAGAGTGCTAGTTGGACAACCAAAACTTGTAGTTCAGCTTCCCATATATGGATGTCCTGTTCCACTGCTTGGTCTTGACCTCCGTTGTAAATTAAAGAATTGTTTTTTTTCTCTCCAGGATCAAAGGCTGCACCACCAGTTGCCTTCAGAACAAACCTTGTAGGTTCAGGTGATGCTCATTCAGGACACACCGCTGACATTTGAGCTCTGCTTCCTGAGATCCGTAACAGGGGAATAGCATGGTTAGGGCTGATGGCTGTGATAGCCTGGCTGTGGCTGAAATGTGAATCCTGTAAAAACTGTATTGGTGGGCAGGAGCAAGATTCCATGGAAAAAGCAGTGTCCTCTGAAAGATGAGACTTTGAAGGGAATTCGGCTGATATTGACTAGATTTCTTCAGCCTGGTCTCATTTGGCCCTGTCATGCCCCCTTTAATGCCCTTTACAATACCAGTAAAGAAACCCCACACTAATGAGTATCATTTTATACAAGATTTGAGGCCAATTCATGATATGCTTGAAGATGTACAGCCAACTGTGCCGAATCCATAGATGCTGTTTGCTTGGTTCTCAGTGTTGGACGAAAAGGATCCCTTTTCCTGCACCTTAGTAGATGAACAGGGTCAAAAACATTTTGAATAGCAGGATCCAGTCTCCAGAAATACATCACAGTATTGCTGGACTGTGCTTCCGCAGGATTTAAGAATTCTCCAGATTCACTTGAAACAGGGTTTTCTTTTGCAATGTGTAGATGTCTTGTTTGGAGAATACCATACTGGTTCTAAATGACCTGGCAGAGTGTGGCTGTAAGGTGTCACCACAGTCGGCTCAAGTGAGCAACAGAAGGTTGCATACCTGGTATTTGAAATTGAAAAGGCAGATGGAGCCTCATGACTGAAAGGAAACAAGTGGTTACTGTTTTAACATTTCCCAGCAGCCAGAGACAGTCCTGCGGGATATTGGGAATGGCTGAGCTTTGTAGGACTTGGATCCTAACTTTGGACTTAATAGCTAAACCACTTTTTACAGCCTCCAAGGCCCAGACTGTGGTTATCTGTATTGGACTACTGAATGTCGGTGGATCTTTGGAAATACAGAACAAACTGATTGACGTTCCAGCCTTAGGTTTACTAGACCTCAAGAAATCTTCCAGACTGTATGTCCACGAAAGACCAAGAGTTGGGATGGGTGTGTTGATTCATTGTGGGGAGCTGAAATGAAGCCCATTGCTTATCTTTCCAGCCAGCTGACCACTCAGGGATGACCTTCACGTTTGTTGGCTGTGGCTGCAACACAGCTTGGGACCTTCTGCACACAACAGAAAATTTACTGTGGGGCAACCCATTACTGTGTATTGCCACAAGTTTTTGATACTATTAGAACAACAGGGTGGACTTTGCCTGACTCCTGGGCACACAGAAAGTACCAGCCACCCTACTGAATAATCCCAGTTGCCCGTGCCCAGTTCTTTGAATGCGGCTACTTAGCTCCCAGATGATGCAGAAAACCTTGGGGAAGTAACTCTAAGTCTGATTGTCTGGAAACTACTGAGACTGTGTGTTCTGGTAGACCAGATTTACCTGACTGGCCTCTGCCAGATCTGGGCTGGGAGCTGTGCACAGATGGGGCAGCATTATGGATCAGGGTCGCCGGTGCGTGGGATATGCAGTGGTGAGGCCAGGAGTCTGTCGACACCAAGACCCTTCCCATAGGAACATCGGCAGAGAAAGATGAATGAAAGCCTCGATCTGAGCCCTGAAACACTCTGAAAGTGGGGTCAGGATTTTTACTGATTTACGTTATACTTTCCTCATTCTCCACAAGCCATTTGGAAAGGGTGGGGACTTCTTACAGTAATACGGATGTTAAGCACCAACTAGAAGTCCTGGCATTACTAAAGGCAATTACTCAGCTTCCAGCTGTAGCAGTGTTGCATTGGCCTGGCCAGCAAAGAGAAGGATCTCAAATTGCAGAGGGCAACCGAGCAGCTGAAGCTGCCTCCCGTTCCGCTTCCAGGTTGCGCATGGACATGGAGTCAAAGGTATGATATAACTTCCTTCACCTTCACTTCTGTTAACATAGCCTTAAGCGAACAGCTCAGTTCGCTTTATTGCTTTGCCTAGAGTGACACAAACCTTCCTTCCTGAAGGACCTGTGCCACCATAATCACAAATGCATTGGGGTGTTTTTTTTTTTTTTAAAGACTTTATTTGTTTACACATACAGAACTGGGGTGCAGGTTAGGGGTGCAGGGGTAGCAACAGGATTCACCAGAGACAAAATGGGGAGCAGAACAGGCAGATTGAGGAAGTAGTGCTGAGGCGAGCAGCAGGAAACACAGGAGCGTTCTGCTGTGCCATGTGGGTCACCTCTTGGGACAGGGATTGAAATTACACTGAAGAGGTTGTGGCCAGCCTGCAGTGCTGCACAATAATCCATTGTGCCACCAGGGAGGGCTCGGGCTGTTCTATTTTTAGTTAACTTAATTAAAAGTGTAAAGCAACAATGAAAATATCTCTTAGGGGTCCCTAAGAGGTCCCTTATGATCCGTGTCACAACATACTCTTCTTATCTCCTCTGACTCTGTGTGTGTGTGTGTGTGCATGAACACCACATGACATTGGCCCGCTCATCTGTTCTGGGGCACCTAGATTGTTTCCATATATTGGTATTGTAAGTAGTGCTGCTATAAACATAGGAGTGCAGGGTTTTTGATTTAGTGTTTTTGTGTTCTTTGGGTAGATACCTAGGAGTGAAATTGCTGGGTCATATGGCAGATCCATTTTTAAAAAGAAAATATTTATGCATACAAGAACTGGGTACAGACCAGTGGTGGGTAAGAGGACTCAACAGAGACAGAGTGGGAGCAGAAAACAGGCAGATTGACGAATTACACTGCTGAGGGGAGCAGCTGGCAAGACAGGAGAGGTCTGCTGAGCCATGTGGATCACCTCTCTGGTCAGGGATTGAACTCATGATGCTGTGGCTGCAGAGAGCTTCATGGTACTGCACTTTAACACGTTGCACCACCAGGGAGGGCCCATGGCAGATCCATTTTCCTCATTTGCAAGACCTCTACACTGCTTTCCATAGTGTCTGGACCAGTCTATATTTCCATTATGTAAGAGGGGCCCTTTTCCTCCACACCCTCGCCAGCTCCGCTTTCTGGTTTTGTGATATTTTCAGCAGTATAAGGTGGTATCTAATTGAATTGCATTTCCCTGATGATAAGTGATGATGGACTTTTCTTCACTTACATGTTGTACATGTGCATGTCTTCTTTGGAGAAGTGTCTATTTAGTTTTTCTACCCTTTTTTTAGACTAGATTGTATATTTTGTTTTTGCTGAGTTGTCTGAGCTCTTTGTGTTTCTTCAGTATCAGTCCCTTGTCAGATGTATGGTGTATAAATATTTTCTCCCATCCAGTATGTTGTTTGCTTTGGTTACTATCTCTTTCACCATACAGAAGATTTTTTGTGTGATGTTATCCTAGTTGGGCATATTCTCTTTGGTTTTTCTTCCTTATGAAGATGGGTCCTCAAACGTGCTTTTGAAGTTTATGTCATGGACTGTTTTGCCTATATTTTCTATTTCATGTCTTACATCCAAGTCTTATGTCCAACTTGAATTGATTTTTGTGCATGGTGCCAGATAGTGATCTAGTTTCACTCTTTTGTATATGACATTCTGTTTATTCCATCATCATTTATTGAAACAGCTTTCTTTGTTCCAGTATGTATACTTTGCTCCTTTGTCATAGAGCAGTTACCGATAAATGTGTAGTTTTATTTCTGGGCTCTTAATTATTTTTTAAGAAAAGATTTATTGATGCATACAGAACTGTGGTACAGGCCAAAGGTTCAGGGATGGTGAGAGGAGTCACCAGAGACAGAGCAGAGAGAATAGGCTGACTGACAAAGTACACTGCTGAGGGGAGCAGAGGGTGGGTCAGGAGAGGTCTGCTGTGCTATGTGAATCACCTCCAGGGTGGGAACCAAACTCATGCTGAAGTGGCTTTAGCTTCTCAATGCTGTGCTTTAACCTGCTGAGCCACCAAGGCAGCCCTCTGTGCTCTTAATTCTGTTACATAGGTCTGTGTGTCTGTTTTTGTTCCAGTACCATGCTGGTTTAATTATTATGACTTTACAGTATACTCTGAAGTTCAGAAGTGTGTTATCTTAATTTTTACCCTTTTTAGTCAGGAGAGCTTTGGTTATTAGGGGTTAAGCTAGAATTTTAAATGTGTAGTAGCCATAGGAATAGAAAGTTGACTTCTTAGGAACAGAGTTGGCATGTGGCCATTGTTTTGTTTGTTCCTCTGGAATGATGTTGATTAAGCAGCACATAAGCAGCAGACCCACAGAAGCAACGTTCATGATGGAAATTCATTTTCAGAGCATATGTAGGGGTATGAATCTTTCAGTGCTTCATCACATAATGACTGTGCCCAGCTCACCAGCAGGGCTGGATGTTAGAATAAGAGGAGAAAACTCCTCTTCTTGGGTTATTTATATCCTTTTTTAGTTTTTTGATAATAAAAGTAGTGGCCCTTTTTCATCTATAATCGGTGACTAGATTACCTTAACACACAAAGGAAATTTTTTAAAGCAGATGAATTAAATAAACTATTCAGAGTTTCTTGATACTGTATAAGGTAAGTACACAACAATATTTAAATTCCTTGTTAATTTTTGAGATGGCTTTACATTCATACTCCTGAATTAAAGAAGGGTGGGCAAGTCACAACTTTATAGAGTAGTGCTTACACTTCAGGATTACGAAGTAGGCTTTAGAAAGAACAAGGAAAGTGCCGATGAGAAGGTGTTGCCTATTATGCAGTCAATATGCTTCCTTACTAATGGGTCTTTGTTATAGAAAATAATTTGTGTTGGATGTTGAACCCTTTTTAAAACAGGAAAATGTAAGTTTCATTTTACATGGATTCTGGTTTTAATTATAATTTGACAAAAGAAATAACCACATTACCTATTTGATTTGCCAGAACCTTATCTAGCACCACCTGTTGAGCCCAAGGCACTCAAAAGCTGACATATTGCAGAGAACAAAATTATGTAGTTGGCATACTAACGAGCATTGATGCCAACAAAAGCATAATATAGCCTTTGTACTCAAAATAAAACAAAAATACATTAAGCTACCAACTGTAAAGGTTTAAAAATGCCATATTTAATTATATACAAACAGATGCTTTTAACAAAGAAATAAAATGAACAATATTCTAAGAGTTAGAAGGTCAAAGTTTTCATGGCCCATACTGGTAACTATCATGAGCTTAAACAAAATAGGTTTTTTAGGGTACAGTTGGTCTACACTAAATATGACAAGGACACTGAGCTTTTGAACGGGTGGGTTCAACCCAGTAACATAAACAGTGTGAGGAAATACAGCATATGCATTGCTATAACTGGCAAAACAGAAAGCTGTATTTATTTATAACTTATGAATGCATAGCTCATTAGAGTCAAGTTGCTGAAGAGACTGTTTTTTTGAAAGCCTACCTGCAAATGTGCCCTGGTTAAGATTTGAGAAAAAAGTGTATTTCGAGTTATTCATTAAATAAAAAAAAATAATCAAGATACTCTATTATGGGTAGGAGATATTTGTAAATAACATACTATAATATAGTTTAGTATACTCGAGTACTTTGTTCTTTTTTAAAGGATTTTTAAAATTTAAGCATACAAGAACTGGGGTATAGGCCAGAGGTGAAGGGGTTGGGGGATTAGGGAGAGTCACCAGAGACAAAGTGAGGGGCAGAACGGATGGCTCTAATGAGATGCATTGCTGAGGGGAGCAGTGGGCTAAACAGGAGAGGTCTGCTGTGCCATGTGGGTCACGCCCCTGGCTGGTGATGGAGCTTATGCTGCAGTGACTATGGTAGCTTCATAGTGCTGAGACTTAAACTCTTGTACCACCGGGGAGGGCTCTACTTTGTTCTTGAGCTCATGAAACTAGGCAATATTGAATCTTCTTAATACCTTACCATAAATAATAAAAGTAGACAATAAAATATGTGATCGGCCAAGCTGATTCAGTTTTATTTAGTTCATCACTTATAATTCAAGTCTTCTTTCTCTTAGGGATACTATAAATGAGGTGTCCTTTGAGAATGTACTATTTATGTTAAGACTTTGTTTTGAAGAATGATGGCACAGAAATGTTTTTCCTTTTTTTTTTTAATTATTTATTTATGCATACAGGCTAGAGGTACAGGGGCTGTGAGAGGATTCACCAGAGACAGAGTGGGGAGCAGAGTAGGCAGATCGATGAAACACAGAGTGGGGAGCAGCGGGCGAGTCTGGAGGTCTGCTGTGCCATGTGGGTCAGCTCCTGGGCCCGGGATCGAAGCATCCTAACTCGCATGCAGTGCTGTGCTTTTTAAGGTTGTGCCACCAGGGAGAGCCTGCTTTTCCTTTTTTTTTTTTTTTTTAAACTTTAGTTTGTTACAACAGAATGCTATAACAGTTTATTCTGTAACTTTATTTTTCATTCATGTCAGGGTGCTCTTTTATTTGTCAGATGGCAATTTGGTGTTTTAAACTGATCTTTAATTTTCAAAATAGTAGGATCCTTATTTTTCTAGGAAAACTAGTTTGAAACCCCACTCTATTGAGCAATTGACAATGCTGTTCCTTTTGCATAAAAGTCTTTGTAGAAGCTGGAATTGATAATATTTACTTAATAATAGTCAGCCAATGAATTTTTCTGAGAGAACACAAATTGGACTTAGGGGCAAAGGGTGGCAGGTGAGTCCTAATATCACCATTACCCACCTATTGATATCTGTGTTTTGCTTTTGTTAAACCTTGCCCAGGAAATCAAGTCAAACAGAGAAGTTAGGTACAAAGGCTAAAAAGAGCTTAAGCAGTTCACTTTATAATCTCAGTATGACTGAAAGGAACATAGAACACTTTTAGCATTAAAGGTGAATCAGCTTCTCAAAGTGAATCATTAATAATATCTAGCAACCAATTTAATTCGTCTTAATAAGATAGGCATTCATAATACAAATGACAAGTGCCTCTAGTAATGATAATATTGTATAATTTCCACACAACTTGTTCTATATTCAGACCTTATTTTACAATAGACTACATATCATGATAGATTAATGCATGTAGCAGATGTTCCTGAGCTTTGTTTGGTATTTAATTGAGTATAGCACATGTGTCCTATTTGTGGAACTTATGAAAGCATGAGCATGTCTGAATTCAACAAAAGATCTGTACTGAAAAAACATTTTCCTGATCATCAGCACATTTATAAAATGTTTAAATGTATGCAGAGGGAAAATTTATTTTAAGGAGGGCACAAAAACAATGGATCTAATTGTACAGTAATGAATGGTGTTTTTCAGCATGTTAAAATTTGATTTACAGGACTTAACATTGACATTTGTGCCTAACACTTGTAAGATCCCTGAAACATATCTTTGGAATATGCAGAGTTCAGAGAATACAACTGGAGTGGAAATTGCAAGATATCTTAATGCCTGCCTGGGAACCTACATTTTCCATGCACGAGCTATATGAATTTGGACATCTTGCTGAGTATTAGTTTTCTCATTTATAAGTAGTAATTGTGAACCTTACCACTCCTCGGTTTTTGCTAAGTGTAAATGTTTTATAATATGTCAAAGTATCAATATCTAACATCAGGCAGAGAGAATACATGCATCAAATGTTACTTGTTCAGATACCTGGTCTTAAAAATTAAATGTAGCTTCTAAGTGTTAGCCATGTAGCAGGAAAGGAGAAAAATGTAGTTTAAGTAGGACATGAGATTATGGTTTGATTTAGGGTTAAAAATAAAAGTGACTTCATCACAAAGAGAGAGATATCCTAAACAAACACAGTAATGAAAGCAGGGGGGGAAATGCTTGCCTCTGGAACTGAATAGAAATGTTTATGATAGCAGATTGAATGCTCTGAGACATTAAGTAATGTGTATCTAATTTTGGAGTACAACAAATTTCTTAATTCAATGTTCTCTTCAGCTTTCCAGGAAGTATTATGCTCCATAAAGTAGCCAGCAGGGGATAAAACTGCAGAAAGGCTGAAGCTCTGAAGTGCAGTTTCTCTTATTAGCAATTAAACCCTGTGGTCTGGAGGAGCTGCAGTGCTGTTTCCGGATGGGCAGGCCCACCTGGATCAGTTCATTATTCTCCAGTTAGGGCTGAATCCCCAGAACTCTCTTCCTGCAGATAAGGTAACATTACCTATTGTCTGCAGGTCCAAATAAATCCATACCCCCTGAGTGAACTTTTCTTCAAATGTAAGAAAAGCCAGAAACATCCATGGTTTAGTGACTTTCAATTATTTAAATCTGTGGGCCAACTCAGTGATACAAAAGATTACATATTAGCAGTTCCAAAATTTGGCTGCATACCAGCATCACTGAGGCAACTTGTTTATGGAATGGATGCCCAGGGGTTACCCACAAAAATGCCGACTCAGGTGCAGACATTTGACCTGTTTCTAGAAGAAGATTGTAGAGTCCTTTGCAGATAAGCTTACTGTAAATGAGACCAGCATACACAGAAAGTGCTTCACTATAGCTACAAGTCAAAGCAGTCCTTCTCATGGGTGCTAATGAACATGTGTGTGACCAGCTTTTTCTTTAGAATTTACCTGATGTTGGACCCTCCCTGGCGGCGCAACAGGTTATAGTGCATCATTATGAAGCTTTCTGAAGCCACTGCAACATGAGTTCGATTCCAGGTCGGGGAGGTGACCCATATGGTGTGACAGGCCTCTCCTGACCTTCCCGCTGCTCTCCTCAGCAGTGTGTTTCATTGATCTGTCTGTTCTGCTCCTCACTGTCTCTGGTGAATTTGCTTACCGCCCTGCACCTCTAGCCTGTACCCCAGTTCTGAAGGCATGAATAAATCTTTTAAAAACAAAGGAATTTACTAGATGTTTCTCAATGTAATGAATATATTTTTAGTTTCATTATAATGTGGCTTGCTTTATATTTTTACTTTTCCACCCATTGTGATTCTTTATAATACCTGAAATCAATAATCATTCATCTCTTTTTTTAAAATAACATAATAGTTTATTTTTACACCATTTTGTGCCTTTTCCCACCTCAGTTGCAATCCCTGTGGGCTTCCCATCACCAGATCACCCGTGTGCCATCACAAGAGTCCAGTGTACTTCCCCTCCCCCCATTTTTGATCCCATTCCCTACTCCACTCTCTGATATATAGTTTGTTCTTCATTATTGTTATTATTATTATTTTCTCCCCTGGTCCTTTGTACTCCTGCTATGTCATCTCTTATTTTTTGAGGAACACCTAAATTGAATATTGTATGTAGCAAGAATAATAGATTGCTCAACAAAAACATTAGAACAAAAAGAAAAGGAAGTAATGTTGTAAATCCATTAAGGAAGGGGTAATCAAAAACCTCATCAGATCTATAATTGTATACCTAGCTGAACTTCTATTTGATATGGGTATTCTATAAAGACTATTAAAGCTTACAAAGACTCATTTTTGCCATAGCAATATCAACTTAAAAATCTTTTTTTTTTTCTAAGAAGTACTAAAGAAGAAAAGCAATTAGGAGTTGTAGCAAGAAATTGGAAGTAGTTATGTTCAAATAACATTTCATGTAAAAATCACTCCTTTTTCAGACTTCTGGGCTAGAGAATTCAAACCACTCTATTAGCAAAGGTCATCTGAAGAGTGTTGTCTTCCTGTTTGAGTCTATTATTTCACATGACTTCCTGGGAGCCTTTGTTAAGCTGATGGGAGATGGAAAGGGGTGTGCTATAAGCCAGTAAAGAAACATTTTAAAGTATAGGCAAGAGTTCTGTCTAGGAAGCCTTAGTGAGGAACAGTTATAAAATAGTTGAAAAGTCTACCATGCCTACTAAAGTTTGCGGAATTGTATTTTCTAAGGAACCACAAAGCTGTCCAGAAAAAGCAGTGATTATCTTCCATCTGATTTCTAAAATCAGTCCATGGTCCTGCCACTAGCAGTAATGAATCACAAAATCTTTGTAGCTCTATGAAAATAATACTCATGAATGGCCACATCAGATGTGGTTCTGGAGCTTGAGGAGAAAGGGAGGCACTTCCAGAGGCAAGTGCAGGGGTGCCATAGTGAATGAGGGTATCTTTCAGGGAGACAGGAGCAAGAACTTCCTACCAAGGCCGGGAGTTTGCTTTTTAGTATTTAAAAATAATTATAGACTGGTGATTGTTTTGACTTTTCTTCCTCCCACTCCCTAAGTGGATGTTTTGGCTACCTTCTTTTTCCAGTATTAGACATAGAAGAGATAACTTACGTCTTATGTTGGAAATAAGAGAGCAGATAACTTGTGTGCTAGTTGGTAGAGTGCAGGCTGTGAAACACCATATTTGGTCCTTTTGGAGTTAACTTTTTACTGCTTAGAAATTCCCATTTTGAGTTGGATGTTGTAATTGAACAGACTTTTAGGATTATCTTTTCTGAGGAGAATGTAGATTTATATGGGGCTAAAGGGATCTTCTATGGCAGAAACAGGTTAAGCCAACAACGTCTTTTTTCCTTCCTCTATTGAGAAAGGAAGTTGAGTTGTAAAGCCACATCATGGTTGCATGATGAAGGCCTGGAGTTTAGAATGTAAGTGAAAGTGAAGTATGCAGCTGACAGATCATCCCTTTAAAGGGAATTGAGTGTGCTTTTCCTTTAATTCCATCCTACTGGAGTTGGACAGAACAGGGGTCACTTTCTTCATCAATGGAACAAAAGCTCTTATGTTGAGGACGGTGAAGGAAAACAAAATTGAGATTTAAAAAACAATGGAAGTGATATCAGAAGGATTGCAGAATAAGATGTTCCAGACTTGACATTCAATAGAAAGTTCAATTTAGCAGCCATTTATGGATGAACATACCTTTATGAGAGCTTTGGAACTCAGATGAGAGGTTATTTCAGCCCAGCAGAGCACTGAAGTGAGACAAGATAGGTGGAAAGCTGGAGATTTTGATCTCCTTAGAACGAATTGAGAAGTAGAAAATATGGTAGTATAACTAAAAACACACAACCTATTAAAATGCAAACTTAACAAACAGAATACAAGCATGTAAGAACCATTTTTATTTCTTTTAAATTTTTATTTTATTTCTTATTTTAATGTTTTATCTGGGTATGGTTATTTTGTGTTGATTTACAACATTGTATATGAATTAGAGGGCTAGGATCTCCCCTTCCGGTATTGTCACTACACCATAGCCACCACTGAAACACCTGGTGTCCTACATCATAGTCCATGTGTTTCTCCCAACTTAGTTCTCTCCCCTTCTAGTAGCCTCGATTCTACACTCATATTTTTAGGATTAAAAAAAAAAAAAAAAGGCCCTCCCTGGCGGCGTAGCGGGTTAAAGCACTGCACTGAGAAACTAAAGCCACCTCCGCATGAGTTTGATTCCCACCTGCCCCTAAGGCGACCACATGGCGAGGCAGACCTCTCCTGACCCGCCCGCTGCTCCCCTCAGCAGTGTACTTCGTCCATCTGCCTGTTCTGCTCCCCACTCTGTCTCTGGTGAATCCTCTCACCCTCCGCATCTCTGGCCTGTACCCCAGTTCTGTACGAATAAATAAATAAATCTTTAAAAAAAATAAAAAATAAAAAAAGATTATTTGTGCATACAGAACTGGGGTACAGGCTAGAGGCACAGGGGCTGTGAGAGGATCCACCGGAGTGGACAGTAGAATAGGCAGATCAATGAAGTACCCTGCTGAAGGGAGCAGCAGGCAGGTCAGGGGAGATCTGCTGTGCCATGTGGGTCAGCTCTGGGGCCAGGGACTGGACTCATGATGAAGGGGCTGGCTCACTTGCAGTGTTGCGCTTTAACCCGCTGCGCCACCAGGGAGGGCCCAGGATTTTTAAATCAGTTTGACTTTTTCTGACCCTTAGTTTTGTCTCTATATTCCACATATAATTTGAGCCCATCTAGTATTGGACATTCTCATTTAGATTTACTTAAGTTGGGATAGTTCCCTCATTATATCCAGGTTGTTGCAAATAGCAAAAGTGCATCTTTTTTTTTTTTTTTTTTATTAAGTTTATTTTTACATCATTTTTCACATTTTTTTTTTCATCTCAATTGTAATCCCCACGGGTTTCCCATCACCAAATCACCCCTGTGCCACCACCATAGCTTTTTTTTTTTTTTTTAAAAATAGTGTAGATGTATGTGTATGTATACAACATCATTGTGTATGTATACAACATCTTCCTGATCCCTTCATCTATCTTTTGGCACAAAGGTTATTTCCAAAGCTCCATTGCTGTAGCTAGTAGCACAGTGAAGATAGCAATGCATATATCCCATTCCCTGGTGTTTTTGTGTTCTCTGGGTAGAAACCCAGGAGTGGAATTGCTGGATCATTTGGTAGCTGTTCTCAGTCTTTTGAGAAGACTCCATAATATCTTCTAGATATTATGTAATGTAGATTAAATGTAATGTTAATGTATCTAGAAGATATTATGTAATGTAAACTGAATCAGTTTACATTCCTAATAAAACTATAAAAGTGTTCCTTTCCCTGCACATTGTCACCAATACTTACTGTTTCTGGTCTTTTTGAGATGAGCCATTCTCACAGGTGTGAGGTTGAATCTCACTGTGATTTCATTTGCATTTTTTCTGATGATAAGTAATGAATGGGCATTCTCCATGTGCCTGTTGGTTCCCTGTTTCTGTTTTATTTGGAGAAGTGCCTTTTTAGCTCTCTGCCCTTTTTGGGATTGGGTTCTTTTTGTTAAGTTGTAGGAGTTTTTTTTTTGTTTGTTTTTTAAAGATTTATTTATGCATACAGAACTGGGGTACAGGCCAGAGTTGCAGAGGACTCACCAGAGACAGAGCGGGGAACAGAACATGCAGATGGACTGAAATACACTGCTGAGGGGAGCAGCGGGTGAGATAGGAGAGGTCTGCCGTGCCATGTGGGCCACCTCCCCGGCCAGGAATCAAAGTCATGCTGCAGTGGCTATGGAGAACTTCTCAATGCTGTGCTTTAACCCGCTGTGCCACCAGGGAGAGTTGTGGGCAGCTCTGCCCTCCCTGAGACTGCTCTGTCACGTGAGCATGGGTTTGAGCCATAGTTTCTGCACTGGCCACCTTCTCCAGAGCCTTTTCTAAGTCATCGCTCTTGGTCAGTGTTGGCCTCTGATGTCCATGAGGTGATCTATCTAGGTCCATCCCAAGCTGTTGGATTCTGAGTCCACTGCCTTTCTGGACTACATCAGATTGTTTTCTTGGGAACGAAGCATCTTTGACACCATCTTTCCCCTCAGCTATATGAAATATTTTAAAAAAAGATCATGTGGTATGAGAAAAAAATTAGTCTCAGTGTACCTGTGTGCTTGTCTTTCTGGTTTGTGTTTTTTCAGGATTTTTTTTTTTGATAATTTCTCTACAAATATAGTATTAGTCTTTAAGATTTAGATTGTCCTTAGTCCATTTTAAGTTCCTTCTGGATTTTGTACTTCTTAATTTAAATTGTGGTTCATTTAAACTACTATGCTTGCTTAGTTTTCCTCCCATAATTTTTATTGCTTATTTTATTTCCTTTATTAATTATTTTTTATCCTAAAGCACAACCTACATAGTTCTTAATAGTCTATGCATGACAAACTTTATTCCTGTTTTCCTGAGGTTGTTGATCTTTGAGAATTATCATTTTACTTGGGGGTATTCATTCTGACCTGCTTCTGTTTGTTCTGAGGAAGTCTGTGTAGTTCTCTGAGACTTGCACCTGCGGTGCTTCTTCCCCTGTTCTCTGCCCAAATGCAGGTAGGTACGAGATAGCCTTGTTACCTTCATTTCAATTCTCTTTTAATTCAGGCAGCTGACTATATGATTTCTTTTGTGGAGATATCACTATGCACTAAAATTGTTAAATATTTTCATATCTTAGGAATATTGATTGCAGGAGAATTTTTTATTCTGCCACCTTGCTGGAATCAGAGACTCCTTTTAATCACTTGAATGCCAGAGGAACTTCAGCATAGTGTTTCTTTATTTAAAGTTCATGATCTTCAAACTAAACAGAATAACCAAAGATCATTTCAAGTTCAGTACTTTTCATACCTGGTTTACCCAACATGGGACTTAAAACCATGCCCAGATCCACTTTAGTTAACAAATGCTGTTTTGAAGTTGAACTATTCCAAAATTTTGCCCCTTTCCTCCAGACTCAGTTTTGGTCATTTTATCTTGGCATGGCCCAACTAAAAGCTGCCAAGCCCTTTATTTGCCAAATTTATTTTACTTGACATCACTTGTTACTCATTGAAGATGTTGAAAGCCCCCAGAGTTGTTGCTATCAAACTTCATATATTTTTACGCTTCATTTTTTATTCATTCATTTATTTTTTCTTATATTACTGAATTTCCCAGACCCTAGTGCATTTTATTTTTCTCTATTAATCACTTTTGTAGCATCATCAAATTTAGTACCATCTCATAATATAGTATGTAAATGTTTACTCCTCCTTCCAAATAATTAACATGCTACATAAAACAAGACTTACCCCTGGCCTTTTGCCATTCCATTAAATATATCTTCTTTCAGTTCAGGGTGTTGATATCTTTTCATTACTTGCTATTTTAAGCTCAGTAACAGATTGCCTAACCAAGTCACTTTTTAAACATTTTTGTGGAATGCTTTATAACACTGCGTTTCAAGTGTCCTAGTAAAACTCAGTATACTACCTTTTCTGGCTTGTTATTTCCTCATTCTGCTTTTTCCTAAGAGTCTTCAGATGTCTAGTAGGTTTTGCATTTTAAAATTTCACTGCATCTTCTAGTTTCTCATTCATCTTTGCTCACGAGTTTTACTCTATCTTTTAATAAAGAAGCAATTCTTAATGGTAAACCTGAAAATGAACAAAAGCACAAAATTATACTGTTGCACATAATGAGAGTTATACAAAAGCAGTATGAAAGGTATTTAATAAGGTTGTATGGCCAGTAAGGAAAAAGCACATATATAAATTATCCATTTACGTGTCACCTATGCCCAGTCATATCTGGCATAGGGATATGACAAAGATGCACCAGAGGACAAACCAGTGAATGCTAAGAATCTTAATCTTGTATGAGCTTAATCATCCCCCACTTCCCACTCCACTCCACTCCAGATCTCTTCTGGTGTTGTATTCGCTATGGTCTTACGAGAAACACTAGTCAGGCTTTCTGTCTGCCTACGGCTCTGTAGGTTCAAAGATAAAGAAGACATATTCAGTGATTAATTTTCAATTTTATCTTTCCTAACCGTTCAGTCAGCTTCTACACAGTTGACCACTTCTTCCACATAGGAGTCCCTTCAGGACTTGGCTTCCAGATACCACACTGTCTTCTTTCTCCTTTTCCCTTATGGTCACTGTGTCTTCATTTTCTGTCCTAGTTTCCTCTTCCTGAGCATTCCATGTGGGTGTACTCTAGGGCCAGACCTTGACGCTCTTTATCTGTGCAGACTATCTTGGGCATCTTACTGCTCTTGCAGCTGATTTCATTTTTTCACTTGTTCTGCCCCTAGATCTTGTATTTTTACTGAGTTTCTCTCTCTCATGCCTCACATCTATCTGTTAGGAAATCCTGTTTGTTCTTTCTTCATGTGAACCTCTCCCTTTCACTCTTCTGTGCCACTATCTCTTTGCTTGGAATGAGATTTATTGTGCTTCTCCCTGCAGCAGTCTTCTGTTAGGGCTCCCTTTCTCTTCCCTGTCAGCTAAACCTTTAGATGCCAGAATGCATTTTTTAAAAAGGTACATTATGATTTCATCTCAAAATCTTGCACCAGCTCCCTATTTAACTCTGGGTAAAAGCCAAGATCTTATAATGGCTTACAGGACCTCACCTGATTTCAAACTCATTACAATCCCATGACTTCCTTCCCTTACTCCTCTACCCTCACTTCCTCTGCTCTAGTCACACGACTAACTTATTGTTCCTCAAAAATGCCATGCATTTCCCACCTAAGTGCTTTGCACTAACTAGGCTTTCTGCCTGGAAGCATCTACTGTGTGGCTACCTTCACTGTCCTCATGTCCTTTCTCATGTACAAGGATCCTGACCCTCATTGTACCTCCCGCCACTGCACCTCCCTCACCATTCTCTGCACACACTCCTATTTTTCTTCCTTGTTCTGTTTGTTCTTTTTTGTTTTAAAGATGTATTTGGTTATACATACAAAAACTAGGGTACTGGCTAGAGGTTGGGTGAAGGAGAGGATTCATCAGAGACAGAGTGGGGAGCAGAAAAGGCATATCCACAGAAACACACTGCTGAGGGGAGCAGTTGGTGAGACAGGAGAGGTCTGCTCTGCCATGTGCCATCCCCTGGCTGGGGATCGAACTCGTGCTACAGTGGCTGTGGAGAACTTCATAGTACTGAGTTTTAACTTGTTGTACCACTAGGGAGGGCCCTGTTCTTTTTTTTTTTTTTTTTTGGTATTGTAATATATACTTTATTAACTATAAAAAAATGCTTAGTCTTTGTTAATCCAAATTTCTCAACAGCCGGGAGCATGTTTTGTTCACTGAGGTAGCCCAAGAAACCAAAGCTTGGTGGGTTTTTGTAGAATGAATTAATAAAGAGTCAGTGAAGGAAGAACACAAGAATACAGGTGATTGCACTACATTTTAATAACTTCTGAGTGAGCTCAGCATCATTGCTCATGGAGTACATTGAGTGGCACTGTCCCCGTGCCTAGACCTTAAGGAAGGCTTTCTAGATGAGACACTTGAATGGGATCTAGAAAAATTGAGAGATTTTAGCCAGTGGAAGAGTTATTAGCAGAGAACTCAAGAGCCATTAAAACATCAAGTTAAACATGCAGTGAATTGATTTGGACACAGTTCTTAAGCTCAGTTTTGGAACATTGCCATACCAGTGCCCAAAGGACAGTCAGGTGAAGTAGATTGGTCAACAGGATCAAGTTGTTTGAAACATTGAGCACAATAGGGTGACTGGCAGACTTTGGGGTCAGAGAGAGAACTTCCTCTAATTATTTTAAAGCTCCTCTTAATAGTCCCTTCCTGAAAAAACAAACAAAAATGCAACATCATTGAGAACCTGTTCTACACTCGGAGCGCCAACATTCCATAATAGTTAATTTCCAAAACTGAACATATAGAGCAGTAAGGGTTGTAGTTAAAAAAAAAAAAAGACATCAAAATTGCTTTGTTACAGATTTATGTACAATCATTTCTTTGTACAATCATTTCTTTGTTGGGTTTTTATGTAAAAGATACATTGCACATCCAATTGCATGAATTTGAAAAGTAGTCGGTCTTCCCCATTATTAAATAATCTTTTGCTTGCTTGGATTGCTCCTAGGTTCCTGGGTAGTTTCACAGGCATATTAGGGGCATTTATTTCTTCTGTCTCTGCATCTGGACAGCTTGGGCTCCTGCTCCCATCCATCACTGCTCTCTAATCTCTGGGTCCCACCCGACTCCGTCTGGTCCATCCTGCTACATACCCAGCAAAGTAACATAAGCTTGACACATAATTTTAGGAAAATCTTCTCATATATTCCCATCTGTGGACCTAAAACCTGGGAGGGCATGGGAAAAACTCAGGAAAAAACCCTGAGGTGGGATTAAAATATACATAGAACAAAAATGCTCAGGGATAGCCAAAGAGCAGAATTTCCCAAATTTATTCTTTCCTTGCACTGCTGTCACGCTCTTTGTTGTTCCCCACAGACCACTCTACTAGGTCTTCCTATCTTTCTCTGATTTAGCTAGAAGAGGAATTAATTTGGGTAAAAAAGTTAAAGGCAAATTCATAAAGTACTGTCTTATTTTTCTTTCTGTGTTAATTTTTTTATATAGTCGATTATTTTTACTGAGTGTTGTTTCTGTGGTCCAAGTAATAGATTCTTCTACCATCTAGATGTTCCACTATAATGAAAACATTTACATTATTCTTTTGAAAAAGGCTTTATTGCATAACACTAAGCTGAATTCAAGGTACAAGATTTCTTTTCTGCTTTTTATTATTAACACTGCACTTTACAATGTATTTTAACCTCACATTTCCATAAATGGAGTGGGGAAAATACTGACTAACTTGGACACTATGAGGATAATTGGAAATGTCTAAAGAATTATATAGTTTGTCACATAAAATTAATATTAACATTCAAATCACTTTTAATAAGAAGAAATGGACACTTCTGAACAAGTCTTTTTCACTTGCACCAACAAGCATCCCCACATGGACCCACAAATAACCTATTTAAAACAAAATACCTTTGGAATTGCTGTGAGTTCACGGAGGTGTAGTTGTGTGATAAAATTGTGCAAAGCATGAACATGTTTTCAATTTGAAACTGGCCTGGAATATGACATTGGTGACACTTTCAGTGGCCTAAAATATTTTGTCAACTTTAGGTAGGGCTAAATTTTACAAAGTCTTTGGAGTCTGCCAAGAAATACAAGGGAAGAACAATTAATAGAATTGCAAATCCAAGGTAATTTGCTAATTTTAGTGTCTAAGTAAATTTCTCAACTTCCTTAATATGAAAAAAATATTTTAAAGGAACTGAAATAAGCTCACATGAAGTATATGGGAAAGTATTTTAGGAAACTACTTTATGTGAAACTAGTTTACTTAAAATGCTACCTGCTTTGGGGAATTATGTGGCATTTTATTAACATAAAGCTTATGCTATATTGGGAACACAGAGAGATCTTATTGTCTTAACATACTCCCAGTAATAGAAATCTCATGTTGTCTTTTTTTTTTTTTTAAATAAATATGTGCATTGACTTAGGAAGCACCATATTGCTAAGTATAAAAAATGGGCTATTTCAGCAGCATCCTCATGGTTCAGCTGTTACATTTTGCAGTGTGTTGGGATGAGTCAGAATTGGGGTCACATGGAAAAGTTGGTTTGTCATCCTGTGGCAACACCTCAGAAATGCTTTTATCCATTCATCTAGAAGGCATGAGATTTTGAGGGACTGATTCACAATATACAAACAGAAAATACTGCTGGGAATGCCAACACACTAACATTCTCTGCTTTTCTTACATGGAATTGCACTGTAATTTAGAAACTAAAGTAAGAAAATTTCTTCATTGGTAAATGTTGAAATGCACAAGTGAAGGAGACCATATGGGTGTCTTAAAAGTAGATGCAAGATTAATTTTCAAGGGTGGTTGTGGGTAGATCCATTGCCAGCAGGAAGATGGGTCACAACAGTCTTTGTGGGAACTTGCTAGAACATCACTGTGAAAGGATCACCCAGTTGTCTCACTGTTTTTATTGTGGCTCCTCAGTTATTCCCTCAGTAGACCTTATACATTTCCCCTTGCTTTTAAGTAGCATGGGAGTTCAATTGGGTGAGGATTTAAAAAATGCAGTTCACAATGTAAAATCGGATTTTTTTTCTTTTTTATATTAATTCTTTACATTTCAAAATGGTTGCTTTCTTTATTTTTACTTACCAGATTGCACTTTTAGTTGCTCAAGCTATGGACACAGAGTTTGAAAAATCCTTATAGATTTTGTGAATCAATCACAGTGCAGTATTATTTTGATGTTAATTCAGTATCCCTGCCACAAATCAGAGCAACAAGTCGCCCGATATCAATAAAATTATATTAAATTAAAATAAATTAAAATTTTTGTTTATTTTGTATGTCAGAAAAATTAATTTCAGTTGCTTTCATAAAAATTTTTTGCAAATGTGCAATTCACAATCCCTAGTTATTGAATTAGCTATTTTTTTTTTCAAGAGCCATGTGATTATCTTGGCATTTTTATCACCTGTTTTATGAATCTCCTTTCATCAATGACTTGATTTATATGAGATGGAATCTCTAGATGCTGTTATAAATATCTGTTTTCCAATTTAAGTTAGAGTTATTTGTTAGGCTCATAAAACATGTACGATATACTTTATACATTTCAAAAGCAGTGTGATTGAAAAATAAGTTTTGCATGGATGGTAAATACTGTGCTTCACAACCATATTCTCAACGAATTAAAAAAAATAAACATTTTATAAATTTATGATTTCTGAAACAGTTGCAGAGAAAAATAGAGTTCCCTTCAGCTAGTTTTCATGACAAATTAGTACATTTGGAAAAAA